>NC_062563.1:71222850-71557850 GCF_022837055.1 Prionailurus viverrinus
TCCAGTCCAGTCCAGGGACAACCAAAAATGTTTCCAGATATTACCAAGTTGCCCCCATAGAGAACACTGTGTTAAAACAACCTCTCTACCTCTCTCTGGATTTAAAAAACAAAAATTAATTTAAAAAAATTAAACAAATAAAACCCACTGCCATACCTAGGAAATAAAGAGAGAAGCTCTGAAATCAGTGACAATGGCTAATCACCAGGTAAAGAAGAAAACACTAAAACACTGAACAATGATTGTGTATACAAGGTTCATAGCTTCTTCAGATCAGCAGGTCTGCCTCCATTCCGATAATCATCATTACAAGCAGCTACCAGTGTTTACCATGTTCTAGGTCCAGAGACCTACATCCTGACCCTTTTTATATTAGCTTTTTTTTTTGCTTGTATACTCCAGATCCCTTTTGCTTTATTTATACCTGTATACACTTTTTAAAATTTCATTTGAAATGTAAGACCAGTTCCTTGTATGTGGTTCTTTACTTATGATATCAGATTCTCTTTGTTGACCAGTATTTGAGTTCATCTCCTTGACTGTATATCCTTCAGTTTCTCAAGTTAAAAACAATACTTACTTAGACCCCAAGTACCCTGCATATTTAGCACAAGTCCTTACAGGTGGTTTTGTGACTTTGTTAAATTAACATTTGTTAAATAGACTCCCGGGGTGTAAGATGGTGAACCACATATTAACAAAAGATCACAAAGGAACAGAAATAGAAAAGGTTTTTGCTTCCAGGTACATGAGAGAGGCCACACACACAGAGGCAGATAACAACAGCAACTGGAACACATGCCTTTATTAAAGGCCTTGGGTGGAGTGCTTTGAAGTTCCTGGGGTAAGACCCAATTGGTCAATTCAAATAAAAAAGAGCAGAGTTTTGGTAAACTTCAGGGGGTGCACAAAAGGTGCACAAGGAAAAGGCTGTGGGACGTAGGGGTGAGCACTTATTCCAAGAGCAGCTGGAGGAGTTGTATTATAAGTTACATTTACTTGTAACTCTGCTGGCTGTTATCTAGGGCATATGCTCACAGGAGAGGTGTCAGTTCAAGATCCCTGTAGGCTGCTTGACCATACAAAATGGATGCCAGGCCAACAATATCATGGAGTAGTTTAGCTAAACTTTTTATAAATTTTTTTAAATGTTTTTATTTATTTTTGAAACAGAGAGAGACAGAGCATGAGCAGGGGAGGGGCAGAGAGAGGGAGACACATAATCTGAAGCAGGTTCCAGGCTCTGAGCTGTCAGCACAGAGCCTGACGCAGGGCTCAAACTCATAGACTGTGAGACCATGACCTGAGTTGAAGTCGGATCCTTAACCAACTAAGACACCCAGGCGCCCCTAGCTAAACTTTTAACAACTGATGACTTCGAAAGTTCATTCCAGCCCCATGCATGTTTCCCAGTCACTTTATATATAGACAGGAATCACAAGTTCCTTCTCTTTCACAAGATCTGAAGAAATAGTGTAGCAGGTCTTGCCTAGGACTGCTACTAAGGAAGCTCCTAGAGTGGAAAATCCTTCCACTACTTGCAAGCATAGCTTAGGGAAATTCATCGAACTTGATATATCATTCACAATTCTTATTTGGGACCTTAAAATTGAGTCTGAGTAAACTGGTAAATAATATGCTGATTTATTGATTAAGATGTTAATAACAAGCACTAATGCCCTTATTTGAAGTAGATACAAACCTTAGAAAGAGGACACTTAGGGGCACCTGGGTGGCTCAGTGAGTTGAACATCCAACTTTGGCTCAGGTCATGATCTCACGGTTCATGGGTTCAAGACCTGCGGTGGGCTCTGTTCTGACAGCTCAGAACCTGGAGCCTGCTTTGGATTCTGTGTCTCCCTCTTTCTCTGCCCCTCCCCTACTTGTGCTCTGTGTCTCTTTCTCTCTCTTTCTCAAAAATAAAATAAAACTTTAAAAATTAAAAAAAAAAAAGAGGACACTTAGAACCACTCTTTCCTGTGGAGTCTAATATGTAGTGGTCACATAAATCCAATAACACAATACACACTCTAGTGAATGATGAGGAAGGTTCAGGGAACATATGCCCATTTTATTGCTGGATGTTCCTGTGCAGACACTGAAATGGCTAACAGCAAAGGGGAAGGTTTAATAATGTTTCCTTCCAAGATTAATAATCAGCAAGTTACGTAGAACACTTAGTCTGCCGGGCACTGAAAAATGCTGATGAGACCAGAAGGCCCATCTGCTTTATGCACACTAATCCTGGAAAGATACTATTAATCCTGATCCTGCTTATCATGTATCATTCACACAAGCATCCTATGCCAATTTCAGACACTAGTGTTTCACAACTACCGTTACTGATATAAACCTTAAGAGTTTTCCTGGGGAGAACTGGAAGAAGATTTCAAAACTCATTACAGTTTATTTTTTCCCCTCAAAAACACTACCTATAATGGTCAAGTTTTTGAGATTGGCTTTATTTGAAAGTCTCATAAAAAGTAGCATGTGTATACTTTATTGTTCTGGAAATTGGCTGCCAGGGCAGAAGGGTTATCCAGAGTGATTGCTTCTCGGACTCTGCAAACTGTGAACTCAGAACAGACTTTGCTTGGTGCTTCAGCAACACTGAATGACACCAATGGCTGTTGTTTTGGAACTAGCTTTGCAAAAAACCTGTGAGCCTGAAAACACATAGGGGGGTTGAATGATACCTGCCAGACACATAACATAAAGGAAAGTGAGTGATGGGCATGTTGACTCTGATTGGGATGTTTTCAGCCAGTCACCTTAGAGCACTCACTGTGATGCAAAAGCAATGGTCTATTGAGGGGTCAAATGAAGGAATATTCATAACTAGGGACTTCTTTGGTGATTCAGAACCCTGGATAGAGAAAAATTGCCTTACACTAGAAAAACTAATGTGGATGCTTGGCTACATATCATAGTAATTAATCAGTCCTGGTGTTTGATACACATAATCTTATATTTTTAAGAGATTGAAGCATACTCCTCATTCCACAGCGATAGCAGAGTAAGGAATTATTAAGCTGGCACCAATTTATGCAAAACCCTCAGTATGAATGAAAGGATAATAATGTAATTCCACAGCTAGCAAACAGATGAAAAGAAAAAAACTGATTATGTATGAAAGGATTTTATTTCTGAAACTAGAGAAAATGCATGGGAACACATGTCTTACTAACATGCCTGTTGGCCAAGTTGAGAGATGAGGTCATTGTTTGCAAATTACCTGGAAATGTCGGAAAGAAAGAGATTAGTTTCCCAAGCCTGGGACACATCACAGGGCCCTCCCTTAAGTATCAAACACTTTCCCTATATATATCCTTCATTAGCCTATGCCTTAGTGGATCAGTGTATCTGAATTTGAAATATCACAGCCAGTACCATTGTTTCTCATATCACACATTACAAACTGGATTTTGGATAAGAGTGGAACTTATAATGTACTAATAATTTGTTCTATTGATTATGAGGATCTGATATGAAATATAAAACCTTATATTTTTCTCTGAGAGAAGTTGTTGAGATTAAAATGTGTTATCATTTTTTAATTAAAAAAAAATTTTTAACGTTTATTATTCAGAGACAGAGAGACACAGAGCGTGAGCAGGGGAGGGTAGAGAGAGGGGGAGACACAGAATCTGAAGTAGGCTCCAGGCTCTGAGCTGTCAGCACAGAGCCCAACACAGGGCTCAAACTCACGAACTGTGAGATCATGACCTGAGCCAAAGTCAGTCACCTAACCAAATGAGCCACCCAGGCGCCCCAAAATGTATTTTCTTATATAAAGTCCAATGTAGTAGGTGGTTAGAGTCAAACATATGGTTTATGATATAGCCACTATATTAAAATATATTTCAACTATATTGCAAGTACCTTAAAGAAATGTATCAAAATATGTAGTATGAGAAATGATCTGCTGCATAACTGGATGGATTATTATTGTATCACAGATAATAATGGAAGAATATGTGTTTTTTATAAGGCAAAATGTACCCTTACCATCTAGACAATTCTCAAAATGTAGCAGAATATATTTGCTAATGCATTGTACCTATAAGAAAGAAATTAACTTTCAACAAACCACAGATGTGCCCTGAGATATGTGGTCCTGATTTTTATCATTTGACTGGAAAGCAGGCATGTGCCTATTTATTATCATAATAATATTGTGGGGGCATATGTCTGGGAAAAATATATTAACAGGTTAACTAGTGGATCTTTTTTATAAGTTTAAGGAGACAATCACTTCAGTCTGTGTAATGAAAGAGTACTATTAAGGAGCCAGGGTTAACCACTTCCAGCCCTGCCAGAGAGAGCAATTATAGAAGATTCAGTTAGTCTTGTTGTTTGACAAAACTTTGTGGAAAGACTCTATAGTGTCTGTACTACAAACACTGGCAAATGTCCAGGCCATTTGGTGGAGTAAAAACTATTGGGAACTCAGATATTAGGTCCAGATGACATGGTAGTTAGAATGGAAGTTTTTGATTGAGATGTTACTGATACTGTTTCTGGATTTCCAAAGACAAGGACACTCAGGATTTCTGTGAACAGACCAGATTCACATGATCTATGTAAGTCACTTAAGGCCATGAGCTTGGAATACCATTGGCAAGAGACAAAAAGGCTGGTAGGGACCCATTCCCACTTAGGCACCTACAAATGTGCAGACTTCTGAAGTAAAAAAATAGAAAATAGCTTATTATTTTATATTAAAAATGGATTATGAAGGCAGGCTGGGAGATTTTACTTACATTCTCTGTATTCAATATATATTCAATAGAGTTTTGACTACAGTCTAAGCATTTCAATACATATGGAAGATATGGTCCCACTTACCAAAATTTATCTAGTTTTGTTTGATTTATTATCCACCATTAACAAAATGAGTGAAATTTTTAATGGTCTATGACTATATATTGGATTACCTTTACACTGTGACTTTTGTGAATATCTTTTCCAAGGAAATTCAGAAATTTGAAGGTTAATTTGTCTAAACAAATGGTTAGGAGGATGACTCAGGAAAGAATCAGAAGGTGAGGTGTGGAAATACCTGGATGTTGTGGAGCCAGAGAAAGCCAGGGCAAAGAACATTAGTTCTTCAGACAGGAGAGATGAGGGGAAATATTAGAGGGAGAGATTCAGCATCCCACTGAATATGTTAGGCTCTTCTAGTCTTACTGCTCATGTTCTTTTAAATGGAGCCAAGGGAACCGAGGTATCCATCAAGTTTATTGGTGTTTTGGATATTTACGTTACCCTATATCACATCCTCTCTACCTAACCTTTATTCTGGCCATTGCTGAGGCAAACAGATTCATACATACGTTAATTAATAGCACTTAGTATTACCACAATCACTCTTTCTTGCTTTCTTGTCCTGGGCTTTTATAACTCTGTTTCAAGGAAATTTGCATGAATGCACTTTGCACTTATGCATGCTTTACTAACAGCTCATTGCAGTGAACATCCTAGTGGGACAACCCTTGTATGATGGGAGATAAGAACTAATGATAGTACTTCTCTTTTTGTTCTTTTTGTGGTCGATTGTGAAACTCCATATATAAATCTCCCCGGAAGGTCCCATTTGCATTGAGTACCATTTGCCACAGAGGAGAGCTACTCTAGAACTCTTCCATCTATTGGCTTTCTTTCTCCACTATTTCATTCTGTGTCATAAGAATATGTCCCAAAATAAACCACCACACACAAAACCTTGTCTCTGCCTCTGATTAAGCCAGACTAATATAGCTACTGTACTGTGTGCCAAAAAATCTTAAGACTTACAAATGCTAAAACAAATGAACAAGCAAAACTCCTGCCTATGAGAATTTTCAATATGGTGAGGAGGTGAAACAAATATTTGTTTCAATAAACAAATGAGATGCATATATGATATAAAGGTAATAAAAATAAATAAGTGTAAGATACAGAGAATCTTAATACTGAAGAACATTTAAGATATAATTCACATACTATATGATTCACTCTTAAAGAGCACAGTTCAATTTTTTTGGCATATTTATAGTGTTGTGCAAATATTGTTGTCATAATCTAATTTTGGAATATTTCTAACCCTCTTGAAAGAAAACCTATGTCCACTAGCTGTCACTTTTCCATTGCCTGTCAGCTTCATAACTTTAAGCAACCAACAGTTTACTTTCTTTTTCTGTTCTAGATAGTATTCTGGACACTTCGTGTAAATGGTGTCAGACAATATGTGGTCATTTGTACTGACTTCTTTCATTTAATATAATATTTTCAGTATCAGCCATGTTGTTGCACATAGTTTTTTTTTTAATTGCCAAATAAAATTCCTATGTTTGGATATATTATATCCTTATCAATTCATCAGTGGATAGACATTTTGATTGTTTCAGCTTTTTGGCTATTATAAATAAAACTGCTAGGAACATCCATGTGTAAGCTTTTGTGTGGATGCATCTCTTTATTTCTCCTAGATATATATGTTAAAGACAAATTGTCCCTGATGGGGTTCAACAGGCAAGGGAGACCTTTGTAAGACTACTACAGAAGGGAAGAGAGATTCAACTCAATTCTGCTGAAACAAAAGACAAGAGTATTTTTAAATGTTAGAGTGAGCTAATGGAAGTTGGTCAATGTGATTAGGCCTTCTGTGTTTGATAACTGTCTTTTATGAAAGTAAGATTCCTATTCCCACACAAGGACTGGGACATAGGAACACTGTCTCCTTAGACGATTACATTTCAAAGGGATGGCTACCAGGTCCTTGAGAAGGATATTGCTGAGTTCTAAACTCGTGCTGAGTTCTAAACCTGGCAAGAACGTTATAGAAGACTTACATTTCAAAGGGGCAAAGAAAAAAAATTTCAATTATAAGTTTTCTAAAGTAAAGGCTTTAAGAAAAGGGAGGTCAATGGCCTGTAGTCAGGAAGAAACCTGTCTAAAGCTGACAGTAAAGCTTTGTAAAGCTGAGGGGAACTTTAAAGATGTCTAGGTAATAAACTTAGGAGTGCCATTGCTGTATCATAAGATAACTCTAGGTTTTACTTTTTGAGGAGCAGCCAAACTGTTTTCGTAAGCAACTGCACCATTTTATATTCTGACCAAAAGTAAGTAAGAGGTACCCTTTCTCCACATATTCACCAATAGTTGTAATTTCCTATCCGATGATAATGATGATGATGATGATGATGATGATGATGATGATGATGAAGTCCTCATAAAGTGTGTGGAAAGTGGTATCTTATAGCGGTTTTGATTTTCATTTCCCTAAAGACTGATAATACTTAGTTTTCATATGATTATTGGCCATTTGTAAATCTTCTTTCAAGAAATCTCGATTCAGATCCTTTGTATATTTCTAATTTGGATTATTTCAAAAATTGCACTCTCCTTTACAAAACATTTCTCTTTTAATTTTTGATTTGTATATATTCACATGCTATTTAATTCTTTTAACTTATATATTCTACAGAATGCAGATTATAGGCAAAAATAATGATAATAAATTCTCTCAGATCTCCATTTCATGTTGTCGCATATCAATAATGGAAAGGGTGAGATACAATTGCAAAGAATTATGCTTTCCATGTCAAAATAGAGGTACAAAATTCCAAATTTTAATTATATCAGATGAAATGAAAGCGATTATATTTTACTAAAATGCAGAACTTATTTTTAAAAATGAAAATATGCTTGGTGAAACTATTTGTGGTTTTATCTTGGGACACAGGATTTTTTTCTTCAACTTTGTCCTGATTCTCTTTAGTTATCCCTAGTTAACACTGGACCTAGAGCCTGGTCCTGCCCAGCCCTTTTGAAATGATATTGGCACTGGTGCCTGTGGCTTCAACTTTGCATTGGTCATGGACTCTCAGTCAGATCTGATCTCTACTAACAAAACTAGGTGTACTCCTCACTCTCCCTGCACAGGCTCCTAAGACCAGCAACCTTACATCCTGCTTGGCCAGGCTGGTGGAGAGGAAATTCAACACAAAGCAAATGTGTGTTAGATGGAAGCATTGAGGGGGGAAAATGGCACATATTTGCAGAATGGTGTATAGTATTAAAGTACAAAGTTTTTTCTAACTTGGTCTCTTTTATGTGTGGGCATTTTCATTATCAACTTTCAAGATCTCAGTAGCCCACAGACAACATCAAAAAACAATACATATTGCATAAGTAGTGTCCACATTTTGGATTAACAAAAACGTAAGTGGTTTTTGTTTTTAACGACTTTTTTTCCCTACCTCCCTACCTCCCTAAATCCCATGTGGATTGACAATTTCCTCTGGTTAAGTGCTGTGAAAAATAAGAATTTAACTTCAGATAAGTTTCTACAGCCTCACTAATTCTATTTTGAAATGTTGGAGAGCCAATCTCCAGGATCTCTTTGCTTCCATACTGAAAATACTGGGGGGGGGGGGGGGGGGAGGGAGATTTATTGAATAATGTCCCAGAAGAGAAATCCCACTCAGAGAAAGATACAGAGATAAGTAAGCACAAGTAAATGCCTCATAGATGATTTATGAGATAAAATGAAGCTGACTAATGGAATCTTTTACATGGTAGAACCCAAAAAGAAGAGAAGTTATTTGCTTTAAAATACAAGATACAATAATACAGTAACCACTTTTGATGATAACAGATAATCACAAAAATCTACTCCTGGCTGGTGCTTCACATTAAAAAAAAAAAGTAAGAAAAAAAGAGCAAAAATTAAATTTTTTATGTGACTGGTTAGCTCGTGTTAAGGTGTGATATTAGGCAAACCTAGACCCTATAATCTAACCTTTATAAATAACTTTCAAAATTATCAATTTAAACCATTTCATTATAAAAATGAGAAAAATGAGGTTTATAAAGGTCAAGTAAATTTTCCAAGAAGGGACTTAAGATTAGTGCCCTTATACACATAAATTCTGTGCAAGTTTTCTCTATTTCACACTGTTCTTATATAAATTTTTCCCTATCCTTTTGTATAGCACATAGATTTCTATCTCATATTTTTTGTATCATCTATATGATGGACACTATATTTCATGTAATTAATTCATTGTTTAAAGGTGAATATTTCAAAATAAGCATTTGTATTTCATCCCCATTTAAAATTTGTTTTAATGTTTATTTATTTTTGAGACAGACAGACACACAGACTGTGAGCAGGGGTGGGTGGGGGGTGAGGGGGAGAGAGAGGGAGACACAGAATGTGAAACAGGCTCTGGACTCTGAGTTGTCAGCACAGAGCCCAATGTGGGGCTTGAACTCAAGAACTGTGAGATCATGACCTGAGCCGAAGTCAGATGCTTAACCAACTGAGCCACCCAGGTGCCCTTTCATCCCCATTTTATAGCCAAAGAAAGTGTGTCTCAGAGAAGTTATGCAGATTCCTTAAGATCCCAGAGTTGGTAAGTGGCATGGCTAGGCTTCAGCTCCAACAACATTGTATCAACTAATCCATAGTCATTTTAGCAGACAGTGGATTCTCTAGCTTTACTTTTGCTGACGAACAAAGAGAAAGGTGAAGAAAATACTACTCAGTTCAGACAATGTTGATCATATTTCTCAACAATACATGTATTTATTGGATTATCTATATATAATATAGATAGGCAAAAACAAAAACTCAAACCAAGAAAAATCAGAAACCAAATCAAGCCAAAACAAAACCACAATCAGACACAGAAAGAGGATGGAAGAAGGAGAAATTGAGAGAGGTAGAATGTACTTGAGATCAAAAGAATGATCCCCATTAAGTCTTAAACTGACTATTAATTATGCATGACTAAACAGTCACTTAACAAGGCTGGAAGAAAACAAAGGAACAAACAAACAAACAAACAAAACACCAAAAAGTAAAAGGCCAAATAATTCCTTGAGTTCATACAGAGATGGGTATAATTTGTTCCCTCCAGCTAGAGTTGAAAGATCATGTGATACACAGGGCATCTGTTAGAGTTCTCAGAAGGATATCACCTTAGATAGACAGGTAGATTAACACTAGACTAAAGAGTGCTCTGAATTCACCTTAAGCAAATAGAAAAACAAGTTTGGATCCTTTCTTCATTCCAAATTCTTTCCAAATAACTGAATACCAAAACAAAGTACAATACTATTTAAAGTATTCTAATATAACACAGAAACCAACAATTGAATGTACAAAATGTGGAGCACAGAATAAAAAATTACCAGACATGAAAGGAAGCAAGAAAATATGATCAATAATCAAGATAAAAATTTAACAAATGTAAACATATTCAGAAATAAATATTATTTGATAACCTACTGTATATCAAGTAATCTTTAGAACAGTGAGAAAAGAGTAAACACATTAATTAATTGCCTCATAACATGGTTAAGTTTAATTCTACTGCAAAAGAATATATTTTACAATGATCACATCAAAAAATAAATGCATCCTATGTTCTAGAGCAGCAACAACTAAAACATATGAGAATAGGTAAAAAAAAAAAACAAACTAAATAATGGGAAACTGAAATAGTGTACAAAATAGAAAATTTCTAAAATATTACAATTTCTTGTGTTACTAGAGATATAAAGATAAGTGCAAAAGGATAAACTACTGGTAGGGGTGAACAATAATAATTTCTTATTATGAGTGCAGTAGTTCTCAAGGTAGTGATAAGATTCAACTAACTTAAAATTCAACTAACTTAAGACTCCAGGTTCAGTAAATCTTATTATTCATTCTTGAACTTTCATGATGAAGTTTTTATCTATACATCTATCTATATCTATCTATCTATCTATCTATCTATCTATCTAGTTTATAATGATCGCACTAAAGCAACTAAAACACAATCTGACTTGGCAATAAAGAATATTAGAAGAGGATTAAAAATTATTTTCTATTTTTCCTTCCAAATTCACTAACCCTACAACTTTTTACCAAAAAATGTAGTGTCTGCCTGCTGCTATGGACTACTACCCTGCACACCGATCTTCTAGATTCTTCTTCTTTTTCAATAGACATTAATAATTTCTCTGTTATTCTCTTTGTATGCTTTAAGTAATTTAGTTACTATCACTCAAACTGGAACCCCATATTATATGAAAGCATAATTTATCTTTTTTCTAATATTGTAATCTTCCTAATATCATCTCCTTAGCTGAAAACAAAATGAGATATACAAAATCCTGCTGATACTTAGCAGAGAGTATGCCACAGTTGAAAGGGTCAACAGCTGTATATCCATATAGAGAATTACCCACAAAGTAAATCAGATGCAAAATAATTTATTTTTATGAGGCCTTATAGGTCCTCAATTCAAAGCTTCATGTTAATAGATCAGGAAGTAATGCTTGGAACACTTAAGTAACTCATCATAGACTTAGCCAGTCAATGGCTGAGGAAGTCTTAGAACCTAAAAGATCCATCTCAATCCAGTGATCCTTCCACCATACAAAACCTCTACATTGGGAAAGAAAGCAATATTAGATTAGATCACCTTATGTTAAAAATGAAAAGACTGAAACGAAATTGATCAAAGTTGCCAGATAGTGGCCACTGTCTTGGAATACAGTCAGTTCTCATGATTACCAGCAAGTTGCTACTTCTGTACAAAGTTTGTTTCCTCACATCTTAAGACTTTAAACACCATCTTTTTTTTTAAATTTTTTTTTTAACGTTTATTTACCTTTGAGACAGAAAGAGACAGAGCATGAATGCGGGAGGATCAGAGAGAGAGAGAGACACACACACAGAATCCAAAACAGCCTCCAGACTCCGAGCTGTCAGCACAGAGCCCAACGCGGGGCTCGAACCCACGAGCAGCGAGATCATGACCTGAGCCTAAGTGGGACGCTCAACCAACCGAGCCACCCAGGTACCCCTAAACACCATCTTAACTACAGCACACCAAAGGGTCCATACAATATAATAATATTAATTGAATATTAATCTCTCATAGGCAAGACCTACCTATCATAGTGGTCAAAGTTTTTTGAGTGCCTATTATGTCAGGGAGAGTGCTAAATGCGATGCATGTATTTCATTTAATTATCTCAACAACCCTTTAAATTGTATTTTTTTTCCAACCTACTATGTGAATAAAGGCTTAAGGGGGATGAGAAACTTCGACAAGGTCATTGCTCCTCTTTTCCAGTAGGTTAATAAATAGTAAAGACAGAATTCACACTCAGAACTGACTGGTTTCAAAGTCTTAGTTCATAATTTCCATGTAACACAAATAAATCCCCCCGATCCACTCATAGAAACTATCCTTTGTTTTCTTTATGTGACAGCCTGCTTTTTGCTTTCGATTCTCAATCTGCTTTGATCTAAATCAGGCCTTTGTTTCTGCAATTATTGGTTTTCCTCACCCATTACATTAATCCTAATAGAAGTTTCTGTCCATCCTAAGATTTTTTCTGATAATCTATTATGCCAATTTCTTAGGATTTTCTCTCATGTATTACACTGAGAGATATTACAAATGTCATAGCTTGAAGCAGATAATAAAAAAATTGTGGCCTATGGGCCAAATCCAGACCACTATTTGTTTTTTATAAAGTTTTATTGCAACAGAGAAGCATGACCATTTATTTATGCCTTATCTATTACTGCTTTCATATTACAACAGCCAAATTTAGTAGTCATAACAGATACCATGTGACACACAAAGTCTAAAACATTTACTTTCTGGCCATTTACATAAGAAAAGTTAGCTAGTGAGTCTAGTCTGCAGTCTAGTAACTAGCCCCAACATGTTTGTTTTTATGAGGATTAAGTACAGAAACTGAGAGTAAACATTTTGGAAACTTGTATTATGATTTGACAGATTAATAGCATGTCTTTGAATTTAATCGTAACCAAAAAAATGGGGCTGTTTTTGTACTTTATAAAAAGTTTTATTTTTACTGATAATGGTTATTGCACATTATGGAAGTACCAGATAAAATGAAGAAAAAGACAGGGCGCCTGGGTGGCTCAGTTGGTTGAACCAACTTTGGCTCAGGTCATGATCTCGCAGTTTGTGATTTCAAGCCCTGCGTAGGGCTCTGCTGACAGCTCAGAGCCTGGAGCCCACTTCAGATTCTATGTCTCCCCCTGTCTCTACCCTTTCCCTGCTCACGCTCTGTGTCTCTTTGTCTCTCAATAATAATTAAATGTTAAAAAAAATAAAAATAAAATAAAATGAAGAAAATGGAAAAAAAAAACCCTCTCATTTATCACACAGTGTAGGAGTCACCAGAGTTTGTTCCTTGGCTAAACCTGGACTTTCCCATGAAGTAAATGTTCCTTTATGGGTTTTTTTCTTGAAGAATTTATCTAATTCATTCCCAGTTTAGTTCAATTTTTCAAAGACAGACCCTGATAGAGCAAGAGGAATTTGGTTGATAAGATTAATATAATAGCCATGAGGAAATATGTTTATTATTATCATCTTTAGCTTTTATACGGCTGCAGAAGAAAATATCATTCTAAATGTTTTTATATGGTATTATTTGTGAATGTCTTCTCTGTCTAGCTGTAGCTAATCAAAAAATTTAAATCTAGTTGTCATTTAATAGGTAGCCTAAGTTACACAGGATGACATTTACCTTTAATGATTTCAATTTTCTTCCATCACTCCTTCTACAAAATTGTTCCAACTGGAATATTCCTGTATTGAACATTATGTGAGGAGTGATATTATAGCACTCAAAATAAGAAGTGTTTGTTCTACTTTATCTTCTATGGGTTTTCAAAAGAATATGATGTATTAATACATAGTCAAATAAATTAAACTTGCAAATGCTTTCTTTTTAGTACGATTCTAAGAATATTCTAGCTTCTAACATGGCAGCTCTTCCTACTGGAATTTACAGTCCAGCCTGAGGTGTTTAGTAGAAGGATGTTTAATACTTGCTTCTGAGTGAGATGAGCATAACTGCACAATTTGCAGGAAACAGCCAAAGCTAGTGTTTATATCTTTTTTTTTAAATACTTATTTTAGTGTTTATGAAGTGCTTCATATATGATCCCATTTTCTACAGGATCTTAAATCTCATTTCACAGAAAGGGGGCAGAGGCAATGGTCAACTGGTACAGGATCCTACAAGTAGCAAAAATCTGGAACTTGAATCTATGTTTTTTTTAAAAACAGTCTCCTGTTTCTCTGTTGTTCAAGTTTACTTTGCCATCTCGTTGTGTATGCCCTTGCCATAGAGCTTCTTTGTCTGGCTATGTTTACAGCCTATTGATTTAAGGAAGCTATATCAAATCCCCCAATTATCAGCATTGTAAAAATCCAAACCCTTTCAAATGTTCACTGTTCTTGAATATTCATTACTTGGAAACTACTACCAAAATGTGCTGAGTTGTATTAGGCTCTAAAGTATAAAGAGAAGACAAAATTCAGACACATGAGAGAAGCCAAACTTCTGAAAGTATTGCAAGTAATTGGCATCCCTTAGACAGTGCCACCTTCCAGGTTTATCTGCATATAACCCCATAATCCCAGTATAATTGCACTCCCATAAAATGAAGCATCCTAAAACTATAGAAAAAAAAATTCTGCCATTGGTGGATAGGTTAACTCTGTAGAAAATGCAGTTGCCCTAGAGAAAACTTTTGATATGGAAAATAGCTCAGATTTATCCCAATGCCTCTCACAATTAGCTCTTTTACTAAATGGGCCTATTAATCTCAATATTTCCAGGATAATTGTTTGTGGCTCAGTGATAAATATCAAGGCACCATCTGCACATAAAATCTCTTTATATTCCTTTCCTCTTGTTAGTGTATCTTGATGGTAATGCTATTCAGAAGGCCATGTATTTACTGGTAAAGTAGTACATATTCCTTATTGAGCTTTAGGTGAATTTATACACACCAAACATATTTTCTATTTTTACCTTTTGTGGGGAACTGTTCTGCTTTGAAAATGAAAAAAAGTAAGGATTTGTGTAACCAGAACACTTAAAGTAGCAACTCTACTTCACCACGTACTAGAGTTTTATCCATAGTGCACATAGCACAGTTAAAGGAATGGTGTGGCAGAATACTAAATATGTTCTTAACCAGGAACTTGTTTGTAAATGGTAAATTTTATCATATGTTTAAGTAATTGTGAGATGTGTGACACTGACAGAAAAAAGAAAATTCATGTAGGTAATGACCTGTTTGCAAATGCCATTTATGAACAAATGGGAAATTTAACCATTGTGAAATTTCATCAAAATAACCCCAGTGTAGGGGTGCCTGGGTAGCTCAGTTGGTTAAGTGTCCAACTCTTGATTTTTGGCTCAGGTCATGATCTCACAGTTGTGGAATCAAGCCCCGTGTTGGATTCTGCCCTGACAGTGTGGAACCTGCTCGGGATTCTCCCTCTCCCTCTCTCACTGCCCTCTCTCCTTCATCTCTGCTTGTGCTCTCTCTCCCTCTTAAAAATAAATAAATAAACATTAAAAAAATAACACCAGCATATTTATAACCATAAGGTGTTTAATTCCTATTATAAAAGAGAATAATTTATTTGTCACCAATTTTTCTTAACTCTGAGCTCAAATGTGCTGTCAGCATAATTCATATCCTTTTGTGAGGGAATGACTTTCAACATAGGGTGGAGGATGGTGTATATCATAAAAAATTTTGTAGACATTTGGTGAAGTGTCTTAATTTCCATTTCACAGAAAATGTGCAGATGCATTGTTTGACTTGTTAAAGGTTATTTTTTGAAATCTGTATTGACTTTTCTCTCCTGCTTAGAAATTATTCCACAGATGTATAAAATTGGTGATAACACTGTTTTCACTATTCATCATCTCCGTTTCTTCATTTCTTTGTGTGGGTATTTACTAAGTAGGAACAACTGGACATTATCTTCATGAACTATTTCTTGTCATGTACTACTAGGCTTCAGAATCATTCAGGCATTAATTCATTCATATGTTTTTAAAAATACCTGAGTGTATTCTGTACCATGTATCTTGATGAGCAAATTTATCTCTCTTTAAAATTCCCTTAAAAATATGTGCTGTAGATACAATAACTTCTGTTTCACAGATGAGAAAGAAGGACCAAAGAGCTAAGTTGGTAGCCTAAAGACAGGTATCCAGTAAATGAGAAAGAAGGAATTGGGAAATTAATCTTCTAAGTTAAGATAAAGGTTCTCTCAATTATTTCTAGTTGCTTTTCAAACAAATATTATTAACTTATTCAGAAACTTCTCTATGACATCTCCAGAGAAGGGCAGAGAAGGTTTAGAAGTGAATGCTTATGGTCTTAGAATATAGAGAAGAATAGAAAAGAGAAATAACATTTATTGAATACTTTTATTTCCAGGTACTTTATTATTTTTTTTCTTTCTTAACCTGATCTATAAAGAACACTATAGATTACTTACACTGAACAATTAAGTCAGAAAGAGTAAATAATCCATTCAAGATCACACAGTTTATAATGAGAGACCTGCAAATCCATAACTTCTGTTGTTAAACTAAGGTTGTTACCCAGTATTTGACATTTCTCAAAATTTAGTAGGCAGCGGTAACAACTACAGACCAGTTAAAACACAGATTTCTAGAGCCGTGACAATAGCATGATGGTGTAGCAGGTTGCTCCAAACTCTTGAAGAGGGAAGAGAAGAGAAGAGAAGAGAAGAGAAGAGAAGAGAAGAGAAGAGAAGAAAAAAAAAGAAACAGAAAAAGAAAAAGAAAAATGAAAAGAAAAGAAAAAGCAGGAAATGTCAGAACCAACTTTGATAGAACCTAGAAAACAGTTAAAGGTTGGTAGCAACCAAGTGAATGTTGAATCAAGAAAAAGGCAACTTGCAAACATCAGGAAAGTTTTCTTGTGTTTTAATTTGCCCTTGACTCACTCCTTCCCTGAAGTCATGGCAGCTCTGAATCAGGGGCAGCATGTTCTCAGTGCGGGACTCTAGTTTCAGGTACCAGAGTGAAGAGCACAAATTTCATTTGGCAGATTATTGGGCTTGCCTGTTCTACACTGTCTGGGGCTATCTATTTTGCCTAGAACTCAAGTCAGAAAAGTGATAAGTATGGCTAGAAAATGCTGCAAGGTGAAGTAAAAAAAAAAAAACCTGCAGAAGTCTGGGGCAAAAGATTATGTTTGAGACCCACAATTGACCATCAAAGCAAAGGAGGAAAAGTTGGGTGAGATTACTTGAGAAATTAGGACATTCAAAAGCACCTGTAAATACAGGGTATTTAGAAAGCCACTTGCAGCAAATGACAGAACCCCAAAATATGTAACACAAAAAATTGCTGAATTATAGGGAAAAATAGATCTACAATAAGAGACTTCATATACCACTTTCAGTAATCAAATGTTCATATAAAAGTTCAATAAGGAAATACAGGATTTGACCAACACTATAAACAAACTCAACATAACAATGTACAGAGTGCTCCCTTTAACAAGAAGAGATCTCCTTCTTCTCAAGTGCACATGAAATGTTTTCTGAGATAAATCATATGTCATGCCACACACAAGTCTCAATTTAAAAAGAATGAAATCGTAAAGTCTCTTCTCCAACAAAAATGGAATGGAGCTAGAAATCAAGAGCAGAAGGAAAACTGGAAATTTCACAAATATGTGGAAATTAAACTACACTTTTGTTAAACAATCAGTAGGTCAAAGAATATATCACTCGGGAAATTAGAGAATGGAGACAACTTAAAATGAGAAAACAACATATCAAAACTAATGGGATGTGGTAAAAACAGTGCTGGAAGAGAAATGTGTAGCTGTTAATACCTAGGTTAAAAAATATCTCAAATAAATAACTAACTTTTCATCTTTAGGAAATAGAAAAGATGAACAAACTGAACAAAACACTAGCAGAACAAAAGAAATAATAGAGATTAGAGGAGACATTTTTTAAAAATAAGGAATAGAAAAACAACACCAGAAAGCAATAAAATCAAATTTGCCTTTTAAAAAGATCAATACAGAGAAAGAGAAAGGAAGAAAGGAAAGATTGATTGGAAAGTGTTAAATAATAAGGGATATGAAAGAGGCTACCTCAGGAAAAGTTTGATAAAATGTATATAGTTTATATAATGTAGGACCTGTATCCTTCCATTTTGCATCCACAGTGAACATCTTAGAAAAGATCACCGTGAACATCAGCGGAGAAGATAAACTATATTAAATTGCAGAACCTTGGAAATTTAAGACCAAACAAATGATTCATTATTTACCTTTGGTCCATAAAATTATTTGGAGCAAGTAAAATAATATCTCAGCATAGTTGGATAGGGCATAATATTACCTCTACTTAGCTCCCAGTGCCTCCACTGCAAACTTCTGAAGACGTGTGTTATGGCCTTTAGTAGAGGATGTGAATTGCTTATGAGACTAGTAAAACTGAAGGGAAAATTATTTAAATAGTTATAGAACTTTTCCTCAATTACATATGTAATATAAAATATATGTCTTCTTAACCTGTCCAGGCTCTCTAATATAACGTTTTGCTGATCTATGACATTATTTATCTCTTTTAAATGTTTTGTTGAAATCTTTATGATACTTACTGTATCTGAAATTATTTATTCATATGTTAACTGTGTGTCTAATATATGTCCTCTCATTAAATGCAAACTGCATTGAGTATATGGTTTCTTCTACATCACCAGCTCCTGGAACAGCGTTGATATACTACGTAGCAAGAGCTCAAGAAATACTTTTAAATGAGTGCTAGAGGAAAACGTTATTATCCTCATCACCCTAAAATACTGAAACTTTTCTTACCACAAACCTATTCACTCACTCATGCTTACTGACTTTTATTTTTGTTCTGTTTTTATTCTAACTGTTCCAGGCTTTTTAGACACTTTTCATCTGATTTTTGTCACGAATCTTTCACCTATTCTAGATATGACAGATATTCGCAATGACTACCCTTTAGGGGTAACTGGGTGGCTCAGTTGGTTAAGTATCCAACTTTGGCTTAGGTCATGATCTTACAGTTTGTGAGTTCAAGCCCCGCATAGGGCTCTCTGCTGTTAGCATGGAGCCCGCATTGGAACCTCTGTCCTCCTCTCTCTCTCTGCCCCTCCCTAGCTCTCTCTGTCTCAAAACTAAATAAACATTTTTAAAAAATCTAAACATCTTTAAAAAAAGATAAACATGTATGTGACCATACCATTGCTACACTCAATAAATAAAATATTCAAGGCACCTTTAACTCCATTCTAATTTTCTGAACATGCCGATTTCTTTTTTTTTTTTTAATGTTTACTTCTCTATTTTTGAGAGAGAGAGAGAGAGAGAGAGAGAGAGAGCAAGCAAGGGAGGGGCAGGGAGAGAGGGAGAGAGAGAATCCCAAGCAGGTTCCATGCTGTCGCACAGAGCCGGACATGGGGCTCGAACTCATGAATCTTGAGATTATGACCTGAACCAAAGTCAAGAGTCACACACTTAACTGACTGAGCCACCCAGGGGCCCCTGAACATGCCGATTTCTTAACAACTCTAACTCACATGCACCAAAGTTCTCACTTTTTCTGAACTCCAGCCAGAATGACAGCTCTAGTCCAGGAAGTGCTCCTTGCACACCAGGAACTATGTTAAGCCTTTCAAAATTCATTATCTCACATAGTCTTCATAACACTCTTATTATTTAGATGCCACTGTTACATTCATTGTTATTTGCATGGGAGAGGAAATTTGTCATAGGGTGCAGAGTGTCAGAGCTGAGATTCTAATTGCTACTGCCCTGACAGTAGATCCTGCTCTCCCTGCCACTTTTCCTCATGTGGCCCGTTTCCTGCTCTGAGAGGTGTTTGTATTTTTGCTCCCCAGTTATTTACACTGGATCTCTCAGCTTCCAGGCCCAATTCAAATGCCACGTCTAACTTGATGCTCTGAGTTGTAATTAAAGTCTTGTTTTTCTATGTTTTCATATGCTTTTATACTTCTATATCAACCCTTTTTTGTGTGTGTGTGTGCTATTGTCTGCTATTTGCAGGCATATGGAAGCCTGCTTTTAATGTCAGGCATATTTTTATCCTCATTCATGTTTGGCCTCCAAATACGTTCATTAAAAATTCCTGAAATATTTTTCTTAAGAATCTGAGCAAGAGATGTAAACAGCAACTACAAAACTCCCCAAAATTTCCATGATATTTTTCTTGGTTTCATTTGCTAAAGAAAAAAAATCAAAGATGCATATAATGAAATGTCAGAACTTAAGGAGAATCGCAAGAAGGAATTGTTCAAGTCCACTTCTAATAGACTTAGCTGAATCCAGGGAGACAAAAAGGCAATTTTCAAGTTAAACCAAACCCAATTTTGTAATCACTTTTCCTGAGCTAATAAGCTGTAGGTTCATGAGGGAACTATTTCCTGGGAGGCACCAGAAAACACTGGAGCTCCTGTCCTCCTGTCACTTCCCCTTCCAGTTTATCTCCTCCTGCTTAAATAAGCTAGAATTAGGGAAAGTGGTTTACCAAAAAAAAAAAAAAAAAAGGAAGGAAGGGAAGAAGGGAGGGATGGATATTTGGAATATGAAGATCAACATCAGAGAAATGAGGGAAGAATTAACTTATATTTTATTCTATTCTATTCTATTCTATTTTTAATTTTTTTTTAATGTTTATTTATTTTGGAGAGAGAGATAGAGCACCCGTGCAAGAGAGAGCCGGGGAGGGGCAGAGAGAGAGGGAGGCACAGAATCTGAAGCAGGCTCCAAGCCCTGAGCTGTCAGCACAGAGTCTGACATGGGGCTCCAACCCATGAACTGTGAGATCATGACCTGAGCCAAAGTCAGACACTTAACCGACTGAGCCACCCAGATGCCCCAAGAATTAACATATATTTTAAAAATACTTCTTCTTTCTTAATGTTATTTCTTTTTTGAGTATATTAAATTCCAGTAAAGCACACAGCATGCTATATATAAAGTTATGGTTGTTATCAGAATACATAAAAACCTGGTCTTTATATGTGGTGAACAAGTCTAGACAAGTGTTTTCCATAATGTATTGTGTGGAACACTAATCCCAAGTGATAATCATTGAAAAAAAGATATCTCCAAGGAAAATTCATAAAATGTGCATATTATAACATACATGTGTCTTTGATGAAGGACATTACATATTTTAATAATTTCAACAACACACTTGTTTAATTCAGGTTGACCATGAATTTCTCAGATTAATTTGACCAAGTTATCCATCCCCATATACCTTTTTACATTTGAAAAGCCCCTACTGTAAAAGGCTCTCTTAGCACCACAGGTTATTGCTGCTTGACTCATGGAGGAGAGCCTATCACAGAGTATTTTAAGTGAGTTTTATTAATGTTTGGAAAAGGCTTCTGTGAGTGTTAAAGTATCAGAGGATACTGCAAATAAAATTGTTCTAAAATCCACACCTTGATTTTGTAATTCCTAGTTAGGATTGTACTACTGGACAATAAACTAAACACAGAATCCCTTGTTTAGTGTTCGGTTAAAATTATTTGGCCTTCTATTACCGTTAATGCCACCCTGGAGAACAAAAGACTATCTAATGATTTTTAACTGTCATTTACCCACAAAATATTGTATTATCATGATCCATATAATTGAGTTAAACATTTGTGTTAACTAGCTAATTCTCCTTTGTATAATTAATGAGTACAAGGGTTGAACCATTGCCCAAGTGTTAGCACTGTTTTCTTATAGAGGGAGAAAGAGCCATAAAAATAGGGAGTGTTCTTTTTGGTATATCTTAGGGTCACTTCCCTAAGACACTGGAATAGAAGAGTGACACTGGAATAGAAGAGTATAATCAGCTATGTGCCAATATTACCTTGGAAAAGAAATCCATCCCCATTTTGAAAAAAATGTATCTATTAGTATAATATCATCCTTTTCTTAGTGATAGTACCATAATAGTAACATTTTAGTTTGCTAAAACATTAACAATATTAGGTTTTGAGCTAAAACTAAAGGCCTTTTCAGCATTTAATTTTCCCATATAGTATTTGATATATTTAATGCCTCTACATTCCTGAGGTAAATCTACTTAATCATGTTATTATGTTGCAATTATTCTGTGGAAATCAAATCAGTAGTATTTTCATGAAGTATTTGTACATCTGTATCTATAAATAAGACTACTTGAGGGGCGCCTGCGTGACTCAGTCAGTTGAGCATCCAACTTCAGCTCAGGTCATGATCTCACAGTCCGTGAGTTCCAGACCCGCATCAGGCTCTGTGCTGACAGCTCAGAGCATGGAGCCTGCTTCGGATTCTCTGTCTCTCTCTCTCTCTGCCCCTCCCCTGCTCATCCTCTGTCTCTCATCTCAAAAATAAATAAAAACATTAAATAAGACTATTTGTGAGTTTACACTCCTGTTCCACATTAAGTATATGCTTGTACAATATACATACAAGTGATTTTTATTTCTTTTGAGAAATGAAAGAGTTCCTCAATTTGGATAATTTGCTGATAAAAATATATCCACCCAGATTCACTTTGGGAGATAATACTGTAATATTTTATTAACCTCTCATTTGAATATTGGTAAATTTCATTATTTTTGATTTCACCAATTGATTTTAGTTGCTAATGTTTTTTTAAAGCTACTTCACAGAGATTTTTCAAGATAACCAGAGTTGTACAATACTCAAATATAATTTAACTCTATTTCCTATGTCCTTGTTAGTATTCTTTATTTTTATCTCTTCTTGTTTTGATTTGACTTTCCAAATCTCATTTTAAAAAGGTCTACATCTAGTATTTATTAAGACTAGCTTTTTTTCTTATTTCCAGTTCATTCATATTGACCTCTTCTTTTATTATAACTCTTCATTATGGTCTATTTTTGGTCTTTAATTCATTTCTAAAAGTGAATCCATAGCTTCTTTTTTTTCTTATATAATAATACATTAATTTAATGTTATGTGTTTGCTAACAAATGTATCTAGAATATATACTATAGATTTTCAATTCCTGATTCTCATCTTATTAGTTAATAAAGAATTGGCAACTTGAGTGTGTATTTCTTCTCTAACCTAAGAATTATGTAAGCTATTATTTCTCGAATTAAAAAGTAACTTTGTCTTGCTTGTTAAAACATGCATATGTTATCAATATCAATAAATCCTTTAGAATTCATTATTAACATTGGCACATTAGTCACTACTTCTTTTTCTTTTTTATGTTTGTATATACAAATATACATTATATGTAAATCATTAGCATAATATATGCATGATGACTATAAAATATAAAGTTAGATGAATTTTAACTTTAATTCAAACCTAAAAGCTTTCCATTTTAGTGGTGATTTTAGCCCATTTACAATTTTAGGAGATGAAAATGTTTTTTATGAAATTTAAATCACATTTCATGTTTTATTTTTTTGTTCATTATAATCCCTTTGTGCTCACTAACTTTTTAAAATTTCCTTAGATATATGGTATTTATATATTAGGCATTTTTAATAAACTGTCTTACTTATAAATTTTTTACAAAAAAATAATGCTTCCTCATGCTATAAAAACATAAAGTATATATGGATTTGTTCATGGTATAAAATGAAAAATGTACATTTATGTTTCTCAGCATCTTACATCATCACAGTTCTGTTTTCTGTAGTCTAAAATTTAAGAATAATATTTAAAAAACACAGTTAAACTGTGTAAATCAGTATTATCTTGTACAATGTTGTCTTTAAAAATTTAATGTTTATAACATTTATATGCAATATTTATAATGTTAATAATCATATGTGTATGTACATATATCTGTATGTTATGTATATGCATGTATATGTTTTCTAATACTATTACTTATGAATTTTGCCTAATTTTTAAATTGTATATATGACTATTGTATAGTCTAAATTAGTAAATTGTGGTCAAATAAAAATTAATGTTTTGTATGTTTATATTTAAATTGTAATTAAATTATAACCATAACAAACTTACAATTTGAATAGTTTTTTTAGTTATTAAAATAGTTACCTTTATTTATAAAATCTGCATTTTTCCCATCAAAATATCATAGAGTATTTTGCTTGTCCATATGTCTAGTTAATTATTTTAGTTGCTACAAAGTATATTTCATGTGTGAAATGGATATAGTATATTTAATTTATTTAAGCCCTGTAAATAGGTATAAAGGGTTTTAGTATACAATTTTAAAAATAATCTGAAATGGATATTCTTGCATAGCCTTCCTGCTTGTGTGTAACTAGTCTTGAGGATAGGGTATAATGAATAGATTTCCCTTTCATAAGGCTATACTAAATGGACCTTTGATTGGCTTTGCCATTTTATATACCCATCAGCAAGTATGATAATACCAATATCTTCACATTCTAGGTAACTCAATAACATGATTGTTTTTAAAAATATTTTTATTCTAATGAAATATAAGTTTAGAAAAAAGTATGTTTGTAAATTAATTACTGATTAGGAGGAATTTTTAAACTCTTTTTACCACTTATCAAACTCCCAGTTCAAGCCACCTCCAATGTGAGTAAACACTATCCTAGTTCTAAAAGCATAAATTAGTATTACCTATTTTTTGTACTTAATATAAATGGAATTATATAATATTAGCCCTTCTGCTTGCTTCTTTTGTTCAATATTATGTTTTTAAAGTAATTCCTACTGTCTGTGAAATTGTGGTTTATTCACTCTCACAGCTATATAGTATGCCCACTATGTTTCTATACCTCAATGTATTTGTCTCTTCTATTGTTGATTCACATTTGAGTAGTTTCCCAGGTCAAGGCTGTTGTGAATAGCATTGAAATGACCATTCAAGTGCCATATTTTTGGCACTTTGACCATATTTTTTGGTGAATATAGGTATATATTTCTGTTGATAATATATCTAGTAATTAAATTGCTGTGTCATAGGTATGGGTATATTTAATTCTAGTAGACACTGTCAAACACTTTTTCCAAAGTGGTTTTACAAATTTACCATCTATACACTAGATGGAATAAACGTACACTAGAGAAAGCAGAAGAGTGGATCAGCAACCTGGAAGAAGGAGTAATGGAAAGCAATCAAAATAAACAAAAGAAAGAAAAAACATAATAAGTGAAAATAGACTAAGGAAACTCAGTAACACCATGAAGCATATAATATCCCCATTGTAGGGATCCCAGAAAGAGAGGAGAGAGAAAAGATGGCAGAGAATTTACTTGAGGAAATGATAGCTAAAAACTTTCCAAATCCGGGCAAGGAAACAGAAATCCATATCCAGGAGTCACAGAGAGCCCCCAACAAAATCAACCCAAGGAGCTCCACACCAAGACTTATGGAAATTAAAATAGCAAAAAGTAGTGATGAAGAGAGAATATTTAAAGCAGCAAGAGGAAAGAAAATAGTTACATTCAAGAGAAACCCAATAAGGTATCAGCTAATTTTTCAGCAGAAACTTTGCAGGCCAGAAGAGAGTGACATGATATATTCAAAATGCTGAAAGAAACAAACAAACAAAAACACAAACAAAAAAGAAAGAAAAACCTGTAATCAAGAATTCTCTATCCAGCAAAGCTATTATTGAGAATAGAAGGAGATATACAATTTCCTAGACAAATGTTAAAAGAATTCATCACCATTAAACCAGACCTACAAAAATGTTAAGGGGACTACATGAGTGGAAAGGAAAGACCATAAATAGGAATAAGAAAAGTAGGAAGCACAAAAGCAGCAAAATTAAGTATATCTATATAAATCAGGCAAAGGATTTCCAAAATAAAGGGATGCAAAGTATGACACCATATACCTAAAAGTTGGGGGTAGAGGGAGATGACTAATACTTAAATGTTTTTATAATGGGTTCAAACTTATGTGACCATCAACTTAGTATCAACTGCTATATGCAGAAAGCGTTATGTATAAACCTACAAAACAAAACCACTAATAGATATGCAAAGGTGTTATATATAAACCACAAATCAAAAACCTGTAATATATATGCAAAAATTAACGAGAAAGGAATCCAAGTATATCACTAAAGAAAGCCAGCTAAACATGAGAGAAGAGA
This sequence comes from Prionailurus viverrinus, assembly GCF_022837055.1. NCBI lineage: Eukaryota > Metazoa > Chordata > Mammalia > Carnivora > Felidae > Prionailurus > Prionailurus viverrinus. The sequence goes on from NC_062563.1 coordinate 71,248,810, forward strand.
ACAAGAAAAGAACAAAGAACTACAGAAACAACTATAAAATAAGTAACAAAATGGCAATAAGCACATACCTATCAATAATTACTTTCAATATAAATGGAATGAACACTCTAATCAAAGACATAGGGGGGCGCCTGGGTGGCGCAGTCGGTTAAGCGTCGGACTTCAGCCAGGTCACGATCTCGCGGTCCGTGAGTTCGAGCCCCGTGTCGGGCTCTGGGCTGATGGCTCAGAGCCTGGAGCCTGTTTCCGATTCTGTGTCTCCCTCTCTCTCTGCCCCTCCCCCGTTCATGCTCTGTCTCTCTCTGTCCCAAAAATAAATAAACGTTGAAAAAAAAAAAGACATAGGGTAATGGAGTGGATAAAAAAGCAAGACTCATCTATATGCTACTTACAAATGACTCAGTTTAGACCTAAAGACACATGCAGATTGAAGGTGAAGGGATCGGAAGGCATTTATCATGCAAATAAAAGTGAAAAGAACCCTGGGTAGCAATACTTATATTGTACAAAACAGACTTTAAAACAAAGATAGTAATAATAGACAAAGAAAGACAATATAGAATCATAAAGGGAACAATCCAACAAGAAGATATAACAATTATAAATACTTATGTACCAAACGTGAGAGCACCCAAATACATATAGCAGCTAATGAGAAACATAAAGGAAGTGATTGATAATAATATAATAATACTGGGGGCCTTTAACACCTCACTTTAAAAAATTGCCATTCAATCAATTTCTCAACATCTTTACCAGCATTTCTTGTCAGTTACCTTTTTGATAATAGTCATTTTAACAGATGTGAGGCAATATCTAATTTTGGTTTTGATTTGCTGTTTCCTGAAGATTAGTGATGTTGGGTCATTTGTATGGCTTCTTTGGAAAAATATCTATTCAGGTCCTCTGCCCAATTTTCAATTAGATTATTTTTGATACTGAGTTGTAGGAGTTATTTTATATTTTGAATATTTCCTCCTTATTTGATATAAGACTTGCAAATATTTTCTCACATCTATAGGTTACCTTTTCATTTTGTTGTTGGCCTTTGCTGTGTCCTTCTTTCTGATAACCTTGGAGTTATTTTTTTCTTCTTTTTTTCTAGTTCCTTGAGCTACAAAGTTTGGTTGTTTATTTGAGGGTTTTTTTTTCTTTTTTTTAATGTTTATTTATTTTTGAGAGAGAGAGTGTGTGTGTGTGAGCAGGGGAGGGACAGAGAGAGACACACACACACAGAAACCAAAGTGAGCCTCAAGCTCTGAGCTGTCAGCACAGAGCCCAACGCAGGGCTTGAACTCACAAACCATGAGATCATGACCTGCGCTGAAGTCTCACACTTAACTGACTGAGCCACTTAGGTGCCTCAAGATTTTTTTTTATTTAATGCAGACATTTATCAGTATCAACTTACCTCTTCCAACTGCTTTTAGTGCATTCTGTAAGTTTGGTACATTATGGTTCCATTCTCATGTGTTTCAAGATATTTTTATTTCTCTTTCAAATTTTTCTTTGATCCATTGGTTGTTCAGGAGCATATTGGTTAACTTCCATATATTTTTGAATTTTTCAGTCTCCCCCCTATTATTGATATCTAGTTTTATACCATTATGGTCAGAAAAGATACTTGGTATGAGTTCAGTTTTCTAAAATTTGCTAAGGCTTGATTATGACCTCATATATGATGTATTCAGAAGAATGTTCTGTGTGTATCTGAAAAGAATATGTATTCTGTTGCTGTTCAAAGGCATGTTCTGGATATGTCTATTAAAACCATTTGGTCTAAAGTATATTTTAAGTCCAATGCTATTGGTAATTTTCTTTTTGTTTGATCTACCTATTGTTGAAAGTGGAATATGAAGTCCCTGCTGTTATTATATTGTCTATTTCTTCCTTTAGATCTATTAATATTTGCTATATATTTAGGTGCTCCAGTGCTGTAGATGCCTATATATTTATAATTGTATTCGACATAAGATCCATCCAAGCTTTTCATTATTTTTTCAGTCATGGTATTTTAAAGGACAATGATTTTTGTAATGTAATAATGCCTTTTAAAAAATATGGAGCTTAAGAAACCTCTGACCTATAATTCAGCCTCTCTGACATCATTTGAGTGTGTCCTCCCCTGTCAATCCTTAAATGTCATTGCCTTAGTTCAAGCTCTAATACTATCTTTCCTAAATTATTGACAATGACCATAATATCAAATTTCCAGGCTTTTTGTTTATTTGTTTATATCTCTTTCTACAATTCAAATCCAGCTATACAGTTCCTTTGTTTAAATATTTATTTCCTTTGTCATTGGCTTTAGGATAAAATAGAAAATCCTTACAGCAGAGAGATTTCAGAATCTAATTTATCTACATCTCCACTTTTTTGTGTGTGCCTCTTCCCATTCTATGAGTCAGCATGACAGACTGTTTTTAATGTGTCAAAGATACCATGCATTTTCATGTTACATACGACCTTAAGTTGAAAAGTTCTGGCATTTCCCCCCCACACACATACTTTTTTCTTCATTTAGATAATTTTTTCCCAAGACTAGTTTAGCCATATCATTTACAATCCAAACCTGGCAAGTTTGAGATTAACAATAAAGCCCAAGACAAAAAGCATAATCTAGGACTTTCCCAAGAATACCAGGTATACAATAGCATTGTTTCTACAAAGACTTGAATCTTCTTTACATTTATCCCTAATATAGTATATTTTCCTTTGTCTTGTTTCATGTAATTTGTTGTTAATATCTTCTAACAAACTTCAGTCTAAATCAGAGTAAAATCTTAAATTTATTTTTGTAAGTTTATCCATTTATTTTGTGTGTGTGTGTGTGTGTGAGAGAGAGAGAGAGAGAGAGAGAGAGAGAGAGAGAGAGAATGAGTGGGGGAGGGGCAGAGAAAAGGAGAAACAGAATCCCATTGCAGAGCCTGATGCAGAGTTCAAACTCAGGAACCATGAGATCATGACCTGAGCTGAGATCAAGTCAGACAGTTAACTGACCAGAGGCACCCAGGCACCCCCAGAATAAAAGCTTTCATGTGCACTGTTTAATCCAGGTATTAACTCGTAATGAGTATTTGTCACATTTTTAATATTAGATGTCTCTAGAAAATTCCTGGCATATCCTACCTTTATATAAACTTCAGGCTTATTTTCTTATTCTTTGGACTGATGCTACTTCTGTTCTACTTACCTGTCTACATCTTAGTTACTTAATCTTAAGCTCAGAATTTACAAATGAATTTACAACACATAAAGCCTACCAAAGTTCTCTAGAGCTATTTTTAAGAAACATAATATCTTCGGTTTGAAGTAAAAATATTTGAATTTGAAAATATTTTCCAGAAGCCTATAGTAGAACCATTTCTAATATATCTCAAAGGAATCAGGAACTACCCTTGCTAGTCTGAAGTATAAACTCCTTGGCTATCAACACTATATTTGAACATAATTGAACATGCTTTCAGTTTTCAAATTCTTTAGTGATCAAAATGAAAAATAAGCAAAGGTTGAAAGCAAATCCTCTCTAATTAAGGAGTTTTTAAGTTCAATGTGTAGTTCTATTATTTTAAGAACTGTGCCTAAGAAAAATTAGGAAAGGTGCTTACCACGAAACAGAGAAAATTATATTCCTTGTCATTCATGAATATACCTTCACTGTACAATTAAGAAGTGATTGATAGTGTCTGTCTTGTTCTAAATCAGTAAATTGCACTTGGGGTGTAAAAAGTACCTCATTGAACTAAATGTCATATTTTCTTTTTAACCTCTTCTTTAACAAGATTTAGTAGAAATGTTCTAAGTTAAACTCTGTGTTAGATTCTCAGATTTCTGATCACATTTGTTCTTATTTTATATAGTTGCATTACTTTGAATTTGATGTCATTTGCTAACAGCACAAAAAAAAAAACCCATACAGACTTGAAAAACATTTAAAAATCCATCAATCCCTTATAAATTGTAGGGATAAATCAGACAGAGCACAATTATGAATGAATTCCAAACTTGCTAAATTCCAAAAGCCTTATCTCCAAGTGAAGCAGTTAACATGTGAGGAATGGATTTGATCTCAGTTACAATTTACCTGGAAAATAACCTAGCAGTTTTAAACATTACATCATTAGTTGCCTGAATTTATGTGCAGTCAGCAGTTATATCTGATGATGGAGATGGTGAATTTCATACATATGAACTTAGAAGAGATAACACAGGCTGGAAGAACCCTTGTTGGTAGAATAAGATTTACCTAATTTGAAAAGGAACAATATCTCAAGTCAAATAATGTGGATTTATTCATCTACAGGGAAGATAATTTATGCTTAAGGTCTAGTAAATCTTTTCTCTAACCTTCTGAAACTAAATAATACAAATCCTTATTTCAAGTTTGTTATATTTATAATGGCAATAGCCATTCAAATAGAGACAAAGTATTACTTTTTAAGCCATTAAATCTCAAAACCTGTAAGAAGGAAGACAATTAGAACAACAAATTTCTGGTTTTCTTCTCATATTTCCTTTTGTTATAATCATCTTTTTCAACTTGGGCAATTCCAGGGTATATGGGGTGGAGAGGTGGAAGAGAACTATCAGGCAGGAAACTTACCTATTCTGTGTCTTCTATTTTCCAACTCAGAATCTTTGAACTTCAGCTTCCTCATCTGTAATATGGATTGCATGGCTCTGACATTTGTACTAGTTTAGGCATTCTGTGATGACAGGGCATTCTTGCAGTTTGCTTGGTCTATATCCCATTGATTCCAAAGTTCCTGCCTGCACCACCAACGCATTATTTTTTTGCCTGTTGTATTCTTCTCATAGGTCAATATATTTCTGGAATACAGGCTTAAAGATCCTTAGATAATCTTTTCTTTGTTTTTAAATGATGTGGATATACGAAGTCCAGGGATGCATAGGAGAAGTCACTCTGAAAGAAATAGGTTTAGTGTATACAGTTTCCTGAAGCATACTGATAACTTAGTCTATATATCACTTTGAGCACAAGCAATTGAATTGCTTCCATTGAGTGGTTCATTACATCAGTGGATCAAATGGCAATAATCAAAACATAAGGATTTCGTTTATTGATCATCCAGATAAGATTTTATGTATTATCATTAATAAATACTTACAGCACACTAGTTGTATTATCAACCTAATTTATCTATAACCGTGGTATATGGGAGTATATATTATAGCAGTGATTAATAGATATAAAGTCTTTTTTTCCTAAAATGATTAGAATAATATTGTTTACTCAGGAATTATCTCATCAATTTCCATAGAATCTTTGCAGGTTAGGAAAGAAAATTTTAATAAAATTGTGTAGAAAATTAACCATGTATACTCACGCATGGGAAAATAAACCTGGAGAAATAAATGATTTCCAAAAGATCTTAAAGAAACTAAATAGTAATAACGAATATATTGAGTGTGTTCTGTTTGTTAGACCCGCATTTAAGCCATTCACACACAGTATTTTACTTAATAATGAAGACAGCCCTTGCATTAGATACTCTTACGCACATTATAAAGGTGAAAAAATTGAGCCACAGAACATTTACATAACTTGTGAAACAGGTTGCGCTGCAGGCAGGACTTCATCTTAGTGTTTAGTTTACCAAATGTTCATCCATCCTAATGATAAAAAGTAATATTATTTATCACTTTACATAACATTCTAATGTAATATTATTTTTTTAACTTTCTTAACGTCATCGTAATATTTTCCTTAGTCTTCCATCTGTGTTTCTTCTCCTAAACTCCACACATCTTCCACCAGCATCAAAGACCTGTATGTTTATATCTTAATATATTTCTGACTTGTAAGAATAGCAATTTTCTTATAAGACATAACACCCTAGATTTTCAAGTAGCAGAAGGATTCTAAAATCTAAGTATTATAATTAGAAGGGGCACACAAAGCAATGACCAGGAATAGAAATTAAATATTAGCTAAACAACAGTCATATAAACCTGGATAAAGATATAATGATGCTCCTTCCTGATGATCTTTCTCCAAATTTACCCCCTACCTTAAATATTATTCATATTGCTGTATGTTAATATATATGTTTATAATTATAAATTAAGATACAAGGAGGCCAAGGAGAGAGTAATGTGAAGTTCTCTTTGACTATTTGTCAACTGGCCATCCATACTCTTCATAAAACAACAAATATTTATGTAGGACCAATGTCCACAATACAAGTCACAGTATGGCTATCACTGCACTACCACTAAGCAGGAGTTTGATTAAAGAATAAATTATTTATGCTAGGTGTCACTTTAATTCTTAAGTAGAGCAATAGATGTGTGTACATATTTTATTAATAGAACTTGAGTGTGTATATATATATATATATATATATATATATATATATATGTTACATATATACTCCTACATATATCAGATACTACATTTAGAAAATATATTTATAAAAATGAATAATTCATTAAAGTCTGAGGCCAGACTATCATTTTATAAGTCACTGTGGAGGAGCAAAAATTGTCAAGTATCTGTAGATATTTCAGATTAAAAACCTAACCATTTCTTTCTAAGACACTCGGAAGAGTTGGAATGATTTGAATACAGGGATTTCTTCTTCTTCCATAACTTCCACTCATGAATTGAGGACAATCCAATCCATGATGATCTCTCTCTTCACATCAGCTATCTGTGACTAGAATGGAGAGGAGTACTTGAAATTCTGTGGACTTGTCTCAGAACAACCTTCTTTAATGGAAAGACACTACATGATTTTCCTCTGCCTATGACACTAAGCTCTAATACCTCACCCTGTTGTCACAATACATGAAACTCAAATCTTCAAATGATACAAAGATATTTATAGACCTGATATAAAGAGTTCAGCAGACTATGGAGTGTTTTGTGTAAAGACTCTCAGAAAGAACATTTTATGTTAAATAGTGACTCAAGTAGATCTTCACTCATGGAGAAATTAAAAATAAAGCAGTTTAAGGGTAGTGGAAACAGAAAGAGTGTATCTACAGAAATGTCAGGGATAGTACCAGAAAAATAAAAAGTAAAAAGCCAAGACTATATACAGACAGGTAGAAACAAAGAGAAAGTAGGCCATGAGTGGTCCATCATTGGAAAAGAGCTGCTCTCTTGCCAAAAACCCTTTACATGAAGCTGCTGAGGCAATCTTTTTGAATTAATTTTCAATAAATTTTTATCACTCAAGGGTAAACTTGAATGTGATTCTGATTCTAGTAACCTAGAAGTAGTGAACTAATACCATAATTCATAGGACAGATGACTTTCATAGTTAGAATAAACTATGGAAGCATGTTCTTTTGCCAATTCCATACTGAAAACAAATTCTCTCTACAACTTCTTATAATGGTGTTCATTCAGTTTCTTCACTCAGCCTACAAAAAAAAATGCATTTGTTCTCAATATGGAAATTGCAGCCAAGTTCAAAAACTAAAAATTATCCCATGTACTAAATCAATATGTGCCTCATGCACATTTCATTCATTGGTGTAAAGTCTTTTAGAGTAATAAAATCAACACTCATCTGTCTTCCACCTGACAATTTTTCTAAAATGTTATCAATGCCTGTATGATTCTTTTGTTTTTAATTTCATGGTAAAATACCTTTGAGAATCCTTAACTTTGAATCATGACCATTATTGCATGAACATACTATTGTTTTCTTGATATTGTAATGTAATTGAACACAACACCTCAAATGTCTGAAAATAGAGTAGCACGTTGGGATTACCACTTTTAGACACTGTTTTACATTAACCTGATTGTGATCATATAAAGATGATCTTTTGGACAACTTTGACATATTCCTAGCTAACTTTAGACTTTAAAATGACCCTGGATAAATTTCATATTGTTAGATTTGGTTTACTTTTCTCCCTGCTAAGTTCATTTTGGATGATAATACTCATTTGCTCCTAATTGGGTATCAGACATAGTTTGTTTTGTTATTTTATTTTTATATTTCTACATAAGTCCTCATGTGCCTTATAGATGTAATTAGATTATAAATTTCTTTGAATGCAGAGTCATCTCTTATAATTGTTTATCTACTCCATGGTTCCTAATACATTGTTGTATATTTGGCATGCTTTTAACGTATCTTTATCAATTAATCAATAACACTGAATATGCGACTTGCTTTTGTAAATTTTAGATATAGTTTGGTGAATATATTCAGGTGAAGCTTTATTTTATTATCGATTTATCATTTTACCAAAGAAAAGCCCAACCATGGTGGATTTGTTTACGTGTATAATAACATGCAATAAGTTGTCAGGTTGGTCGAAATGCATATCCAATTGGAAGATGGCCAGTTTTCATGTAATCTCTAATTGATTTTGAGCCTTATCATAAATCAGTTTCCTGATTAGGCAAAATAACAGGTTTCTGACTGAAACTATATCTACAGTGCCACAGGATGCCTCTGTCTGTTCAATTTTACCTCTAGCCTCATTGCTCCTGCCATTTGATCAGCATTAAGATGTCAAAAAATGCCAGAATTCATTGTTTCCACTTCTAAGGACTCAAGGACACCATATTCATCTTGTGTTCAATTAGTATTGTCTGATCACTAAGAATGTATCATTTGACATTTAAATTATTTCATATCCATGGTAATGGGGAGAATATAGACTTGACATAGCATTTTTTTTCTGATTTAAATAAACAAAACTAAATTACTATTAAAAAGTTTTTAACATTTACAAACATTAGTATTACATTCTAATGAAAACATTATTGTTAAATTATTTAGTAATGGCTTCCATATAATTTGCACTGACACATAAACTATAATCAACTGAATTAAGGTCTTGGTCAGTCTAAACCTATAATTCTCTGTCGCTGAGACAGTCCTGGGAACTCCTCACAAAAATAGGGCATTGAAGTATAGGAAAGAAAGATTGTTGGTATAATGTAACTTTTTGTAAAAGGACTGGGTTTACAGAGGTACAAAACGCGTACCATTCTATTTAACATAGGACCTGGTCAAAATCCTATCATTTCTTCAGCTATAATATTTTAAAAGGAAAAATATAAGTAAATTTTGTAATATAATGAAACCTTTTAAAAATACAGTGTTTATGGTATAGCTATTACCATAGCTGATGGAGTCAGTTTTTCAGAAATTAAAGAATAAACCTATTATATGATCCAGAAGTTTTATTCTTAAGTATATATCCAAAGGACATGAAATTAGTATCTCAAAGAGATATCTGTACTCTCATGTTTGTTCCAGCTTATTCACAATTACCAACATATAGAAATAACCTAAATGTCCTCCAACAGATGAGTGAATAAAGAAAATATGGTAAAGGGGTGTCTGAGTGGCCCAGTTGATTGAGCATCCGACTATGGCTCAGATCATGATCTCACAACTCGTGAGTTCGAGCCCTGTGTCAGGCTCTGTGCTGACAGCTCGGAGTCTCGAGCCTGCTTCTGACTCTGTGTCTCCCTCTCTCTTTGCCCCTCCCTGGCTTGCTCTCTCTCTCTTTCAAAAATAATAAACACTATTTTTTTTAAATGTGGTATGTATGTAATGGAATGTTATTCAGTCACAAGAAAAAAAAAATTTTATCACTTGCAACTACATAGATGGATTTGGAAGGTATTATGCTAAGTGAAAAACACTGTGGTATTATGTTATCATTTGTACATGAAATCTGAAAGAAAAAAAAGTCTGATTTTGTAGAAATAGAAGCAATAGAATTGTGGTTGTCAGGAGCTGGGGGAAGGAGGAAATGGGGAGAAGTAAGACAAAGGTTACAAACTCAGTTATCATATAAATGAATTCTAAGGATCTAATGTATAGTATAGTTGACTATAATTAAGAATGTTGTTTTGTATGCTTGAAATATGCTGAGAGAAGATCTTTAGCATTTAAAAATATCAAAGTTAACTATATGAGGTGATGGATATGTTAATTATCTTAATTTTGGCAATCACTTCACTATGTATATGTATTTCAAATATCATGTTATACACTTTAAATATATATAATTCCTTATATTTGTCAATTATTCTTCAATGCAGTTGGAAAAATAAAATAAATTTTAAATAAAAAATATTTTTTAAATAAATAACATAAAATACGATGTTAAGGAAACCTTTTTACCTTGATTTGTAACACATTGTGGGTGCCATACAGTTTTTATCAAGTAAGTGTATTACCAGCTGCATTGATCACATTATACCTTTAGAATGTTTTTTATTATGGTGGTAAAATACATAACATGTGATCTACCCCTTTACTTAATTTTTAACTTTACAATATAGTATTGTTAAGTATGAGTGTAGTGTTATACAACATATCCCTAGAACTTTAACATTTTCCATGACTGAAATTTCCCTCACTGAACATAAATTCCTCATTTCCCTCTTTCCCCAGACCCTATCAACCACCATTCTACTTTCCACTTCAGTGAGTTTAACTATTAAAGATGTCTCATGTAAGTGGAATCATGCAGTTTTTTTTTCTTTCTGTGACCGTTTCATTTCATTTAACATAATGTCCTCAAGATTGATTCATGCTGTAGCATGGAGCAGGATTTTCTTTCTTTCTTTTTTGTTTTAATGGCAGAATAATATTACATTGTATTTATAAACCACATTTTCTTTATGCATTCATCTGTCAATGTGCATTTGGGTTGTTACAGTGATTGTGGAAGTGGAAACATCTCTTCAATTCTTTTGAATAAATACCCAAAAGTGGGGTGGATGGACACTAAGAATTCCTTCTGATGTGTTAAGATTGGATGATAAAGAGGAATTCAAGGAAAAATATCTTCTCTTCACAATTTAAATATATATGTATGTAATTTAAATATATATATGTAATTTAAATATATATATTAACATATATGTTAATCTGCCAGAATCATCAATAATATAAAAGTAAGCAAAAACAAAACAAATTTGCAAAATAAAATATTGTGATATATGGGAAAAGCACCATTTGGGCAGAAAAATGTTTAGGTACAAAATAATTTCCTAAAAACTGTATCAAGAAGCATTGATCAAATGTCTAGTGGGGCATGAAGTGTGCATGGCACCTATTGCATGCAAGAGCAATTGTTTGTTTCCGTAACAAGATTATTGTCCTTTAAGTCTTTTCCGTGGAACAGGGATAAAGAACAGAAAATCAGCAGAAGAGCACTGAAATTTATTGAAATTTCCTGGGATCAGACAAAGTCTTCAGAAAAGAAGGCTGCCAGAAATAAGAGGATCTGACAGCTCTTCTTTATTTTACTAGGAAAAAAAAACCACATTGATTTAAACTTAAAGTTATAATTTTGTTCTTTTTTTTTAATAAAGATTATTTATTTATGGTGTGCCTGGGTGAGTCAGTCAGTTCAGCATCCAACTCTTGATTTTGAGTCAGGTCATGATCTCATGGTTTGTGAGATGGAGCCCTGAGTCAAGCTCCACTTTAACAGTGCAGGGCCTGCTTGGGATTCTCTCACTCCCTCTCTCTCTGCCCCTCCCCCTGCTTGTGCATTCTCTCTCTCTCTCTCTCTATCTCTCCCTCTCAATAAATAAATAAATAAATAAGCATTTAAAAGTCTGCCCCTCCCCGACTCATAAACATGCATACTCATTCTCTCTCTCTCTCTCAAAAGACATAAAGTTTTAAATGTTTATTATTTATTTTGAGAGAGAGGGGGAGAGATTGCACAAGAAAGGGGAGGGGCAGAGAGAGAGGGAGTGAGAGAATCCCAAGCAGGCCCTGCACTGTTAGCATGGAGCTTGATGCAGGGCTCGATCTCACAAATCATAAGATCATGGCCTGAGCTGAAATCAAGAGTTGGAAGCTTAACCAACTGAACTACTGAGGAGCCCCTGTAATTGTTTTCTTGAGACTAAAGCTGAAACACATATTTGTTGTTTGAAGCTACAAGTCAAAACCAGAAACATAAATTATATATTTTCATGTCCACACAATTGCTTTAAATAGAGTAGTTGAGAACAACTCTGTTTCAGAAACTATGCAAGATAGTTTACAAGTAAATCCTTCAATATCCATGCAAGAATATTAGATTCTCTTAACAAACACCATAAAGTAATTTAATGTGTTCAAGATAAAGAGCTAGGAAGTGTCAGAACTAATAGTGAACTTTCATATGACTGGTCATAAATCCTTTATACTTATCAGGTTTTTTTTGTTGTTCTTTTTACAAAATAAGCTACTCTTAGGAAGTTTTTATAATCAGGAACTTGCAACAATATATCCAGAAATACTGTATCCACAGGTATTTCACTGTACTAACAGAAACTTCAGAAGTATGGCCACCATCTTACTTCCACCTTTTGGATTTCACAGAGTGCTTCTGTCTGGGTATATAAGTCTGGAAACTGGATGTTTTGCTTCCAGACTCTACCGCAGAAGAAAAGTATGCAAATGTTTACTGGCAACAAATCCACAAAATCCACCATATTTTCGCAAAAGGCCCTTACAATAGTGTATGGTATATAGAACAAAACCAAAAGTAACTTTTATCATTACAATGTAATAATATGTAAAATGCCTAAGAAATAAGAGATATGATTATTTAAATATGGAAATATTTTTACAATATATGATGAACTGGGAAAAAAGTTGGAAAATACTATTGATGAAACAAAACTTAATTTGGAAAAAAAATGATAAATGTATGTGTTGTAGAAGCGTCAAACATTCAAATGCTAGAATGTTAACACTGATAACTCTTGTGAATGAGGAGTGATACACATATCTTTAATTATTAGATCATATATTACAAAAATACAAAAGCCAACACAATATGTTTAATAAATATATACCTTTTGTAAAGCCATCTTCAACAATTCAGCAATTTGGCACACTATCCCCTGTGATGCTACAGAACAAGAATCAATTTGATTCTTTTTTTTACTTCTTTGTGAGAAAAAAATTAATTATTTTTTAAATTAAGAAGGATTTAAAATGAAAACAGACTGAAAAACTAAAAATGGAATTAATTAGATCACTTGACATCCCAGAAGATTGCTTTTAAAGTTCTTCCACGAGATAATTTAGGCTTCTGTAAGATTTAGAATCACAAATTTGGTTGTAGTGACTTCTGACAGTTATTAAATTTAGACGCATATTTATATAGATCAATTTTATTCAAAAAAGGAGACTATTATAATTCTATTAGTCTCTGTAACTCATTGCTTTGCATATACAACTTAAGCAACTTAGTATCTTGATGGTAGTTTTTGCAACAGTTTAGAGAGAAGCTTTGTTGATCAAGGAAAGATGTAATATAACCATTTTTCAACCATGCTAATTTTTACTTTTTTTTCCCTTATACTTAATTTCCTCAGCTACCTAAAGAACAGAAGCTATGAGGCAGTCATGAGTTCTTACATACATTGACTTAAAAAATAATGTAAATTCAATAAATGGAATCCATATTTGGCTACACTCAATGTGACATTCTCATTGTATGATTCACTTAAAATGCTGCAACACTTCACATTACAGACATTTTCATTCATTTCAAAGATATAATGATTGATTTATTAGGCAGTGTCATCCAGATATTTTAGAAAAGCCTTTGTAACTATGTTTTTGTAAGATTTTCACTTTTATTTGTGTTTCTCAAAAGTTGGCTTTTACTTGCCTTATTTTACAGTATGGCTAAGCTTAAGTATGCCATGAAAAAGTGATATATAGAACTTACATTAATAATACTCGTGATGGTAAATAAATATATTTCCTTCCCAGCTCTTATTGTTATTTTTTACCCACAGTTTAAGTCCTCCTTAACATTTTGTCATTGTTGGTTTTACATTTTCTGAATATCAAATAATGGGAAATTAAAAGTGAAGAAAAAGGAAGGGGAAGCAATCCAAGTCTCTGGAGCCCTAAAAATTTCACGGAAGTAGCAAACTCTTGAATTTTTGTAGGTTTTAATATCTATACCTTGGCCCACGATTGTCCTGTCAATGTGTCTTGAATAATTCCAAATTCTTACTCAATAGATCCAATAAGTGTAATATATTCAATGGTAGAGATTGGCATTATTTTCTATTGAGGAAAAAGGCAAAGTTCTTGTTAGCTAGACAGGGCATAGGACTGAAAAGAGGATATGCTTTCAAGATAAGACTGTGAAGGTACATTGCAGGCCTTTTTATTTGAAAGAAAGTTTCTCCTGATAGTCTTTACTATCAATTATATGTGAAAACAAAACACATCTACTAGATCAATGGCTATATATGCGTTACTAGGGGATTTCTTGCTTTTTATCTAGTAAAAAGTTATAATTCAAACAACAGTTGCAATTGGAGTCGCAATCCAATTAAGTTTATGATTATCCATTGTCATTCTCCTAGATTCATTTATCTTTTGCCATGACCAAAATATGAATTGAAAGGGATGTGATAGGAACCACTACCCCTACATCTTCCAAGTGATTAATGGTGGCAGTAATCTGCAATTCTTTAAGTATGCAGGATTGGTTTTGGTCTACCATTTTCATAGGTAGAGACAGTACTACTGGTTTCCATTTCTCTTCTACAATAATAGTCCTTACTATTAAATGTTCCAATTTATATACTTAAACAAGTTCTATGATTTCATCTCTGTTGTCATTCCATGTTAAATGCTTTCAGGGCACCTGGGTGGCTCAGTTGGTTAAGTATCAGACTTCGGATCAGGTCATGATCTCATGGTTTGTGAGTTCAAGGCCCCTTGAACCCTGCATCCAGTAAGCTTGGGCCCTGCTTTGGGTGAGCATGAGCCCCGCTTCAGGTGAGCCCCACTTTTTTTCTCTCTCTCTCAACCTTTCTATCCCTCTCTCACTTGTGCTCTCTCTTTCTAAAAGAAAGAAAGGGAAAGAAAGAAAGAAAGAAAGAAAGAAAGAAAGAAAGAAAGAAAGAAGCAAAACAAAGCAAAGAAAAAAGAAAAAGAAAAATGCTTTCTTCTTAGGCAGACATCAAATTAGCATTAATCACATTATCACATCATCATGTCTTACAGACAGTAGTTAAGGAGCCATAAGGCTGTTCAGCAGCAGAGGTTCAGGTTTGGGCCACAGTGATATCCCAGCAAATTTCATGATTTTCTGAAGTATCAAGGAGATTTTTTTTCTAGTAAAGACTTTCGGAACTTAAAAAAATGTATTTCAATTATTGTAAAAAGGGACATAATACTTTTCTTATTGTTAATAAGCTTAGCCAAAGCTTTAATAAATAGACACTTTGAAAACGTTTACTCTTTTTCCAAAGAGGCTTATGGAAAAAGGGCTTTTGCTAAAGTTACACTTTGGACACTGTTTATGAAGGAAATTAAAAAATAAATAAATAAATAAATAAATAAATAAATAAATGGCTGAGGACCTCTCCCTCATCCTTTAATTGTGTTTTATTATATTTTAAATTTCTCAATGTCAATTTCATAAATGGGGGAATTATACCATTAAATAAGACGAAATATCTCCAAGAGTGAATATAGTAAGAAAATGCAATATTTAAATCAGTCTTGAGAGTCATCAGTAAAATATCAACTATCTCTTTTTGAATTGGCAGAACCTGAAAATAAAGATGTCAATAATTTAAAAATTGAATGGACATATTTGATTCAACCTCATCAGCTTTTAGGTATAATGAATCATCACCTTTTTCTCTGCCCACCAACTCTCTAGCCAGGGTTTGGCAAACTGTAGCCCACAGCCCAGCCACCTGCATTTTTAAGGAAAGTTTTATTGGTACATATTCACACCCATTTATTTATTTTTTGTCTGCTTCAGCACTGAAAAGGCAGAGTTAAGTGGTTGCAACAGAGACCATATGGTCTGTGAAGCCTAAAACACTTATTATCTGCCCCTTTAAGAAATTGTTGGATGACCCATGCTCTACATTCAAGATATGCTGTGTTTTTATATTTAGACTTTTGATCAACTGCTAGAGATCATGACTACAGACTTCACTAATTTTTAAACAAAACACAATTAAACTCTAGTACCTTCATCAAAAACTATCTGGCCTGAGATATTTCAGCAATGCATCACAGCAAAGGATCCACAACTGGTCTCATTAATGAGATCATATGTGAGTTAAAAGTGCTATAAATCTTTGACTTTGTGAAAAATTTAACAGATATCTACACTAATTAGTTGTTAAGTTTTACTTATTGGTCACCTCATCACAAAACTGATAGGATAAATATTCTAGATTTTTCTTGAAAGTTTGAGAAGTGGGGCATGTGGGTGGCTCAGTTGGTTAAGTGTCTGACTTTTGATTTCAATTCAGGCCATGATCTCCTGGTTTGTGAAATGGAGCCCCCTATCAGGCTCTATACTGACAGCATGGAGCCTGCTTGGGATTCTCTCTCTGTCCCATTCCCTCTGTCCCTCCTTTGCTCATGTGTGCATGCACACACTTTCTCTCTCTCAAAAATGGATGAATAAACATTTTAAAAAAGATAGTTGAAAAGCTTAAACATTTCCTATGTAGCCATATGCATGATTAATATTTATTGAGAAAACTCTTTTTATCCTACATTGTACAAAGCAAACCAATTCACTGCCTTCTAAATTAAAGGTGATTTAGAAATCAGATTTGCTTGGTCTCTATTAGTGAATATTTCTTATGATATCCATTTTGTCAGTTTCCTTTCAAGGATCTCAGAATGCTGTATATATTCATGTAGGTCTTTGTCACATCTCACACTTTCTCTGTGCTGATCAAGTTCCTTTGTTTTTAACATATCATCAAGAATGCAGAGATTTAAAGTTAAGATAAAGGTCAAATAATATGCAGTAGATTTTAGGACAGGACAAATTCAGTTCTCCAAGATGATAATATCTGTTTTGACAATACAGCTCTTATTCTTCCAAATGTGCATAATTAGGATAAAATTTAGCATTTTAGGGAATAATTGAGATTGCAAAGAATATTTCTAAAATTTTACCAGGAGCTCATCATTTACTGTATATTAAAATGTTTTACAATCTTTATTTCCTAGAATTCAGACACTGTTCATAAACTGATTTAAGGCAGACAGAATTCATACTATAATAAAATTTGCTCAAACACAAATGGCAAATTTAAGTCACCAGCCACTAAACTCAATTGAGAGAATAGACTAAGCAAAGTAAAATAATTAAAAGATAGACTATTGAGTAACAACATTAGAATAATCTTGCCTGATTCTGATTTCCTTAAGGTATGAGCATCACTTATAGGTGGACATTTTCCTTCCCAGGACACAAACAGGGAATAGTACATGTATTGCATCTTTTAAAAATCTATTAAGATTCTATTTTTGCTTAGTAAAAATATTTCACTGGATTAGGTCAAGATACAGCTTTTGTAACATGTCTTTACATAGTGCGGGGTAGAAGGTTGATATTTAGGAAGCTGATTTTAAAAGATTGGCAGCAACAATGATTACATAATCTAAAAAGGTATTTTAAACTCTTTTCAATTTAGTGGAATTTTCAGTCAGACCAGGTCCTGTGAACATAAGTCCCATATGTTTTCTACCTACTGTGCAAAATAAGTGGTTACTCTACAGAGTTACAAAACCACTACTTTCAATTCCAGGAGGTCCTTTCTAATATTATGGGCTTAATGAAAAATAGAGGTTTACTGTACCCTTTCATTCATATTTCACATTTCAGAGCTAAAAGTGCACTGAGAAAACACCACATTAAATTCTATTATTTTCAGGGTAGATTTAGTCTCATAAAACACTTTGTCTAAGTATCAGGGAATAGTGATATGTTTATCCTCTAGTAAAATATCCTTATAACTCTCAAGTCTCCTCATTCCTATCTTACTTTGCTTCTCAATTATTTCCTTACCTTACTATTTATTCAAAAACAACTATTTGCAAATATTTTTGAAAATATAGTAGTTGTCCTTATGAAGTTTACATTAGTCAGGAAGAGAAAATAAACAATACACTATAAAACTAATAAATACATAAATTATGTAGTATGTAGGGAGTTGATAAATTCTATGAGAAAAATAATAACTATAAGGGTTGGAATAATGTGGTGTGGAATTTTGATAAAAATAGCAACACTAAGCTTCATTAACAAAATGACTTTTGATAAAGATTTTGAAGAGTTCAGTGAATTGGGAATGTAGGCACATGCCTGGGGAGGGGCCAAAGAAGGGATTAAACTTACTTGAGCATCAACAGGAGACTAGTATGGTCCAGTGAGTAAACTAAAGAAAAAGTCCACAAAAGTTATGAAGGTCCCAGTAATGTGGAGTTTGGTAAGCCATTATAAGAAGTTTGGCTATTATGCTGCAGGAATGGAAAACCACTGCATGGACTTGAACAGAGGAGTAAAATTATCTGACTAATATATTCAAAGGTTCACTCTGGCTATGATATTGAGAATAGACTACTGACTACAGAAAGCAAATTATAAAGCAGAAAGGTTGTTTAGAAGGTTATTACAATAGCATAGGTGAGAGATGGTGACCAAGATTATAGAAATATTTAAAAGGCTTTTATTTTTTTTATTAACTTGTTGTATGTTTTATTTTTTTAAATTTACATCCAAATTAGTTAGCATATAGTGCAACAATGATTTCAGGAGTATTTTCCTTGGTGCCCCTTACCCATTTAGCCCATCCCCCCACCTGCAAACCCTCCAATGATCCTCAGTTTGTTTTCCATATTTATGAGTCTCTTCTGTTTTGTCCCCCCACCCCCTGGTTTTTATATTATTTTTGTTTCCCTTCCCTTATGTTCATCTGTTTTGTCTCTTAAAGTCCTCATATGAGTGAGGTCATATGATTTCTGTTTTTTTCTAACTAATTTCATTTAGCATAATACCCTCCAGTTCTATCCACGTAGTTGCAAATGGCAAGGTTTCATTCTTTTTGATTGCCGAGTAATACTCCATTGCATATATATACCACATCTTCTTTATCCATTGATCCATCGACAGACATTTGGGCTCTTTCCATACTTTGGCTGTTGTTGATAGTGCTACTATAAACATGGGGGTGCATGTGTCCCTTCGAAACAGCACACCTATATCCCATGGATAAATGCCTAGTAGTGCAATTGCTGGGCTGTAGGGTAGTTCTATTTTTAGTTTCTTGAGGAACCTCCATACTATTTTCCAGAGTGGCTGCAACAGCTTGCATTCCCAC
The DNA here is from genome assembly GCF_022837055.1 of Prionailurus viverrinus. Taxonomy (NCBI): domain Eukaryota; kingdom Metazoa; phylum Chordata; class Mammalia; order Carnivora; family Felidae; genus Prionailurus; species Prionailurus viverrinus. The sequence continues at coordinate 71,267,945 of NC_062563.1, forward strand.
AAACAATGCAAAACAGATCCTCTTTCTCTGCATCCTCGCCAGCATCTATTGCTGCGTGAGTTGTTAATGTTAGCCATTCTGACAGGTGTAAGGTGGTATCTCATTGTGGTTTTGATTTATATTTCCCTGATGATGAGTGATGTGGAGCATTTTTTCATGTGTCGGTTGGCCATCTAGATGTCTTCTTTGGAGAAGTGTCTATTCATGTCTTTTGCCCATTTCTTCACTGGATTATTTGTTTTTTTGGTGTTCAGTTTGATAAGTTCTTTATAGATTTTGGATACCAACCCTTTATCTGATATGTCATTTGCAAATATCTTCTCCCATTCTATCAGTTGCCTTTTAGTTTTGCTGATTGTTTCCTTTGCTGTTCAGAAACTTTTTGATGAGGTCCCAGTAGTTCATTTTTGCTTTTTTTCCCCTTGCCTCCAGAGACGTGTTGAGTAAGAAGTTGCTGTGGCCAAGATCAAAGTGGTTTTGCCTGCTTTCTGCTCGAGGATTTTGATGGCTTCCTGTCTTACATTGAGGTCTTTAATCCATTTTGAGTTTATTTTTGTGTATGGTGTAAGAAAGTGGTCCAGGTTCATTCTTCTGCATGTGGCTGTCCAGTTTTCCCAGCACTGCTGCTGAAGAGACTGTCTTTATTCCATTGGATATTCTTTCCTGCTTTGTCAAAGTTTAGTTGGCCATACATTTGTGGGTCCATTTCCGGGTTCTCTATTCTGTTCCACTGATCTGAGTGTCTGTTCTTGTGCCAGTACCATACTGTCTTGAGATTACAGCTTTATAGTATAGCTTGAAGTCTACTTTGGTTTTCTTTTTCAAGATCGTTTTCGCTATTTGGGGCCATTTCTGGTTTCAAACAAATTTTAGGATTATTTTTTCTAGCTCTGTGAAGAATGCTGGTGTTATTTTGATAGGGATTGTATTGAATAAGTAGATCACTTTGGGTAGTATCAACATTTTAACAATATTTGTTCTTCCTATACAGGAGCATGGAATCTTTTTCCTTTTTTGTGTGTGTCTTCTTCAATTTCTTTCATAAGCTTTCTATACTTTTCAGCGTATAGATTTGTCACCTCTTTGGTTAGATTTATTCCTAGGTATTTTATGGTTTTTGGTGCAACTGTAATTGGGATAGATTCCTTGATTTCTCTTGCTGCCACTTCATTGTTAGTGTATAGGAATGCAACCAATTTCTGTGTGTTGATTTTTATATCCTGCAACTGCTGAATTCATGAATCAATTCTAGCAGTTTTTTGGTGGAATCTTTTGCGTTTTCATATAGAGTATCATGTCCTCTGCGAAGAGTGAAAGTTTGACCTCCTTCTGGCCTATTTGGATGCCTTTTATTTCTTTGTGTTGTCTGATTGCAGAGGCTAAAACTTCCAATACTATGTTGAATAACAGTGGCTAGAGTGGACATCCCTGTCTTGTTCCTGACCTTAGGGGGAAAGGTCTCACTTTTTCCCCATTGACAATGATATTAGTGGTGGGTCGTTCATATATGGCTTTTATGATCTTGAGGTGTGATACTCCTGTCCCTACTTTCATGTGGGTATTTATCAAGAAAGGGTGCTGTATTTTGTCAAGTGCTTTCTCTGCACCTCTTGAGAGGATCATATGGTTCTTGTCCTTTCTTTTATTGATGTGATGAATCACATTAATTGTTTTGTGGATATTGAACCAGCCCTGAATCCCAAGTATAAATCCCACTTGGTCATGGTGAATAATTTTTTAATGTATTGTTGGATCCAGTTGGCTAATATCTTGTTGAGGATTTTTGAATCCATGTTCGTCAGGAAAATTGGTCTGTAGTTCTCCTTTTTAGTGGGGTCTCTGTCTGGTTTTGGAATCAAGGTAATGGTGGCTTCATAGAAAGAGTTTGGAAGTTTTCCTTCCATTTCTGTTTTTTTGGAACAGCTTCAAGAGAATAGGTGTTAACTCTTCCTTCCTTAAATGTTTGGTAGAATTCCCCTGGAAAGCCATCAGGCCCTGGACTCTTGTTTTTTGGCAGATTTTTGATTACTAATTCTATTTCCTTACTAGTTATGGGTCTGATAAAATTTTCTATTCCTTCCTGTTTCAGATTTGGTTGTGTATATGTTTCTAGGAATTTTTCCATTTCTTCCAGGTTGCCCATTTATTGGCATATAATTTTTCATTGTATTCTCTTATTATTGTTTTTATTTCTGTGGTGTTGGTGTGATCTCACCTCTTCCATTCTGGATTTTATTTATTTGGGTCCTTTCCTTTTTCTTTTTGATCAAAGTGGCTAGTTGTTTATCAGTTTTGTTAATTCTTTCAAAGAACCAGCTTCTGGTTTCATTGATATGTTCTACTGTTTTTGGGGTTTCGATAGCATTAATTTCTGCTTTAATCTTTATTATTTCCTGTCTTCTGCTGGTTTTGGGGTTTTATTTCCTGTTTTTTTTCTAGCTCCTTAAGGCATAAGGTTAGGTTGTGTATCTGAGATCTTTCTTCCTTCTTTAGGAAGGCCTGGATTGCTATATACTTTCCTCTTATAACTGCCTTTGCTGAATCGCAGAGGTTTTGGGTTGTGGTTCTATCATTTTCATTGACTTTCATATACTTTTTAATTTCCTCTTTAACTTCTTGGTTAACCCATTCATTCTTTGGTAGGATGTTCTTCAGTCTCCAAGTATTTGTTACCTTTCCAAATTTTTTCTTATGGTTGATATCAAGTTTCATAGCACTGTGGTCTGAAAATATGCACGGTATGATCTTGATCTTTTTGTACTTACTTAGAGCTAATTTGTGTCCCAGTATATGGTCTATTCTGGAGAACATTCTGTGTGCACTGGAGAAGAATGTATATTCTGCTGCTTTAGGATGAAATGTTCTGAATATATCTGTTAAGTCCATCTGTCCCAATGTGTTATTCAAAGCCATTGTTTCCTTGTTGATTTTTTGATTAGATGATCTGTCCATTGCTGTGAGTGGGGTGTTGAAATCTCCTATTATTGTGGTAGTACTATCAATGAGTTTCTTTATGTTTGTGATTAATTGATATATATTTGGGTTCTCCCATATTTGGCACATAAATGTTTACAATTGTTGAGTCTTCTTGGTGGATAGACCCCTTGATTATGATATAACACCCTTCTGAATCTCTTGATACAATCTTTATTTTAAAGTTTAGATTGTCTGATATAAGTGTGGCTTCTCTGGCTTTCTTTTGTTGATGATTAGCATGATAGATGGTTCTTCATCCCCTTATTTTCAAAAGGTCTAAAGTGGGTGTCTTGTAAACAGCATATAGATGGATCTTGTTTTCTTATCCATTCTGTTACCCTATGTCTTTTGATTGGAGCATTGAGTCCATTGACGTTGAGTGAGTACTGAAAGATATGAATTTATTGCCATTATGATGCTTGTAGAGTTGGAGTTTCTGGTGTTGTTCTCTGACCCTTTCTAATCTTTGTTGCTTTTGGTATTTATATGTATATAATATTTATTTTATATATATATTTATTATTATATATATACATACAAAATTATATTTTACATACAAAATAATACAAATATTATATATATAATTACATACAAAATAATACATATATTATATATATATATATACATACAAAAATATTATATTATTATATATATTATATATTATACTTTTTATTATATATGTATGTATATGTATATATATTATGTGTGTGTGTATATATATGTATACATAAACACACATATATATGTATACACACATATATATATGTATATGTATGCATATATATATGTGTGGGTATTTATTTATTTTTTTCATTTCTTCTCCCCTCGGAGAGTCCACGTTAAAATTTCTTGCAGGGCTGGTTTGGTGGTCACAAACTCCTTTAATTTTTGTTTGTCTGGGAAACTTTTTATCTCTCCTATTTTGAATGATAGCCTTGCTGGATAAATAATTCTTGGTTGCATATTTTTCTGATCCAGCACACTGAATATATCCTGCCACTCCTTTCTGGGCTGCCAAGTTTCTGTGGATAGGTCTGCTGCAAACCTGATCTGTCTTCCCTTGTAGGTTAGGGACTTTTTTTCTTTTTCTGCTTTCAGGATTCTCTCCTTGCCTGAGTATTTTGTGAATTTGACTATGATATGCCTTGTTGATGGTCGGTTTTTGTTGACTCTAATGGGGGTCCTCAGTGCTTCCTGGATTTTGATGTCTGTGTCTTTCCCTAGGTTAGGAAAGTTTTCCACTATGATTTGCTCACATAAGTCTACCCCTATTTCTGGGTATTATTAGCTGCCAGAAAGGGTGTGGGTGAATGTGTATAGGTTGCCCAAACATTGCTTACCAGAATACTGAAAATGAAAAGAAACATGGCAAGTTTATTATTCGTGCTGACATGAACAACTTAATAGTACCTGGAGGTGGAGCGTCCAAGACCACCTAACATGTCTTGCCAAAATTGAGGTGGTAGACCATTCCCTTGGCATCCTGCTAAAGTCATTCATATTTCTTGCCTAATTTCAAGTAGAACACAAAGGGAGAGAAATCCTAAGACAAGCCAATTTCTGTGAAAGGAGAGTGGGGCTTCCACAAGTTGGGTGAAGTTTTCCTTTTAATCAGAATTGGTGAATGAGACTATCCTGCTAAAAATTAATAATAAACAACCTTTTAGATGAAGAAATAAGATTAAAGTTTTAGAAATACCAATCACGTAAGCTTTTTTTTTTTTAATGTATTTATTTTGAGAGTGACAGAGACAGCATGATCAGGGAAGGGGCAGAGAGAAAGGTAGAGAGAATTCCAGGCAGCGTCCGTGCTCTTAGCATGAAGCCTGACATGGGCCTTGAACCCAAAAAACTGTGAGATCATGACCTAAGCCAAAAACCAAGAGTCAGACTGTCAACCAACTGAGCCACTCATGTGCCCCTCAGTCAGACAAACTTTGTAAGAAGTCCTCTCCTGCCTTTTTTTTTTTTAACTCAGAGATACCATGTTCAGTCTTCAGTTTTATGGTTCAGCTAAGCCTTCGGCTTAGAGGTATCATGGAAAACAAACTCTGATTAGCTCAGGGAAGAGAGGTCTTCACTGTAGCACTGTGCTACTGGGTCGATATCCATACATTAGGGATATATTATTAGGGAAAACAAAAATGCCAAGGAGGGACTAGTAGAGAGATGACAAATTCAGGACACAGCAGTGGAGCTGACACTGTGTTCTCATGTAGCATGTTGTATAGAAACCTCTGCCAAATAAAGGACTTGGAATGGTTATAATATAACCATGTTTCTTGTGTGGTAAAGGATGATGGAACTTATGTCTACTAACATTTATTAAGAGTGACCCCTATGTGTAGGTCTTTGTTAAAGGGGTAAGAATGAATTCTAGCACCAAAGCAAGTAAACCAACAAAGAAGGACAGCCTACTTATCAAAATCTAAGTTTAGGCACTTCTTTTCACCAAACTGGATCTTCCTCAGTACTCCCCAGCTCCATAAATATTTCTAGTCCCTATACAAAACCCAGGCATCATTCTTGACATATTGACAATGACATTGGAACAAGTTTCAGTTACAGTTCCTAAAGATGGGTGGTTGCACTCAAATTCCCACCAAGGTGCTTAAAAGAAGTATTTAATGGAAATTCTCAAATAAGGTTGATAAAAGGGTTATGCAATCCTATATGACTATAAATTTTGCTTTCAATTATATACACTGTATTCATAGAAATAGTGAAAAAGATGAAATTGTTCATTATGAGTCTCTGCTTTGATTGGAACACATCTGAGATATCTAGAACGTCTTAAAGAAGACACAAAGCCAGCTCTTCAGGAGCTGAAATCAACCTGCCCCTACTTCTTCAACTAAGTTTTTGGCATTGCTTGAAATACATATCTTTTAAATGTTGAGGGAAGTTTTATTACTTTGATGAGTAGCTGTGTGAGACAGTTTCGATTCTTTTTTTTAAGCTTATTTATTTTGAGACAAACAGAGATGGTGCAAGTAGGGGAGGGGCAAAGAGAGAGAGAGAGAGAGAATCCCAAGCAGGCTCTGCTCTGCCAGCACAGAGCCCTACATAGGGCTCAAACTCATGAAACTGCAAGATCATGACCTGAGTGGAAATCAACAGTCCATAGCTGAACCAACTAAGCCACCCAGGCACCCCAAGACAATCTCAATTCTTAACAGAAAAGATAGCTAGAAGTGGCAGCTGATATTCTAATATTGAACTTAAAGCATCTGTAAGTCATATTTTCCCATCCATGTAATCTACTAATTGACTGCTGCATCAGTGAGTAAAATAAAATTTTGATGCTAATGTTACTCCATTAGCTGCATTGTAAGTTTTGTCAGGTCAGAGGTATTTTCAGTTATGTTCATGGCTGTATCTTGCAATAGTTGTGCCCAACACATACCATGAAAAGAATGAAAGAATTCTTATCTCTGAATCATTACCCAATGTTGTTTATCTTATCAACTAAATAATTGTTGGTCTGTGATAAATATATGTATTTATCTTGTCCTAAAAGCAAACACTAGGTTTTCAGCTGAGAGATAGAGTTAGTAGAGATTGGTTCCCCACACCCCATTCTCCCCTTTTATGGTTGTGTAGTGACAGCCAGATGTCACCTTGAACATGTAAAAGGGATTTTTTTTGCAATAAAGAAAGGAACCCTGAAATTAGGACTCTGGGAACTTATAGAAGATCTAGACAGCTCACACCCCTTGCCCTCTGAGAGAAGAGAGCTGGGGGGCTGGGAGGGTATTGGAGAAATCTGCCTTTCTAATATCTTACCATCATTTGGAATGGAAATGGCTCATCTGAGTTTCATTGCCCTTTGAAACATAAGTATATAGCTCTAGGGAGAAAAATCTCTGAAATCTCTTGGATGTTTCACACTCTCTCAACCTTGCTATTTAGTCACCTTTAACTTATAAGGATTCTCTTTTAAGTGAGGTTCCAGTTCCCTATGCTCAGAAAACCTTGACCATGAAAAAAACATGAAGAAACATTCATGTTGCTTCCCTGCAGTCTACAGATTCCTACTCTTCTCCCCTGTCTTCACTACCACACTATCTTATTTTCTCACTTGGACTGCTGCAATAGTCTTATCCCCATATTCTCTGAACCCCTATTGATATAGATCCTTCCCCCCACCCCCTCCATAGCCAGGAAAGTAATCTTTCAAATGCAAAATAAATTGTATCATGTTTTAAATGGGACCTAGGTTATGAACCCTCTGATTCAGTTTTTGGTCTCACTTGTACCTTTAGCTTGGATCACCGGCCATGCTTCCTGCTAGAATAATCACTGCTTTCCCCAAGTCCTGATGCTTTCATTGCTCATCTCAGCACCACTGTTGGTCTCAGCCTCCCCTTTGGGTGAAGACCCGTGTTCTGCATGGCCCTCGTGCTGGCTCTTGTTGAAAGGCAACACATTTTCAGCTCCAGCCCTCCTGTCAGATCCAGAAAAGCTTTGTCTTCTCCAGAGGCTGCACGGAGGGGCCAGGAAGATGAGAGTAACTGACATATGCAATAAATGTTAACTAATCAAGATTCAGAATATCACATGAATCCAGCAGGCAAATTGATTGTTTCTTATTCCAGAGAGAAGACAGTGCTTCTAGACTCAGTGACCCCATACAGCCTCTTAGGTACAGTCTTGTGTAACCAGGAAATTGGAAATATTTTGTTTTGAAGTTGGGACCCTATCACTTACAGACATCTTATATTGACTTTTGCTCTTTTCTTTCCTTACTTACCACTTTTCTTTCCCCTTGCTTCTTTTGGACTGAAACCTCAAGAAAGCATTGTCAGATAAACCTATTTCAGACTCTAGGGAATTCAGATTATGATGTACTGTTCATTGAAATATTTCATTTCTTATTACTTTAAGAACAGAAAACACTGGTATCTTTCACATAGCTTTTTTTTTTAGTTCTTGTTTATTGTTTATTTATCTTTGAGACAGAGAGAGAGGCAGAGAGCAAGCGGGGGTGGGGGAAGAGAGAGAGATAGGGAGACACAGAATATGAAGCAGGCTTCAGGCTCTGAGCTGTCAGCGGAGAGCCCAACGCGGGCTTGAACTCACAGTATGCAAGATCATGACCTGAGCCCAAATCAGAGGCTTAACCCACTGAGCCACCAGGCACCCCTGGTGAGCCTTTTAAAAGCAGAGATTTTGTTTGTTTGTTTGTTTCATTGTTCCTTTCTTTTACCTATTTATCCTCAAAGGAGGGAAACAGTCATTTTGCAGACTATATAGAGAGGTGGCATCCAGGAGCTGAGAGAAGTCTCCAGGATAGCAAGACAACAGATATCTTGGTTATATAATCATAAGGAACTGAATTTGGTGGGGCACCTGGCTGGCTCAGTCAGTAGAGCCTGTGACCCTTGATCTTGGGGTATCCATGCTGGGTATAGAGATCACAAAAAAATAAACAAACTTAATAAAAAATAAGAAACTGAATTTGGCTAACAACTTATAAGTTGAATTTGTAATATGATCTCAGACTCATGATGAAAACTGTGGCCCCAGCTAACACTTTGATTACAACCATGTGAGATCTGAAGGAAGAACCCAGTTAAGCTGATTCTAGATTGCTGACTCATAGAAACTGTGAGATAATAATGTTGTGTTGTTTTAAGTTCCTAAATTTATTGTAATTATTACACAGCAACCGAAAGCTAGTATAAGGAGCACAGTCTGTTTTATTTATTTAGTTTTTACTCTTTTTTTTCTCCACAAGCAACCAAGAGTATATCAATTTCAGGAGTTTGTGGCTGCTACCCTCAGGGAACTTACAGTTCAATCAAAACCAATTTTTTTTAAATTAACCAGCATTAAGCAAAGCCTTGAAGATTAGCTTGAGAAAGTCTTCCTTAACCATCCACACGATTAAACAGAAATGAAAATTGAAAAATGTATTTTATAGGAGAAAATAAGCTCCTGCTATTATATATAGACACAGAAATACAAAATTCTCCCATCATTCTATCTTTCAACATACAGTATACATCCAGATTTTTCCCCCCATCTATTCATGATGTCTGACAGTAGTTAAAGAAGAAGGAAAGTTATATTGGGTTGCCAGCAGTCCATATGGGCACCTAATTTGAGTGAAACAGCACTCTTCTTTGTAATGAACTTTAAAGTAGATGGTTCACCTGTGTAAAAGAGCAAAAAACAACTTTTTTTGTCAGATTCCATTCACCTGGGCTCAAGACTTGGCTAGTGAAAAGAATGTGGGCTGGATTTCAGGACACATGAACTAATCTCAGTGGGAGCCCTGGAGAGAAAGGACACCAAGAGCACTTCACAGAAGTGATATTTGAATTTAGTCCTAAAAGCTAAGTAGAAATTTGGATGAGGAAGATGGGTAAATCTGTATCAGTCTAGATAAAGAAAAAATATCCAAATTTTAGGAGATTTGAAAGAGTTAATCACACTGCTGAACTTGAGTAAATGATTTAGTTGACTATGGCTAATCTTTTTTTTTTTTTTTTCTGGGATAGTAGTAAGATATGAGGCAAGAGACATGTTGCGGAGGCATAGCTTGTGCAAATCTGTCGTTTAGGATATATACATATGGGTGACCATGTAGATGTTCTGGACAGTAACTTGGTAAGGACTGATTTGCATATAAATGGAATATCTCCTTAGGGGGAAGGGAGAAGAAAAGTAGAGGTAAGAGGGAATTCCAAGTACAGTAAAACCTTGGATTGCAAATAACTTGTTCTGCAAGTGTTCCGGTAGGTGAGCAAACATTTCTAATAAATTTTAACTTGATAAATGAGCAATGTCTTGCAATATGAGTACTATGTAACACTGAAAGTCACATGATCACAACTGAGCCAATGGTTCTTCTCTCTTGCTTGCTGTGGGATTGTGAGTGATTGTCTCCCATGCTTAGATGCTTGGTCGCAGAATTAAGTGATTTTTCAGAATGTTGGAAGGTGCCCACAACTGGCATCCGACTGTTACATCCAACTATTGCATCATGAGCAACAGCAAGATTATGAAGGAAATCTCGCCTGCAGGGGAAGAGAAAAAGGTGGAGGAATCCGTTACTTCAGTGAGATTAGGGACACATGTAAAATGTGGGAAACACTGCAAAATTTTGTGGAAAAGCACCACCCAAATAAGGCTGTAGTAGTGAGAGTGATGAATCTGTTTAATGACAATGCAATATCACATTTCCACTAAATCCTCAAAAGGAGACAAAAGCAAGTGTCATTGGATAGGTTCTTGTTAAAGTTGCATGAAAAGAAAAAGATTCCATTGAGCCAGTAGATACCAATGATTCTGTTAGTGATAATGAAAGTCATCCTACACAATAACACTCTTCTCTCTTGTCTCTCTCACACCAGCCTCGAAGGTTTTGAAAAATAAGTGTGGGTTAATTTGTTTACTTTTCCTTATATTTTGAATTTTCTTTATTATTTTTATTTTATTATACTATTGTAATCATTTTTATATGAATATTTTTGGGTTGTAGAATAAATCATCTGAGTTTCCATTATTTCTTTTGGGGAAATTTACTTTGATATACAAGTGCTTTGGATTATAAGCAAGTTTCTGGAATGAATTATGCTTGCCAACCAAGATTTTATGTGTTGGTTCCAACAATCAAAGTAGAGAGACTTTTTAAATAGAATATATTAATAGCCACACTAATTGTTCATGCCTGAGATTATGATACAGTACATGAAAAAGCTAAACTCCCCATGTATGGAATTAGTAGACTCAGCACCAGTGGCACTGGTAGCAATAGAATATCATAATCTATTTTAGGTAGGCATTAGGTAATTAGCCTTTAGGTAATTATCACAACATGGAGGAAGAGAAATGGAATGTGTTAGATAGTACATGGAAAATGATGAATGTATTTCCATGAGGACAAGATGTGATTTCGGCTCTCTGAATAGTAGTTGCCAAGTACAGATAGACCTGTATGAGAAAACTAAGGTCTAGTTATAGAAATTCTAAAATTTGGCCCAGAAAAACCTTCAGAATTCTAAAATATTTCATATTACCTATAATTAATATATTTTAAAAAATGGATATTAACTTTGTTTTACCAATATATTTAATGGAGGAGAACTATATAAAGGGAATCACATTAAGGAAATCAAGAAAGATTTTGTGCCTAGGTCATGATGTGAATATAACCTACAGTACTATAGCACTTCAGCAAATTTATAATGAGCTCTTCCATGCCACTTGTTATTTTGGTGAGTACATTGATTGAACATAATAAAAAGTACAGGCATTATTCTGGTGGTAGATATGTTGTCATTAGACAGAGGCAAAAATTATGGGTTTCTTCAAGATCGGCATTGATTATTGATTTTTGGTCTTGAGGCTACCTGTATTGGAATCACTTAATGTGCTTAATAAATTATAGATTTCTGCTTCACAAATCAGTTGTAGTGAATTAGAAGTTTGGAGGATTACTTCAGGAAATCTTATTTTTTAACAAACACCTCACGTGGTTTTTTTAGTAAGTATAAACCATAGCTCTAAACTGCACATTTTATGAAAGTTGAAGAATATCATGTCTATCAGATTTACTAGTATTTCCCTAAAGGCTAACACATGCTATGTATTCAAACATTTTTACTGAGAATATTGATGAAATCAATAGAGTAAGGAAAGCAATCTATTTCTTCTTGTCTAGACTATTTCCAAACATGCAAAGTTAAGACTTGTAAGAATCACAGATGTACAAATGCACAACTTCATTCCTTCATATCAACCTTCTCCTTTCCAAATCCTAGTGCTATATCTTCTTACTTATAAAAGAACAATTTTGAAATGGCAATAAGATAATGTTAGAAAACAATTTATTTTAAATTTTATCTTTAAAGACTGTCTACACCCAACGTGGGGCTCAAACTCACAACCCTGAGATTGAGAGTTGCATGTTCTACCAACTGAGCCAGCCAGGTGCTCCAGAAAACACTTTTTTTAGTGACAGTAGTTTTTGGATAAATTTATGAGAAAATTATTTTTTTATATATGGCCATTTCAAAGAACAATCTGGAGATATTAATAAAAAGTGAAAAATGCATATCCTTTGAATTACTCATTCCACTTATGAGAATTAAACCTAAATGAATAAGTATGCAGATATATAAACATAATGATGTCCATTGCATTATTGCCTATAATAGAAAAATATCAGTAATAACCTAGATTCCTATCCAGTGTATATTCAGGAAATTAATGAATTATGCATGTATACTTTTGAAAGTTTGCAGCTATTGCAAAAGTAATAGATAAATGTGGTCTGATGTGAATACATAACAATATCCATTTTTAGTGAAAAATATTACTGAATGGTATGTTTATATTACACCATGTATAAATGGATATTTTAAATGTATATGACCTTTATACTCATAGACGACACCTGGAAGCTTGCAAATAAAGCTGTCAGTAACACTGAGATGGGAAAAACCCTCAGTCTCCCTCCTAGGTTTTTTTCTTCACTCTCACATTACTACCACATTACAATACTTCTGAAACCTGATGTGTGGGGGTTTTCTTCTCCACCAAGCAATTCTCTGACACTGGCTGGGGGTCCTATAATTTAACTCAATTCTGACACCATTTGCCTGGAGTTAGTGTCAGATCCCACAGGTTAAGGGATCAGTACCTCACAATTACCTCCTACTTCAGATGCCAATCACAAGTAATACATCCCAGGTTGCTCTTGCCCATAACTTTTATCCAACTTGGCAACAAATTAAAGGTTTGCATAATTCCCTCCTTAAACTCCACTATTTGCTAGAGCAGAATTCAGGGAAACATTGACTTATGTTTATCAGTTTATTAAAGGCCATGTTATGGATATAGATGAACATCCAGATGAATAAACACATAGCGGGAGGTCTGAGAGGTTGCAAGTACAGGAACTTCTGTGTCTGCGGGGTTGGAGTGCATCACCCTCTTGGTATGTGGATGCATTTACCAACCTGGAAGCTCTCCGAATATTATACATATGGGAGTTTATGGAGGCTTCCTCACTTAGCCATAGTCAGTTATTAACTCTATGTCTGAGGCTTCTCCCCTCTGTAGGGAAGCGGCGGCCAGTGCTGAAAATTCCAACTCTAATGGCTTGGTCTTTCTGGTGACCAGGCCCCATCCAGAAGCCATCCAGGAGCCTGTTCAGAGTAGCCTCATTTGAACAAAAGAATCTCCTATCACCCAAGAGAATCCAAGGAATTTAGGAGGCTTGTGTCAGGAACCAGGGTAAAAAACCAAATATTAAAACATAAGATGTACCTAGCACTCTTATTACCTTGGAGATTAAGAGGATTTCAAGGGCTCTGTGCTGGAAACTGGGTGCAAAGACCAATATATATATTTTGTCATCTCACAGTTATTTCTGTAAATGTGATTAGTAGTGGGCAAGTAAAGTACACACTCCTTACTCTTTATAATTAATTTGCCTATTTCCAAGCACATATTGCTTTTATAATATCAAATGAATACACATTTTTAGATGATATATACCTACATGCACAGGAATTCCAACATTTTATCAATGATATCTTTTCAGACGTGGACAGATAGTTATGATAAAAACAATTCAATATATAACTTAGAGAAAATAGTTAGATAAGAAACAGCATTTTCCCCATAACACAGGTGAATACATGTGGTAGTATAGAAATATATGGATAAATATATACAAAATATTAGTTTTGGGTAATGGGATGCTGATAATTTTCATTTTATTCATATTTTTATGTGTCTGAATATACGAAAACAAATTAAGAAAAAGGCATTTTCATTTTATTTTAAATAATTGATTTATATTAGTTACATATTTAGAATACTCTTGCAAGTTGATCTAACCGTTTTTTTTTAAAGTTCAACTGCTTGTCTATTTTAAAACTCTAGCTATAAAAAGATATATATTAAATTTACATCAATTAACACTTAAGCTATTAATTGAAATTAATTGAAAATCCACTTAAATTTACTTCAGTTTTTTTTTTAGAAATTGAATACAGTTCATATAATTTCTGTTCTAAATTTAATGTGTTAACAAAAATGCATAGCATTGTCTATTACTCCTCTGATATCAAGTTAATTATTTGTCTATTAGATTTATTCATGTCATAATTATTAAAAGTTAATGTATTTCAATATTCTAATAGGATTTTGTTCCAAGCTGGTGCTGAAACACACAATTGATTCTATCTTCGAATTTTTTTCTTTTAATCATTCAGTGGGTCAAATAGTCAACTGGAGTGGAATCACTCTTAATTGCTATCATCTGTCAGTAGTTAATACACCCAAATTTTCTAACTATTGGAATATTATAAGAAAGGATGAATCATATAAGGTAGGAAACAAAATTAAAAATAATCATGTGTTATTACCCATGTGAAATAATTTTAATAGTGCCAACCCTTAGAATATTAAGTATATCATTAGAGTAGTTGTAGTTCATATTAATTCCAATAAATATTACTATACTTATATATATTGTTATTGTATTTTCTCTTTCATTCATATTATTTTTAGATATTTCAATTATATTTTGCCTATGCACATGGCCAAATAGGACCAAGACTGAGGCTATGAAGAAGTGTAGCATTGCTATCTGCCCTTATAATGTGATGGCTAAGGACATAGGCAATAGAGTCTGATTATATAAATTCCATTCTCATCTATTTTCTATATGACCTTGGATAATTTATTTAACCTTCCTATCCCTAAATATCCTTATCTAAAGGGCTTTTGGGTGACTGTGAAGATTTGATGGTTTAATATATATATTATACTTTATGTAATAACTGGTAGATAATAAATGTACGGAATTCTTGCTATTCAATTAACCTGTTTAGAAGTCTCAAGAAATACGTGAAATGTTTAGCAATGAGTAATGATAGAATCTGCTAAGCACCAGACAAGTGGCATGGATCGGTATTATTTATATGTGTTCCCAGGGGAATTAAATGGAGCTTCTTATACTGTGGGCTTACTATGAAATGCAGTATGGATAGAATTTCATATAATGCATTTATTTTCTATTGCTATGTAACAAATTGCCATAACTTGGTGACTTAAAATATACCTATTTATTAGTTCAAAATCCTACAGGTTAGAAGTCCTTACCTATAGCTTGGTTCTTTATTCAGGGTATCATAAGGCTGAAATCAGATGTTGGCTGGGCTGAGTTCTTGTTTGGAGGCCCTGAGAAAAGTTTCACTTCCCAGTTTTTTCATATTTTGGGGCAAATTCAGGTCCTTGCAATTGTAGGATTGAGGACCTAGGTGTTATGGGAAAAAGCGTGGTCCATGCCCTTGAGAAAATTGGAAGAATACTATAAACGAATATGAAATAAATAGGAACAGTATAGAGTAAGAATACGTGAGAAACTAAATATGGATAATAACATATAATACTATATGAATGTTGAAAGGGAGCTGAGTTGGTTAGGATTCACCAGTGAGAGTCCTCGGGGTCTTAGAACTTAAACTGGGATCTTAAAGATGAGTAAGAGATAGCTCAATGATCAAGAACAAGTCAACAATCTATGTAGAAAGCAGAAACATAGTGTAACAAAACTAACATATTACGGAGAATAATATAGTCTGTTTTAATATTAGGTGTTTAAATAAGCGTTTTTCATGACTACAGGATTCAAAAAATAGTGACAGGGAAGTGCCAACCTCAGTCTTAAAATAAATCACGTGGATTCACCGCATTAATTTGGTATGCAGTACATATTAATTCTGCTTCTAATATACCATGAGCAGTCCTTTCAAGAGCTGAATTACAGAAAAAATTCTAAGAACTATAAAATGAATGCAATAGCTATAATACTTCATTCTTAAACTTTTATTTTTAGTATGTTTTTGAGCTTTCACCCAGACTGCTAGTTCATCTCCTGTGCAAAATCATATATTTGTAAAAGAATTTATTTTCAGGAAAACATTGTGGAAGTACAGGTTGCATTGTTCTCTTTGTAAAAATGTAGTGAAATAAAATTTATTCTGGGACTATTTGAAGGCCATTTATGAGTGTTTGGAAAAATTTCAACAACATTTAAGAAACAATTATATATAAGAGTAAAAGTGTCTGGCTTTTGGTTTTGGCTCGGGTCATGGTCTCACAGTTCATGGGTTCAAGCCCCGCATTGGGCGCTGTGCTGGCAGCATGGAGATTGCTTGGGATTCTTTCCCTCGCCCTCTCTCTCTGCTTCTGCCTTGCTCTCTCTCTCTCTCTCTCTCTCTCTGTCAAATTAAATGAATAAACTTAAAAATATCTTTCTATCTATCTATACAAAAATCTGAACAATGATGGGAAACTTTATTTTACCAATTTTAAACCATGAACAGTCAAAAAGATTAAAAAGAATTTGAGGGTATGGAATGACTATAAGTAAATTAAATGATAATATAGAATCATAAAATAGAGAATGTATCTCTTAATTGCATGAAATATTTATAAGAATGCATAGAAAGAAAACAATAAATTAAAAATAAGCATTTTATAAACCACATTTCTTGGTGCCAATGAAATAAAATAAGAAATTAGCAACAATTACTAAAGGGTGGCTTTTTGTCAAATTATTTTTAAAAAGACTATGCAAAACCGATTCTTTAAGTGATCACTAGTATAGTGAGATTTAAATGTACAGTACGTCTAAGAAAGAAAGAAATAGAATGATAGCTATAGATGGCATACAATGTAATAGAATATTATATACAATTTTCAACAAGTAAGCTTGAAAGTTGTGATGAAATTCATGATTTTTCTTGATAAATAGAAAATAAATTCTGCAGAGAGTAGTGGAAATTAAATTTCCACCAAATGTACACCAATCTCAAATGATTTTGTGCACCAGGCTTAAAAAATAATAATTTCTACAGTATTTAAATTATTCCAAAGCATAACAAAAGATCACAAGATTTCCAGTTAATCCATATCAAAACCACATGAAGAACGAACTCTAATAATATATGTGCAAGTTTCTATATTTGCAACCATTCTCACTAGTTTCAAAATCTCACAATAAACGTTAGCCTCTCCTAAAAACTTGAATTTAATCAGCTACAAAATTCTATTCGTGTTCCTTGCAAAATATCTTTTGCTCACTCCTTCCTTTTTTGTTTCCACTTTCTAAATCCAGGCCTTAAGCAAGCACTCTGATTGATGACCACAATAGTTTCAATAATTGATCTCTTTACTTCCAGTCTCTCATACCTCCAATCTCTCCTACACGTGCTTTTCCCAACAGCCTTCTTGAGATAATTTCTTTACTCCTTTCTCACCCTTGTTCAAAAGTTTTCTTGTCTCTTCACCAATTAGCACTTATGGTGTTCCTCCATTTGCTACAACTTGTCATTACGACTTTCTCAGGTCCCATGCAAACAACTCTAAACAAATTGTTTTCTTTACCGTTCTCTGAACAGTTCTTGAGTATTATGAGCTCTGTGGATTTGTTTAATTTTTTTATATTACTTGGAATGCTTTCTTTCTCCCATTCTGACTTTTCAGACACTTCTGTATTTAAGCTTTAACTTAAAATCCTATAATCTTTGAGAAAGCTGCCCTATCTCCTCAGTTGTATTCATTTTTTTTATCTCTCCCATTTACACACAGCCTTCTTTCTATATTATAGTACATTTTTATTCATCTTATATCAAAGTTGTTTTAATATGCAGCTCCTTTCCTACATTGGGAAGTCCTGAGGAGAAGTGATCATGTCTTAATTATTTCCATAGATTCCACAGCAAAATGATTGCACAGAAAAATGATTGAGGATTGAAAATATCTATGCTTGCCATAAATCAGGCTATAATATTTATCCTTAAAGCTAATAGTTTTAACATTATTACAACAAATGCTAGTAAACGATGGATTATTAAGAGGAAGGTGGGAGATAAGATGCCTCAGGGTTTTTTCTTAACATCCATGTTTATCTTGTTAACTCTAAATATTTTGAAGGGTGTTTGAGGAATGTGGTATTGCATTTTTCAATTAGACAATTTTGCTGAAAGTTCAGCTATCATTTTTTCCATAATCAATGATAGAAGATGATTTCATTTTATTATATGATGTTTTCTACATAATACTGGGCTACATTCCTATGTATTTATTTTACTGAGTTCACTATCAGTTTGTATAGCCTTTATGAACCATGTGACTCATTTATTCAGCATAAGGTTTACAGGGCAGCTACTAAATAGCAAAGAAAGCATGCTTTATTATTCAGAAACTTGAAAAGGCATATTTGGTGTTGGATGTGAAAATAAGATTAGCCTAGCTACTTATCTAAGTAGGATGATATTTAGATGCTGAAAAACTAGAAGTCGCAATAATTTAAACAAGTTATTTATTTCTCTTTATATGAATGAAGTCCAGAAGTAGTTTTTTCAAGGCTGGCATGTCACTCCATGGTTTCAGGTTATCTTGTTGCTGTACCTTCTTAGCACTTATATATCAGACTAAGTCCAAGCTGGAAAGAGAAACCACACGGAATCAAAATAGGGAAAATTTATCATAGTACATTATTAATTATAACAAGATTGGAATTAAAATATGGGGACTAGTAAGAAATTAAGATGGCTCTAAAAAATGTTGAATATCAGATGTAAAATATGTTTAATATAATATGTGATATGATATGATATATGTTATGATATGATCTGATATGTTATAGCCAATGCTCTGGGGCTGAGATAAGGCATTCAAAGAAGTCTTCTGGTTATCTACCCACTCCCGATGAAGAATGTGATCCAGATTTTGTTGTACAGATCAAGGACGTAGCTCAGAATGGAAAAGAAGTTGTTAGGAGGCAACGCTGGCAGAATAGATTGGAAATATGTTTTCTGTAACTTGCCGGAAATCTGCACTATACGATGCTAGAGAATGTTGTTCATGGGGAGATGTCTCATTAAAGGATCTCAGCTACAAAACTGAGGGAGGTTCCCAGTGAATTGCATGGCCACTGGGTGGTGCTAGTGTGTACTCGATTTGAAGAAGCTGTAAAACTGCAAGGAGTCTGAGCTTCGAGTTGGTCTCATTGCAGGAGGTTGGTGCTAAGCAAGCCATGCTCTGCAGGAGCCTGCCTGGAGTCTTCAAAAGAATTCTGGAACAAATCAAACACTTTATTTCTGTAGTATCTCTCTAGCACTGTACTAACTAAGCTTAAGAAAAAAGGAAAAATATTTAAAAGGAACCAATCCATTTTTACATAGGATGCAAAAAGGGTGAATTTGGAGCTTAAGAGGCCATTAAACTGGAAACCAACACACAATTTAATCCAAAGTTGCAACTCAAGGAGGTATCACAATTCTAGATTTCAAGACATACTACAAAGCTGTAGTAATCAAAACAATATGGTACTGGCACAAAAATAGAAATAGAGATCACTAGAACAGAAAAAAGAGCCCAAAAATAAACCCGTGATTATATGGTCAATTAATCTATGACAAAGGAAGCAAGAATATACAATGGTGAGAATACAGTCTTTTCGATAAATGGTCCTGGGAAAGCTGGATAACTATACACAAAAGAATTTAAGTGGACCATTTTCTGACACCATGCTCAAAAATAAACTACAAATGGATTAAAGACCTAAATGTGAGAACTGAAATCACAAAAATCCTGGAAGAGCACACAAGCAGTAATTTCTCTGACTTTGCCATAGCAACATTTTTCTAGCTGTGTTTTTAGGAAATAAGTAAAAGCAAAACAAATAAAAGCAAATATAAACAATTGGGACTGCATCAAAATAAAAAGTTTTTGACACTGCAGGAAACTACCAACAAAACAAAAAGTCCATTTAGTGAATAGGAGAAAATAATTTGCAACTGATATATCTGATAAAGGATTAATGTACAAAATATGTAAAGAACTTGTACAACTCAATACCAGAAAGACAAAATCTGATAAAAAATATGTGCAGAGTACCTGAATAGACATTTTTTCCAAAGAAGACATACAGATGATAAACAGACACATGAAAAGATGCTCAACATCATTAATCATCAGGGAAATGCAAATCAAAACCTCACTGTCACCTTACACTTGTCAGAATGGCTGAAAAAAAAAAGGATAATAAATAACAAGTGCTGGCAAGGATGTGGAGAAAAAGAAACCCATGTGCACTGTTGGTGAGAATGTAAATTGGTATAGCCAATGTGGAAAACAGTATGGAGTTTACTCAAAAAATTAAAAATAGAAATATCATATGATCCAGTAATTCCACTACTGGATATATAACAAAGAAAATGAAAACACTAATTCAAAAATATATGTGCATGTTTATTGCAGCATTATTTGTAATAGCAAAGATATGGAAGCAACGCAAGTGTCTATTGTTAGACAGATAAGGAAGTTATATAAACACCACAATGAAATATTACACAGCCATAGAAAGGATGAGATTGTGTGATTTGTCTAGGCCCAATATGGATAGACCTAGATGGTATTATGTTAGGCGGCTATGTGAAATAAGTCAGACTGAGAAAGACAGATACCTTACAGTTTCACTCATATGGATTATGTAAAAAAAAAAATCAAATAAACAAAAAGCGAAATTAGACCTGTAAATACAGAAAACAAATGGTTGCCAGAGGGGGTGGGGGATGGGCAAAATGGGTGAAGGATACTGGGAGATATAGGCCTCAAGTTATGGAATTAATAAATCAGGAGAATAAAAGGCACACAATATAAGGAATTTAATCAAAGATATTTTAATAGCATTGTATGGTGACAGATGGTAGCTATACTTCTGGTGAGCATAGCATAATATAAAAATGATTGAATCACTAGGTTGTACACCTGAAATTAATGTAACATTGTGTGGCAAGTATATTCAAATAAGCTATGAAGCCATGAAGAAGAATAAAAATGCACTTAAAACTAGAGAGCCCAATGGGGAGGTGTTTTCTATTTATATCAGGAGATAAATATATGTGATATATGTGCAGAAATATAGGAAAGGAGTAAGTAAGCCATTCTTTAAGGCACATGGAAGAATATTTGCAAATGCTGTGAGGTGGGGACTGCCTTGCCATATTCAAAGACCAGTAAGGAAATAAGTGTTGGTGCAGAAGTAAGTTAGTGGCAACATAGTAGAAAAGGTTTGGAAGCCAGCAGAGACCAGATCATAAAGCCTTGTCAGTCATGGGAAGATGGAATCTTTCTGATACAAAAAATATATAGTAAAAAAGAATTATTCTCATTTTTCCAGATCTGCTCATTATTTAAAATCCATCCTCTCTTAAGTGTCTTCCTTTTGTACTCATAAACTCTGGTAAATATTTCAGAAAATAGGGCCAGATTTACAAAGGAAGTGGCAACCAAGTAGGAAAGAACTATCTCCTGTATCTCCAAGCCGCTGTCTGAAAGTATTTGACTCAACAAGTGGCAGTCTTAGATAATATTTGGTAGTATATCCAAATATACTAAAGTTGGATCCTTAGGCAAAAGGATATTTCACTTCTTTTTTTAAAAAAAAATTTTTTTTCAACGTTTTATTTCTTTTTGGGACAGAGAGAGACAGAGCATGAACGGGGGAGGGGCAGAGAGAGAGAAGGAGACACAGAATCAGAAACAGGCTCCAGGCTCTGAGCCATCAGCGCAGAGCCCGACGCGGGGCTCGAACTCCCGGACCGCGAGATCGTGACCTGGCTGAAGTCGGACCCTTAACCGACTGCGCCACCCAGGCGCCCCAAGGATATTTCACTTCTTATTTTTAATCTGAAGAAACAATATTAGCCCTCTTTCCCCACAGGCCTTGCATGAAGATTTTTTTATGTATCTTTAAAGTTTTGAGATACATATTCTGTTACATTTTAATCAGGTAAGGTAAAGTTAAAGATAGTGAAATGACATATATTTAATCTTAAACATACAGTTTATGAAATAAAGAAATTTGATTAAGAACCACAAGGATAGATAATCTATGAGATAACATCAAACCTAGGAAGAAACAACCCATAATGAATGGAGATGCTGTAAGTCAGCCCTTCTGAACCTTGTGAAGTTGCCTCCAATATGAAAGAACTAAACCAAACAGGAAGAGGTTCATACTATTTCTGTTTCATTTTGTTATTGTAATTTTGTCATATACACCTAAAATATATTTTACCTGAAATAATACTATTTTTTCCTTCTGGAGGTATCAAATTAAAGTGTTGGCTTCTAATTCTCAGAATGCAATATTATCAAAATTTAGGTGTCTAAAACCCCACAGGAGTAAATTCATGAGCCTAAAAACATACAGAAGGAGAAACTAACCCTCAGAAAAAACCTGCCACGCACCTACTTCTATTATCCCCACAACTGTATTTGAAAAGAGGTAAGTGTTCTCACAAACCACCAAAATGTGGGACTAGACTGCACTGCTTTGAATTATACTTTATGATGATAATGCCTTGTGGTCTTGTTTATTATTGTGTTTATAGAGCTCCATGGTATAAGCTTTTTTTTTAGTGGCTTTCTGCTCTACTGGGCTGCTCCAAGCCACTTTTAGAGATATTACTAGAGGGGATAATCAAGGTAACTTTTGATACTTCAATTCTCTGCTTCAGGGGCATATTTTTCTCTATTTTAGACTACCAACCATCATTTTTTAGCACTAAGGCATGCTTATGTGGTGAAAATATTTTTTGCATTTTTTAAAATCTATCTGTAGGTACCATGGTCTTCCTCCTTATTTGGTAGCTGACTCCTTTGGGAATCTTCACAAAAATAATTACAAAGCCTAGGCACCTGACAATGAATCTGTTTTCGGGATTTATCTCATTCAGTTCTCCATAATCTCTTTATATCCAAAATATATTTAAGATGTCTTCTCCCCCTCTGTTTCTCATTGTCAAAAGTAGTTCCTGATACACAGTGCAGTCCAGTAATATATTTTAATTGCACTATTTTTCACTATATTGTGTTCCAATGGGAGTTTTTATTATTTCCAGATAATTAAGAAACATAAAGCATGGCATCTTTCTCTCCAGTACAACATAACAGTTTTCTCACAATTTCAATAGCTTCTCATAAACACTGACCATATCTTATTACCAGAAGGGAAAGGAAATGGGTCAAAGGGATAGTAAAGAGAATATTACTTGTAGAGGCACAATGAATCACATGCAACTTTGGGGGGGATCATGCTTGGGGGGCGGGAAGGAGCTGTGGCAACTAATGCTGGTCAGCCTTTGGCCATAAGTGCTAAGAATATCAGGCTTCACTGGATATGCAGTTGACTATATCCTCCACGCAACATTTTAACATTTTCTCTATTTGCTTCCACCATCACGATGTATATCTTTGCATTCTTAGATTTTCCAGTTTGTTTTTGGATGTGCATGGCTTCTCCTTTTTTATCTATCTCATAACATTTGGTTTCCCAAAGATATTTGTCCAAACTTATTTCTTCTTCTCTCTCACTCTTCCCTTGTGTCATATATGCTATGACTCTACTTGAGAATTGCTTTTAAACCTCCATTTCTACGAGCAATTTTCTTCTATCCTTTAGGTCCTTTTTTACAACAGCTTCTAACTATTTATAAATGGATATTATAGAGATTTTAAGGGCAATGTAGTAAAATCCAACTAGTCCTCTCTATAATAGTTTTCTCATATAGGTATCTCATAACTTCAGAAGAGTAAATCACATTCTCTAGTAAGGAGTGTCTTTCTGATTAAAACAGTGATGTTCTCTCCAGCTCTGGTTTCCTCCAATGTACTCTCTTTTCCTGACCATACCTTCAGAGTATCTAAGATATCATCTAACGTGATAAAATATTGCTTGTTGAATTTTGTGTTACATATCTAGGGAGTGGGCATAAAATCACTAAGTGCAGAAAGATTTCTACATTTTGCACTAAAGTTTCTATCCTTCCACCTTACCTCCCCCACCAAAAACAAAACAAAACAAAACAACAACAACAAAAACAGCTTAAAATGAACAGAAAATTAAGCACATTTTGTTTTTAAAATGGAGTCTTACCTGAAGATAATGAGTAGTTAAAGAGATCATTTAAATCACAAATTTGAGGCACTGACCAGTAATTAATATACAAAAGACTAACTTAACTGATCGAGCAGCACTATAATTTACACTAAAAAATTCCTCTTTCTCTTAAATCTCTCCATAAGAGTTAGCTATGAACGTATCTTTACCTAATAATAGTGTCTGGAACAATTCTTTTTTTTTATGTTTATTTATTTTTGAGAGAGAAAGCGCTAGTGAGGGAGGGGCAGAGAGAAAGAGAGACAGAGAATCCGAAGCAGGCACCGCACTATCAGTGCAAAGCCTGACATGGGGCTCGAACTCAAGAACCATGAGATCATGACCTGAACCAAAGTCAGATGCTCAACCAACTGAGCCATGCAGGCACCGCTGAAACAATTCTTAAGTGACTGAAAATTGATCATTCAGTACCAACACATTGCTTATTAGTTATTCAGTAGTTTCCTTTACTAATGCCTCAGCTGTCTCCAGGAATTGAAGAAAATTCCAGACTATTTAACATGAAATGTTCTGAGATACTGTCAATTTTTTCCACTGAAAATAAGTGGTTAGCATCAAATATATCCACATAATAATCACTCTGTGGGTATGAAAAGCAGAAAATTATTTTAATGTACTATTAAAACATTTATCTTACATAGTAAACAAATACGGAAGGAAAGTTAGATAAGCATAATTAAACAGATGTGTGTGTCATCCATTGTATTTGCTAGATTAACTTGGGTACCAGTTTATCCCAGGATACTTTTATTAGCCAACAGCAACAATTCAAAAATCCAATAGTGTATTGTCTATAGAAACTTCCCATGAATCACAGCGTAGTTAGGTTGCTTGCATCTTGTATACCAGGGTGTCGAGCAGAATCAAATCTGTGGTTTCAATGTAAGAAACACTCCTTTCCTAAGCATGTATTTAAATAAGTTGTATATATAGGAACTGGGACTTTCTTGGCCTACAGAAGGATGAAGTGAACCTTATAAGTGCTCTTGCCTAGCTTCTGTGTTTTTTTGCTTGTGACATCATTCACCTGGGGAGCATCATCCTGCAGCTACTGGAGCCATTTTGCCACATAATTAGAAGTTCTTTGGAGTTTACATCACTTTGAGGCAGCTCTTTGATTATGATTGACTGCTGCAGGAGCATGGAAGCCCTCCTCCCTTGTTTTTAACCAGGACAAACACTGAGACACAAACACTCTAGAATTTGCCTGTGGAATCAGCATTAACTGAAATCACATCTTTGCCTGGCTTCATCCCCTTTCGTCCTTTGATTTTCATACACTCTTAGAATTTTATGTTTGTAACACTTATTAATAAATCCATTGCAAACTAATATTTATCTTAGGACTTACTTCTGACATGTATCTATGTATGTATTTATTTTAGGGCAGAGGCAACTGGGGTGCAGTAAAAGGGAGAGGAGCATAGTATTGCATGGCAACTCTCCCTGGTTACTCTCTTTGGATGATTTGGAATGCCAAAAAGACTTCCACTTCTGGAAGAAAAACACTATCTTATGAGCCACTTTTGGAAATTCTGAATGGTGTCCATGATGATTTAAGACCAAGGTAATCAATTTTGGGAACAAAGTTAGGGAGAGGGGCATTCTCCAAATTTTGTGACAAGCTCAGTCATGTTTGGATACCTCAGGGACAGTTGGCTTTAAAGCAAGAGGAGAGAATAACTTCATTGGTATTTACAATGGAGGATTTTAGCAGTAAAGACTATGGTGATGTACCGTGAAGAGCTGTTCACAAAGAACATCTTTAGAATTGTAACTGAGCAGATGACACAACATCTATGAAAGATCCCTTGAAGAACAGTCAAAGCTAATGGAGAACCACAGAAACTAAAATTATTATAACATTGTGAAGGCATCCTTTTGTATTCTACTAGGAATTTGGTCAATCTATGTCTACAGTCTCTTAGAAGGATCTAGTTAATTATAACCCTGTTACATATACCTTCAAAGAAACTTCTATTATATAATATTGTAATATTATATAATATTTCTCATTAAGAAAAACAGAGATGCCAATTCTTTGTGGAATAAAAAGGATTTTCCTATCATCCTAATTATAGAACTATGTGAAACTAAATTATTTTCTAGATTCTTCCAGTAAATCTGGTAGGTATATTAAGCTTAAATTAGCCTTTCCATTGTAACTCTCTTAGGCCCTTTTTGTAATAATAAAGAATGAAGAATAAATTCTCTGATGACAGCCATGTACAAAGGGCTCTGGCTTTAGATCTAAGAATAGGAAGAAGTCATAAGGTCTCAAGGCACTTGCCTGGAGGTTAATTAATCAGTATTTGTATTCATCTTCACAACTATATTTTTTACTTGCTACCAATTGGCTGAGCAGATGGTAAAGGCTAGAAATCTGGCACATCTTAAAAAATAATCAGATCTCATCAAGTCCAATTAGTTTTGGAAACTGCATTAGAAATTCTTTGCTGAGTTAAGGAGAAACAGATTCCTGGTAATGTTTGTTCTGGGAACAAGATTTGTGCTGAAAGCATTTCTTCTCTACTTAATCCCCCCCCACACACACACACACACATACTCCACACACACTTGTTGGTGAAAACAGACAGAAGGAGGTTTCCCACACACACACTCAAAAAAATGAACATTTTAACAAGTTAACTTAGTCTCTGGCTAGGAGAAGACACCAGAAGCTGATTCCTTCCTCTTTGGTGTGTTCCAATGGCCTAAAACAATTTTTTCTCCATTTAAAGGGACATATACACATACATATAAAAGAGAAAAGGAGAGAGAGAGAGAGAGAGAGAGAGAGAGAAATCCCGAAGCAGTGAAGAAGAATAAGAAAGAAACATAAGGCATATTCTATAAAGGAGCCAAATAGTCAGTCTCCTGCCAGCAAACCTAAGATGATTAATTGCTAGCTCTACAGAAGGTGGAAAATTTTAAAACAAGAGAAAAGAAAAAATGACCTGAGAAAACATTTAAAACATTAAACAATTTAGCTTTCTTCAAAATTATTTGATAACCAATGAAGAAGAGTATGAAAGATTTGAATTCTATAATACTCCTTTCATACCAGGTCACAGAAACCTCTCTTAAAGATGCCAATAGGGGCACGTGAGTGGCTCAGTCGTGGCATCATAACTTTTGGTTTTGGCTCAGGTCATGATTCCAAGGTTGTAGGATCGAGCCCCACATCAAGCTCCACACTAAGCCTGGAGTCTGCTTAAGATTCTCTCTCTCTCTCCCTCTACCCCTCTCCCCTGCTTGCTATTTCTCTCTATGATAACTTAAAATTAAAAAAAAAAGATGTCTATGAACTGATTGATGTATGAAGGTGCGAAAATACAAAAAAACATTAAGATAATACCAAAAATGTAAATGTATAAAAAAGAATATGGATAGGCACCTGGGTGGTTCAGTTGGTTAAATGTCCAACTTCGGCTCAGGTCATGATCTCGCATTCCATGGATTTGAGCCCTGTATTGGGCTGTGTTCTGACAGCTCGGAGCCTGGAGCCTGCTTCGGATTCTGTGTCTCCCTCTCTTTCTGCCCATGCTCTGTCTCTCTGTCTCAAAAATAAGTAATCATTAAAAATAATTTAAAAATAATTTAAAAAAGAATATAGAGTCCTGTGATATAGCTGGGCCTCAAGTTAACTAACATTTATTGCTATTGTTTATTTTAGAAAGTAGTCATTTATATATTCACTTGAACACACACATGCAATATATTAGTTTTCTTGGAGCTGTAAGGGAAAAAAACAGTGATTAAATACAGACTCATATTTCAACTTCTATAAGGTTTACTTTCTTTTAAGATAACAGATATCAAACACTAAACTCAACATATTGTATATTCTAGGGTGATGATGGTCTAGGAGAAAAATAAAGCAGTTATTATGAATATGTAATGTTTGGAAGGGTAGTTGTAGCTATATATAGGTTGGTCAAAGGAGCCCTAATAGAAAGAGGTAAGCTTTGGGGCAAGATTGAAAGGAGATATGGGTGAGAATCATCTGAGGAAGAAGAAAGAGAATTTGAGAGAACTAAGTTAGCTTGTGCCTGCCATTGCTTGAGTTTAACAGAGATACTACTGTAATGTGAGCAAGGGGAGAGTCGGAGGAGATGAAGGCAAAGAGATAAAGGACACCAGATGATACAGTGTTATGTAGGTGATAGTGAAATGAGAGGACCTTGGAGAATGTTGGGCAAAGAAACAACATGCTGTGAGTTATATTTTATGAAACTATTTCAGGCCTCTTACTATGAGAATAGGTTGATAGGGGCAAAAGCTAAAGCATGAAGGCTGCTGGAAAAGTCTAGGCTGTAGATATAAGTTGTGGCATCATAAGAAACATGTAAATTGACAACACCTGACAATATCTGATTATTAGGTGGTCATCCAGGTGATATATTAAGTCATCATTAACAACAAGACACACATTCTGATAACTCTTAGAATCTTGAACATAAGCAAAAATCTCTAACAGCCTGTGTTGGAAGTATGAAGAATGTGGATCTGTTGGATGAATTGCAATTATAAATGTTTTGTCACCTTGAAAACAAAGTCTTGTAAATGTCCAATAAATCATCCTGTCTTAGGTATAACCATCACCTGGGAGCTTGTGAGGAATATGGAATTTGGTGCACCGTTCAAGACCTACTGATTTGTATGCATATTAAAGTTTGAGCAGCACTGCTCTCTTTTATACAATTAAATTTATAGATGAAAAAATAAAGACTGCAGATGGCAAGAGAACACAGACTCCCTGAATCCTTACATTCATTTGTGTCTTTAGTTGTTTCAAAGATGCTTTCTTCTTCTCTCCCTAATAACATAATAACCACTCTGATGTAAGTTTCTCATTAGTGTAAAACAAATGGAGATAGGGATTTTGCTTTGTTCATCACTGTGCCCACAGCACCTAGAATGGTGCTTTGACTTGAGCAGGTGCTTACAAACTTTGAATGAATTAATTATACACTGATTGTTATGCATAATCCTCAAGCTTACTGAAAACTCAAGCCAACCACACACAAGAATGGACAGGAAAATATAAGACCGAAGTGTAATTAATTGAAACAGATATTGGCAAACAATATCTATCCTGCTCGCTCCAGAAGCAGACACACAACTTTCTCATATCCTTTTTATATGACATCTGCTAACAATCAGCCAAAGGGACTTAGATGGAAAAACTAAAAAAATAAGATGTGAGAAGATAGATTCATCTCTTGATTACAGTAACTGAAATGCAACTAAATAAATGTAGAGAGAACATGAGATAAGAAATTTAAGTTATTAGTCCAATTTGATTCATGGCCTTTGTGAAGGTGCTAGACCTGTACTTGTCTCACACAAAGCTGATTCACACCCATCACAACCTGTAAAGCATTCCATGCTCTGCTCAAATATTCTCTTTATGTAAACTTCCTTGATCTCTCTAACAACAATTATTTTTTCTCGGTCTTCTATGTCTACATGTTACTTTCTCTATATTTGTAATTTAGCACTCCTTCTTGTACATTATTCTATTTACTTTGGGCTTGTTTTTGCCTACCATTCCTGCCAACAAACACTTAAAAAACTGACTAGTTGCCAAAATACAAGAAAATTCTACTCCTATAACTTCCAGGAGAAGGGAATTCTCTAAGTTGTTAAAGAAAAGAAGGAGAGGGTAAAATATGCTTACAGTTTCTATCCTTCCTCTTCAATTTTAGAAGTCCTTATGGAAACACTGTTTTAACAAATTTACTTTGGGAGCAGCCTCTCAAATCAAGGGTTATTACAGACCCTTGATGTTCACCCAGAGTCTGGTACAGTTTCTAATTTCATCTCACCTTGATTTCCCAGGATGCTACTGTTTGACAGCGTTTGCATTTACCTCCTCCTCCTCTATCAGTTTCCTTAGTTTCCCAAGCATACTTAGCATTGGGATGAACTAAAAGTCATTTTCTTGTTATTAAATGCATTTGAAATAATGTTCACCAAGCATAAAAACTCGTCTAATCTTCTGTCAACAAAAGCCCAATAATGAAATCTGTAAGAGGAAATTCTTAAGCTTAAACTCCACAGGTCAAGTGAGTGGGCTTTAAAATTATTTTTAAAATCACTGAAGTGGGAGAGGAAAACTTACCTACTGTTAAGACATAGAAAGTGGGGCCCCTGGGTGGCTCACTTGGTTAAGCATCTGACTTCAGTTCAGGTCATGATCTCACAGTTTGTGAGTTCGAGCCCCGCATCAGGGTTGGTGCTGTCAGGTCAGGGAGCCTGCTTCAGATTCTGCGTCTCCCTGTCTCTCTGCCCCTCCCCTGCTTGCACTCTGTCTCTGTCTTTCTCAAAAATAAATAAACGTTAATTAAAAAAAAAGATATAGAAGGTTATTTGTGAAATTGCATAAGATTTCTGACTAATAGAAACAAGCCATCATTAATGGCAATAGATAAGCATAGAGCACTTATCTTAATGCTTGGTGCTGAGGTATAGAACAGAAAGCTGAATAAGAGCAGGCATTCAATTAACCTGTTTGTTCTCTACATAGTGGTGAGAAGTGGGGGAAAAAAACTGTTATCACAAAGGTGACTGTAAAGATTTATTTTTGTATCTGTAACTTATCCCTCCATTTGTAAAGGTCACTCAAGCCACTTCTATGACCATGATCTTTCTCCTTCACTGAGGAAAAGCCAAAAGGAATTGGCTACATTCTCACTTCATAAAGTTGCCCCTTCTTGATCAGTGTTATTAAGGGTATTTATGAATTAGGCCTAACTGAGACCATTGAATCATACCCTTTGGGTACAATAAAAGCAAGTTAATCTGGTTCTGAAATCACCCCTTGCTATTAGTGTGTATACTGAGATTTAGTTTAGGATTTGAATTTTTTCTTTTTTAACTAAAGAGACTACCATTGTGTTTCAAAGAGCCACCCTTTATGTTGCTACTTACAAGAACATACAGAGGTAGTGTGGATGGATACCATTCTACTGGGTTATCCCCAAATTAGAGAAGAGCGGAGGGACAGTTGTTTATGTGACATGCCTAAGATCATGCTGGCAGACCTAGGAAGAAAGTTCAGGCATTCTGACTTTGTATTTAATGCACTTTCCAAAAAAACAGCTCCAGTTACTTTTATCAATGTGCCAGAGTTGAATATCGAATTATGCATTAAAGGTCTCAGGTAGATAGGTAAGTGCTTTTTCTCATATTTTGAAATTAACCCATCTTTCTGAATTTTATGGAAAAAATATTAGTATGAAAGACCAAAAATGTGTATAATGCATGTGTTTTATTTGCTCTGTGGTTAACTTTGTCCCAATATCCTCAGTGAAGATATTTTTTTTTCCCACTACTTAGGCATTTTCACAAATACATTAGTTGACTTATGGACTGCAAGAAAATAGTTTGATGTAGAATAACCAGAACTTATGTCAGACCAAAAAAAAAAGGAATAGAATGCTTATTGTTTAATTATGATGATAAGTTTTAAGATAATCATTTTCTAAAATAAAGGGCAAGGGATCTGGAAATTATTCAACCTAGGGCTGCTTCTTATCAACTGTGTCTTTGGCTAAGTTATTAAACCTACTTTGTATGTTAGTGTACTGCTCTACAAGATGAGGACAAAAGTTATACCTACCTCATAAGCTTGTAGTGGATTGAATGTGCTAATATATGTAAAGCACTTAGAACCATGTCAGGTACATAAATATGCACTCAATAACAGATACTTTTATTATGGTATTACTTAAAAAGCCTAAGGGAATTAAATGTAACTATTTTATTTAACTAAGGCTGAGCTGTTCTTTCTCCATATACTTTTTTACTAGTTGTCATATATCTCTTCATCAATATGGCTTTTTTTTTACTCTAGGAAATTATTAAAATTAAAAAAATGCCTACAAAAATTATATAGTCCTTTATTTTTATGAAATTTTCTGTGCATAAAAATTTTCCAGGCAGAAAACTACTATTTAATATTAACTGTAAAAGCTTCGAAAGTATAATAAACCCCAAGCTAGAGAGAGTAGGGTGAGTTGCAATAGTATTATTATTCAATGTGGGACCAAATGTGTTTAAAGAGCAATTGCAGAGCTGTGAAAGTAGATGATGAATTAATCAGATGTTCAAAGGTTTATGATAAAAATTGTTAATACTTTGTGACCTATAATTCAAAGAAATAGAAAGGAAGTAACATGTTTACTAATGGTCCATAATATCCAATCCTTGATTTATCTTCAGTAGTCCTTTACATTCTCATTTTTTTCCCCCTTTCCTTTATATGTAGACATCTTAGCCTCCCTTCCTTTGAGTCTTTCTGTTCTATTCTTCATTTGGCATTTCATTCTCTTATATTTTATCTTATCACCCTTCCTTCTGTATTATTTTTTTATCCATTAATAGACTGAAACATAACCCCAAAAATGAACATTATTTTTAAAAAAAACTTTGTTTCTTGTTCATAATTTTCTAATTTAGATACTATTGTGTACATGTACCAATACAAATGATTCCTTATATTTCTATATAATTTTCCTTTATTTCAAAAAGGCCTATGAGCCTATGTCATATGTATCTCCTCAAAAAGGTAAAATCTAAATTCCCACTTAGGATAAAACTAATCTTTATTTTACTGGTTTTCTCAGCTTTCCTAATTACCATTCTTACTCTCACTTCTAGATTAAAGAACCGCTGTGATGTTCATTTGGCATTTGCTCTTCCCCGGAGAGCCTAGGAGGTAACACGTATAAAGTAAATGATAATTTCCTGTATCTCTACTGGTTTTTGATCCTATTCCTTGGGGGTCAGTAAAACACATGGTTAAATTGATTTTCTGAGGCCCCTAAACCTAAAGTCTTTGTTTTTCAAAGAATCCTTTGATGCTGTTGTGGCTTATGAATGCTAAATGGCATTCTTGATCTATGCCAGTATTCATGCCTGGTCAGATTATCATTAACTTTCACCTTTATTGCAAACTTTCACAGAAAGCCACATGGAGGTGATACATCAATTTGAAAATAGTTAATTAGCAGCCTGCTTCTCTTTGCAGTTCTCTCCAGCAAGGTCATACACAGTAACAGATATATTCCCATGGCACTAAGTCACCATAAAATTTAGTATGACAATTCTATTTCACTGTGGGCATTCGTTTTTCCCTTAATCTGCTCAAAATGAAAAATGTGTGTGAGACATCAGATATTCAGTACATTAAGTGAATAGTAAGGTACATGATTTAGATATTGTGGGGAATATACTAAGAAACACTTTTAGCTCTCCTGCAACTAAAACACAATATGGAGAAACATTAATATTCTTATCAAAATAGTAAAACGGAGGCACCTGGGTGGC
This sequence comes from Prionailurus viverrinus, assembly GCF_022837055.1. NCBI lineage: Eukaryota > Metazoa > Chordata > Mammalia > Carnivora > Felidae > Prionailurus > Prionailurus viverrinus. Next base: position 71,301,258 of record NC_062563.1, read on the forward strand.
TCAGTTGGTTAAGCGTCTGACTCTTGGTTTCGACTCAGGTCATGATTCACTGTTTGAGTTCAAGCCCTACTTCTGGCTCTGCTCAGACAGTGCGGAGCCACATTGGGATTCTCTGTCTCTCCCTCTCTCTTTGTTCCTTCCCCATTTGTACTCTCTCTCAAAATAAATAAATAAACTTTTAAAAAATGCTAAAACATTATATGTAAACATAACATGTGAACACATATACAATATTCTTCCAAAACCAGGTATGGCATGCTATTAAACCTATAAATTGTGGTTTTATTTATTTCATTTATTTTTAATTTTTAAAACATTTTTATTTATTTTTGAGAGATATAGAAAGACAGAGCATGAGCAGGCCAAGGGCAGAGAGAGAGGGAGACATAGAATCCAAAGCAGGCTCCAGGCTCTAAGCTGTCAGCACAGAGCCTGACGTGGGGCTTCAACTCACAAACTTTGAGATCATGACCTGAGCAGAAGTTGGACTCTTAACCCACTGAGCCACCCAGGTGCCCGTAAATTATGGTATTTTAAACATAAATGTGTATACTTGGCCAAGAGCATGATCTACTTGGAAAACTCTAGGGAAAACTCTATTATGCCTTTAGCAGGTTAGAGTGTATAAAATCCACATAATTCACATAGACAATAACCAGTAATGTTCAATGTAACCACATATACAACTGTTACTGAAAATGATGACAAAATTCATGATGAGGCATATAATGAATTCATTACATTGTTACATAGAATATATTTTACTCTGGTGTTCTTTAATTAAAAACACCATACATGTTTGTCAGATTTTGGTTAGTCTTTCATTTTGGCATTTTTGTGTTTTGTTTTGGTGCAAACGGTAGGAGCATGAAATAAATTCATAAACACACCTGTAGAGGAAATTACAAGAACATGACAGTATGATGGGCAAAAATCTGATGGGCACAAATCAGCAATGATATGGGGATTATTGCTAAAATCACTTTTTGTGCTAAGACATTAACTATTTTAACAATCAGTTGCCAATGCCAGGTGGAACAAGTTGGATACAAAAGGAAAATTAAATCTTGTCCTTATCTTCAATATTCTCAGTGTTTTGTTCAAGTAAATATATACAGGTGGTATTATTTGATGCTCAATAACTTCTAAATTATATAGTAGCTATTGGAGACAAAATTGGATTACAGAAAAGTAGAGACCTGGCTGGGCCTAGGTAGATGGAAAGATTAATGTGATTGGTGAAACTCTCTAAACACTTGTAAGGTATAGTTAAGTTTTTCTTAGGCAGAGAAATGGAATGATTTTATATAAGGGAAAAAGAACTATAAGAGCAATAAGGAATTGAGAATAAATGTAGTATGTCCTGGATGTATTATAAGAAATTCCAGTTTCATCCAAGGGAAGCTTTGATATATAGAAGAAAAAGCATGGAATTTGGAATAAAACAAACACTGTTTGAAATTTTTGTTCTGCTGCTTACCAGCTGTGTAATATGGGCAAGTTTATTGACATCTTTTGGTCTTAATTTTCTCATTGGCAAATTAGAGGAAGTAGTAAGTAATTTAAAAGTTTTGTTTTTGTTTTTTTTTTGAGAATTGCACGGAGGGCACAAGTGAAAAAGGCCAGTACCATGCTTAAAATATAATAGGAATTGTGTGAACATTCCCTAAAGATCCATACTGCAAAGTGTGGACAAAAAAAGGTCAAAAAGGGAGGTCAGATTGTGTTTACTGATTGGAAAAACATAATAAAAGTGTCAGTTGTCCTCAAATTAAAATTCAAGTTTAATGTAATTCCCAGTGAAATTTCCCAGTGAGGTTGTTTTTTTGCAGATATAGATTATTCTAAAATGTATATGGAAAGGCAAAGAACTAGCTCAAAAAACTACTCAACCAATTTGGAAAAGAAGAATGAAGTAGGAGGAAACATTCTAATCTATTGCAAGACGTGATTATCTTCGTAATCAAGTCTGTGGTATTGATGAAGGGATAAACCCATAAATCAATGAAATAGTATAGAGATTATAGAAATTGAACCACAAAAATATGCCCAAGCAATTTCTTATTTTTGACAAAGGTGGAAAAGTGATTTGATGGAAGAAAGATAGCATTTTTAACAAATGGTACTAGAGCAATTGGCCATTCATAGACAAAAAGTGAACCTTAAGTGTTGTGCCTTATACAAAAGTGCCTCAAATGGATACCAGATTCAGTGTAAAATGTAAAAGTATGAAATTTTTAGAAAGATTATTGGAAAAATCTTCAGGATTACACTAGGAAAAAAGTTAGATTTTATACCCAAAGCACAATTTATGAAAGGAAACATGCATAAATTGTACTTTATCAAAATTAAAAATTTTTACTCTCCAAAAACCCTGTGAAGAGGACAAAAAGACATGCTATAAGCTGGGAAAATGTAGTTGCAGACCATATATCCAAAGATTATATCCAAAGGACTTGTGTCTAGTATAGAAAGACCTCTCAAACTCAGCAATAAACAAATCAAAAAATTCAGGAAGAAAATAGGCAAAAGATGTGCACAGATATTTCACAGAAATAGATATACAGGTAAATATAGGGGAAATACACATTAAAATATATTAAACATCATTAGCCATTAAGAAAATTTAAAATCACAAGGAGATTACTGCACACAGTATCAGAAAGGCTAAAATAAAAAACAATGGTGACGACATCAACTTCTGGCAAAGATGGAAAGAAATAAATCACTCATAAATTGCTGATGGGAATATAAAAGAGTGTAACCACTCTGAAAAAGTTTTTCAGTTTCCTAGAAAACTGAACATGGGACTAACATACAATTCAACAATTGCACTAATGGCCATTTATCTTAGATAAATTAAAAGTTACATTAATTTGACTAATTAATGAACAAACAACAAAGTATTTTCTAGGTGTGCTATTATTCACATGGCCATATACTTTCAAAATGTTCATAGAAGAGAAGCTTCAAAATAGCAACAGAAATAAGATAAATGATGAGATTACATACTAGCAATGTAAGGATAAGCTCATAGTTTGACAATAAAAAATAAGTGAATGAATGAGAAATGCTAAAAAGAGAAAAAATAAAGTTTGTATTTATAGTGATGGATAATTTGGGAAACAATTTATTGATTTTTATTCTAAGAGTCAACAAATAACACATTGTGCCATGTATCTACTTACCAGAAAAAGCTTTTCAATTCTTGATGAGGAATATATATTGGACAACAGGTGAAATCAGACGTTTACACAGCTAAGCTAAAACACTCAAGTCAAACTTCATATAAAATGCAGTTGGCAGAATATACGACATCCTTTCCCTTTCTAAGAAAGGTGCTGCTGACTATATTAGATGAAAATGCTAAAGGAAATAGATAGGAGCCAAGCATTATAGGCGTAAGGGTCCAGAACATAAATGCTAGAAACAATATTAGAACCGAGGTTTGTTTTGTTTTGTTTTGATAGAATGTAAGTGAAAAATTATTACCAGGTTATTCTTCAATAGAAGGCAACAAAATCAAATGTATGAAAGGCTTTTCAGTCTTAGAATAAATGTCATTTTAAAGGTTGTGACATTTAATTTTCCTAAGAAAAGAGATAAGATTTTTTTTTTTAATTTTAGTAAATGGAACATTTTTAAAAATAGGTAACAGTGGGTAAATAAAAATGTTTTGCTCTCTGCCTGCAGCTACTATTCCATACTCAAAAGAGTTTAAAATATCTGAGGAACAATGAGAAACATTCTTGGAGCACATGAAAAAAAATACATATAGACACACATACACTCACTATAAACACACAAATAAAATGCTCTGTCATATATTTACTTACCAGAAATACTTTCAACAGTTGAAGAGGACTAGATGTGTTAAGGTCTTTCATTAGTTTAGAGTTTAGACTAAGTTGTTGGTATGATTATCATAAAAGAAGGAGAAACAGATATTATTATATTGAGTAAATAACATCATTACAGTAAGAAATAGAAGTATAAATGCAATGAAATTGGCAAAATATAGTACATTTCAGTAGAAAACTTTATTAATAAAATAGTTTGTGGAATTGTTTCTTAAAAAGGAATTTCAGAGATAATATATTAATATTACATTAGTAACATATTAATATTAATTTTAAGCATTTAATAACATTCCTAAATGTTATTAAATATCACAAACCCAAATAAGAGATCAAAGATTGATATAGTGCAATACTCTCTCAAATGTGTTATACTTGTTAAAACTAACAATAGATTACAATTTAGCTTTAGAATTCACTCAAATGCAGGATATATTAATTAAGGTGATAGAATATTATATACCCAGTCTTGAATCCATTACTATCATTTTTGGAAAAATAATAAAGGAAAAATGAATTGATCAAATGCAAATGAGAATTCACATTATGAAGGGCTTTTTAAGGGCAATAAATCCATATTTACAATGTTATGATAACTACAGAGTGCTAATATTTAATAAAGTCCCATATTCCAAAATAAATCTTAATAGAAATATTAAATAGGAAGAGTTTTGCATAGCTTAGGAGAAATTCTGTTCAATACTAAATATGTTGGGTATCTGCCAGAATCAGCCTTCATGTTTCTTCTTAAATTATATTGTGGAAAGTAAGACCAGATGTATGAAATAAATTGTTTCATTTTTTGTTCATTCCTCAATTTTATGTGAAAAATTAGCAAATACTTGCTGAGCAGGCGTGTGCAACTTTTCGCTAAATGCTACAAATTAAAAATGACTTAAATTTATTTCCAGCCCTCAATTACTTTATGTATAATAAAAGGCATGAAGATAAACACCACAAGTGAAATAAAAATTCTAAGAAAAAGCAAGCATCTCTCTGATGAGGCCAGAAGCCACATTTTTTAATTTCTGTTTTTTTGACATATGGTATGAATTATCTATACAATATATGTTTGTTGAATGAACTAATACAAATGTCATCTGTAGATAGACCTTTAATTTCTCAGTTACTGAGGGGAAGTAGCTGTGCACAGTATTTGGAATTTTTCTATAAAGAAGTGTTGTCAATTCTCTTCAACTTGTATATTTATTAATTTGCTTATATAATTATGAACTGGTGTATTTATTTAAAGCATTGGGTTATAATTGATTAATAATGATTTATTTTGCTGTACAGATTTTCCAGCTTTAACCAGTGGGAATTCTTCCAGCTTGATTTCTGTGTTCTTTTAACATGCTCCCCTTTTTCAGTTTTTAAAGCACTCCTTTCTTTGCTTCAGGCTCATCTTGCGTTTTCCTTTTCCCAGCCATGGAATAAGTCATTTCTTCAATGAGCCCTTGATTCCTTTAATAAGTCAATAATAAGATCCCCACAAAGAAAATTCCCACAGGCAAAATTTTGATCAGATACTTCTCAAAAAAATACTCACCAGTTATCAAAGAAATGTAAATTGAAACCACAATTTAATACCACTACATATATATAAGAATAGCTAACATAAAAAGACACAATTTAATACCACTACATATATATAAGAATAGCTAACATAAAAAGACACAATTTAATACCACTACATATATATAAGAATAGCTAATATAAAAAGACAGACTACGGTTTGTTTAGGATGGGGAACAAGTCCAAATCCAGATACATTGCTTGAAGTCAAACACAAAAGACTACTTATTGCATGATTCTACTTTTATGAGTGAAAAATTGAATACTTTGGAAAACAGTATTGTAGTGTGTTATGAGATATACACTTACCATACTGCTCATAAATTCCATACTTACCCATGAGAAATGAAAACAAATGACTACACAAAAACATTTTTCCCCAGCTTTACTGAGATACAGATGACATAAAATACTATGTTAGTTTAAGGTGCAAAAAATGTTAATTGGAAACATTTTCTTTTGGGAAATGATTATCACCATGATATTAACTGCCACCTCCTTCTCATCACATAAGAGCATGCATATATGCATATGTGTGTGTGTGTATTTATCTTGTTTCCCATTTGTAGTAATTACTTAACATAGGGCATGGCCATAGTAGGTACTCAGTCAACATTTGTTCAATAGAAAGCTTTAATTAAGTCAATAAAAAGTATATTTACTCCTAGACAATCATGTATATTATATATAATATATAAGTTATATGAAAAAATATACAAAAATTAAATATATAAATACATTTATATATAATTATATATTCATATATACTGTATGTATACAATTACATAATATATATTACATAGTAAACAGTAAAAATGTTAGAAACATTCTTAAAAATATAATAGCAGTTGTGTATATTATGACATGACATGAATTTCTTTTTCTAAAAGAAAATTTAATTGTCTGTTCCAACTTTTATGGATGGACCCAATGCCTTTATATTTTATTGGAAGGATCCCTGTAAAATCTCCAGTATTCTCTGTGAATTCATTTGGGGAAAATGTAAGTCAAAAGGAAGGGAAGGATGGTAAGAAGGGGAAAAGAAGAGGAAGGAGGAGGAAATGAAGAAAGAAAGCAGAAAGAAAGACATAAAGAAAGGATGCTAGTTAATTAGAGTGTGTCAAAAAGTGAACATTGCTAAAATTAGAAAAATAAAAACTGATCATCCTAAATAGAACTTCTGTAATGTTAAGTGAATTTGTTCAACATTTTCCCAAAATAACCAAAAGAAAATTAGTAACTAATACAAAATTTTAAAAAGAATGATTCCATTTTAGGAAAGGGCAAAGAGAAAAAACTGCTAATGCTGCCAAAGTGTTGAGACTCCTTGGCAATGAACCAAATTATTTTCTTTTAGGATGTGCGACAGGAAAAGTTACTTATATGCATATAATTCTCCAAAATTCATACAAAATGCCTGAAAATAGCACCTACCTTAGAAAAATGCACTTTTTTTTTCCAGACCAATGGATATGTGATTACAGCCACCATTATACAAGCTGTAATCACATTTCCTTTGCAGCTGATGTGAATTATCCTTAAAGGCTGTTGGCAACACATTCATTTGGAATAGGACTATATTCAGATTTTGAAACAGATTTTCTCTTGGGCATTCTGTTTAGTTCTCCATCATTTGTCTTCCATTCTCTCTTGCATATAGATCAGAAGAGACTCCCAAATCTTATTTTTTGCATATATATAAGAATCCTTGTCTGCAAGTGTCTGGAGACTACCCTGAAACAATTTATTTTTAGAATAACATTTGTTTGCCTTAGAAGTAATATATATATATATATATATATATATATATATATATACACACATATATATATATATTTGTTTGAATTTTTTTTCAGATAATAATTAGAAATAGTGTTACAGGTCTCAGCAAATATTAGCCAGAATAAATTCTGTGAAACATTATTCATCTTCTTAGATTTACAGGGGTATACATTTAGTACTGTGTTGAAGCACTATTACATTTTCCTCACTAATAATTTGAGAATTCATTGAAAATGCTGTTAAATAGTAGTAACCAATGTTCACTTGATAATATTTCATTTTTCAGTATTACCAAAGAATGCTGGATTCCACTGAAATTAATTTTTTAAGCAATTAAGGTTTAGCTTTTTAATTATCAAAATTTCTTTGAGAATAAACATGTCTCTTATAAACAAATTAAATTTGTTTAATTTTTTAATGCTCTTAAATACTGAATTATATCTAATTTACTGAGAATGTGTTTCTATTCCAGTATTCCAACTAGTTTTAGCCAGTTATGTTATTTATCTAGTAATGAAGATTTAAAGTCAAAATGACCCTAATGTTTATATAAATATGCTTTATAGACTGCCAGTATTAAAAGTAACTAATATACCCATTAACAATGTTGACACTTCTGTCTACGGCCATACCACCCTGAATGCGCCCGATCTCGTCTGATCTCGGAAGCTAAGCAGGGTCGGGCCTGGTTAGTACTTGGATGGGAGACACTTCTACCTATCTCTCATAGATTTTTATTCAGTAGACTGGGTTATGACCTCATAATTTATATATTAACAAATAAATCAACATGATTTTTAACTATTAAAATTAGAGAATCACCTAACTATATTTGGTAAGAGGTGATATTAATGGAAATGAATGAATACATTCTCACCATTTCAGAGAATAATTTGGATAAGCAATTTTATGTTGCAAAAGGGCAAATAAAAAGTGTTTTAATTTCCTTAAGAAAATCTCCTTTGCAGATTATAGCACATGAATCATTTAAATGAAAAATAGATGCTGCTAATTCCAAATAGGTCTTATCTAGTCATCAAAGCTGGCTTGGCAGAATCTCTACATATAAAATGCTTGATAGCAATTAATCGAATTGAGTGCCTAAGGGATATAAAATGGTATATATTTACAATTTATAATTTATTACAAGACTTAAATTCTTCCAAATAAGTAAGTTCTTGTTAGCGAGGTGGTAAAATATGAAAAAATACCCCCCATATTTTCTCTTTATCTAGACATTCCAAGACAAAATGTAATATATAAAATTTGTATCATGTCAATTTTCATATAATGTCTATATGTTCTTCAATTATACTTCCTCAGCAAATATCTAAATGTCTTATACTTTTTCTATAGTAGAGACTCAATTTAAAAAGAAATTATATTTAATGCATATAAATAAGTTATTCCTGTGGTATTACTAAAAATAATTGAAAAAGCAATAGAGCAGTTATTTCTGATCAATTGCTAAATACTATTTTTTTTCTTACTTGTTTCCCATAAATAGAAAAAATGGGGCAGGGAACCTTGAAAACCTCAAAATTAGAGCGGATGTAAACCAAAATATTTGGTATAAGTATTTTGAAAGCGCTGCATAATGTATTATTGCATTCACACCCACAAAATACTCATTGCCTGCTGGAAAACTGAATTTGTGTAGGAACATTTTTAAAGATCAGGAAGGAAAGAATGATAGAACAAATTCTTAGGTGAACAATTACTTGCAGATTTCTTGTGATCATATATATTTGTTTCTATGTTTGTGGTAGAGTCAAAGTTCAGTAAGGAAAATAAAAAACACATTAGGCTTTTCAACAGAAGAGATTTAATATAAGGAATCTGTTATAGTTGATTGTGAAATGTACCTTAGATTTCTATGGTTGAGGCTGTATATATAGCAGGTAAATGGCTGCTGCTAGTTCTTAGGTGGTGATCATGGGTGTAGCCCAAGGACTATTGAGACTTGTTATAGAAAGTTTAACAATGGCAAGAGTCTACGGTCAAGTACAACTGCTGAGTGAAGTATAGTTGCTGCTAGTAGGGCTAATTCCTCTTGCTGGCACTATGCTGCCAAGAAAATGAAGATGCTTCTTCCTTCATGCTTTTCAGTCCCCTTTTTAAAAATTCCCTGTGGCAGAAACTAACAGGAAGTCAGATGGCAAAAGTATTTAGGAAATGTAGTTTGCAGAGTTCCTATCACAACTTCATAGCTCACAGAGGAGAGTAGTGAATTTGAAGGTACAAGACAACAGGTAACAACTGACACACATTGTTCTTTACAAATGTTCAAAAGGACACCATATGTATTCATTTATAGTAACTTTGCCTAAAAGCCCTGCTATGAAAAAAAAAGGGTATTTTATTTATGATAGTTTCAGATGCCTGAGAGCCATGTAGAGGATTGTGTATTTACTGTAAAGGGACGAGAATATATCATTATTATGCTGCTTGTCACATTTTTTTAGCTGGTTACCTGATGGTCCCCCATTAAAACATAATATTTCTATAGGATATTAATATTTGTGGTACATAGCATTATGGGATATGGTAAGTGCTCAGGAAATGTTGAATGAAATGAAGACATGGATTGACCCAGAATGTGTTACCTGAGATTTGGAGATAATAACATCATATCATTTCATAATGCTAAAGAAATGGGACTTTCTTGTTTCTTCATGGATTCTGTGTTTGACTGAAATGAGAAGTCTCTCCTAATTAAATATTAAGAAAATTCAAAGGAATCACAGGCAATATTTAATCGAAATAAGAAGACTAGGAATAAAACAATGGATTTTTTCCTGCATATTAGTGTTCATTATACAACACTGAAAACCAAATGATTTATTTTAAATTTAGTAGCAGGATTCCTTTAGCTGTATGTATCCACCTATATATGAAACCTGATAAATGTTTATTGTGAAGGAAAATTGGTATTTAGTAACTTTTCTTCAAAGCAGTCAGCAGTTTCATTTTTTCCTCCTTTTATTGTCTTCTAAATGACTTTGCAAAGGAAGTTTCATGCCTTCTCCCACATATTCCACATTTAAGTAACCTTCACTGCCACAGTTTCCTGTATTTTTTCCTACTGGAAACTGACTCTAAGTATGAAATCGATGAGTTTGAAATCAGGGACTTATCTTGATCGTTAAGGCTATATGCTCCAACTAGATGTCATAGACACAATTTGGAATTCTTTTTTGCACCATTTTAGACTAAAATTGACATGTATGGAGAAAATAATTATGAAATAAGTTGTTTAATTTTCTCCTGTCTCTCTTGCCCTAGTGCTTTGCCTTTCTGACCATGTGGTAAACCACCATCATTGTTACATGAAGATATAACTATATTGTTTGCAAATACCTTACATATGAGACTAATTCTGATTGTTGCTCTAATAAGACATTTGGAGTGACATTAGAACTCTTTCATTTACTATGTCTGCATAATTACTCTAGAACTTAGTAGCATACAATAAAGATTTATTAGGTTCATAGATCCCACCTTTCTATGGAGAAAAACTCATATTTAAAGAGAACAAGTAGAATGGAGCATTTATTGGTGTACTCATCTTTTAAAAATACAGTCTGCCACAGGGACTAATATTATTTTCTACTTTTATGAGCCAGATACTTCATTAGGGCTTAAGATATGTACTACACTGCACAACTGTCTAAGAAAGTTATTAATGACAACTTTTTACAAATTGGGGAAGCTATGATTTAGAAATGTGGGGAAATTTTCTAGTTATCAACGTATTTATAATGTATTTATTAAGGCATGAATTTAGTTTATTAATATTCCTTGAAAAGCCTTTATGTACCATGTGCTACATAAGAAACAGAATAAAACAGAGTCCTAGTCTATAAGGAACTTAAAATCTGGTGGGAAAATTAAATCTGGTGGAAGATTTTTCTTATGAAATGTAATGTATCTACCCCTGAAGAAACAGACAAGGCATTTCAACTGGCTGAATTTAAACAGTTGAACAGAAGTTAGCCAGTTAGAGTAGGGAAAAGAGAAATGCAAAAAAGAAAGGATAAAGTAAATAGTTCTAAAGAGAATGGCCTAAACCAAAAAGACAGAGAGGAAGGAAATACAAAACATATTAATTTTCAGTCTAGAGAATATGCAATGCAAGAATGAACTGAAGGGAGCAGGAAAAGTAAGCAGCATTCAGTTCATCAACAGGCACATGAGTAAATGGACTCCATCTGTAGGTGTCAGGCAGAATTAGAAGATTTTGGTAGGAGTGTGATGAGATCAAATGTGTAGTTGACACAGATCTCTGTCATATCTATGTGGATAATAAATGTGCTTAAAGGAGAAGGTAATGGAGGCAGGGGCATAACTGACACGGCAAGAGGAGCATGTGAGGTCAGAGTGTGTGCACTTGAGTTATGTGAGTGTGTGTGTGTGATTGCATGTGTGTGTGTTTATCTGTGTAAGATGGGAATATAAATGATAGTTACATAAAACATATAGGGAATATTGGTGATTCAGGGAGAAAGCAGCAATTGTAGAAACACATTCCTAGCTATTCAGTAGTAAGGAGAATACTGCCGGAGCCTGGAAAAGGTGAGCTCATCAGGAGCATTGAGGGACACCTAATGTAATGTAAGTTCTTCAAATTCTGTTCTGGGGGTTGGAGAGGCCAAGCTTCGGTAGACTGAGTGAATAGGAAATAAGAAGGGAATTTTGTGACACCTGTGTATAGAAGTTTGGATAAAAAACAATGTTTCAGTTCTGTGGGTCCTAAAGCACATGCCCCAAAATTGTGCTCCTGAGAGGCCAGAAATCTGCTTTATCTGTCCACCAACTCTCCTTCTTCAATGCATGAGCATTTTCCCAGGGTATGAATTCTCTGGGAGTTTCCAGTCTGCCCTACAGAAGAGCAGATCACACTCCAATTACCTAATTGCCTTGAAGCAAGAGGTGTCCTGGAAATTATTTTCTTCCTCTGATTATCAAGACGGCACACATTAATAGACAAGTCAGACAATTTAAAACAGTGGTATAATTTATCTTGTTCCTCTAGGAGTTACATTTAAAGTTAGATTTATGTTCAATTTTGCAGGGAAGGATAATTTAATGGGGATGCAGCCTACTTCCTATTGCCTTGTATTATGAGGCATATAATGCTTTAGAAAGGAAATGATTGGGATCTTATCTTATCCATATATTTGTAATGTTATATTTCCTACAATCTGAGAATTAACACAACACTCTCCCTCAGAGTTTAAATAATCCACCCTTTGGGATTCTGAGTTACACTGCTTGGAATTTATAATTAAAGTTTTGGAGAACTGGTATTTATGTTGTGTTGAATTGTCCTATCAAAATTTCTATTTTACCACATGTTTTCACTAGGCAAGGATATTGGATGTAATCAAACAAAATATCATCTGTTAAAATGGCCTTTTTCCTTTTATTTCTTGATATATATTCTAATAAAAGACTTCCTAAAATTGAGCCATCAGGAATGATAATAATTTGAATGTAATGCATTATTATTTTAATTTTAAGAATATGTTCTGTATTTTAATTAAGCTGCACATTTCATTTATTCTTATTTCCTTATTTAGTACAATGATGTCTTGTAAAAATATTAAGAATCCTTTCTTGATTTTCCACAGAACACTTTCAATACTAAAGGAATTATCTGCTTATTTGGATATTTGATACAATTTTCTGTGAAATTTATTGGATCTGGAATTTCTTTAAGAACTAAGTTTTTGCCAGAATCGCTGTTTTGTCTTCTCAAGATTATTCATCTACTTGTTTTTTCTCTTTTCTTCAACCCTGTAAACTATAGGGATGCTGTATATCTAGAAAGAATACAAGTGTCATTTATATCACATATTTGGAGAAAAGCAAGGGGAAATTTCATAGAAAGACAGGGTGGGGTCAGTGCATTTTTCCAAAAAGATTTAGAAGGAGATTTGTGGGGCGCCTGGGTGGCGCAGTCGGTTAAGCGTCCGACTTCAGCCAGGTCACGATCTCGCGGCCCGTGAGTTCGAGTCCCGCGTTGGGCTCTGGGCTGATGGCTCAGAGCCTGGAGCCTGTTTCCGATTCTGTGTCTCCCTCTCTCTCTGCTCCTCCCCCGTTCATGCTCTGTCTCTCTCTGTCCCAAAAATAAATAAACGTAGAAGGAGATTTGTGAGAAAGCATAATAAAACGTATTTTTTTTCTTTACGTTTTAAGCAAGAATAATCAGGCATATGAGTGAACCAACATAGAAACCAGAAATAGAACAAAATATGTGTAGCTATGTCATTTCCACAAGAAATAGTTTAAAGTTTCCAATCATCCTGCCCCCTTAGCTGCCACAAACCTTCCATGATATGATATTTCCTGAATATATTTAAATGCCAGGTCTGAATTTCTTTCATATGGTTCTGGAACCTTTGTATTGCTCTGTCAGGCAGACAGATCATTATAGATCTTTGATCATTCCATCTGACAGTGTTTGCTTGTTTTAATTGATTTCTGAAAGGGAGGTTGTGCCACTAGCCATTTATGCCAGATTTTAGACAGTTAGAGGGGAGTCTTTCTCCATAACTTACAACCCTTGGCTGGGAACACAGGAATATCTCAGGTAAGCTCAGGAAGTATTGACTGTATAAATGAAAGTAAGGCCAATGGACAGAGAGAAGCTCTCAGAAGCATCCAGATGGATTTCAGTCAAGAGAGTAGGCAAGGTTTGGAATGCAGGATACTCTGAAACTGGAGTTTAAAAGGTAAATGTTACCTATAATTTACTATTTTTCTGCAAATTTAATTTAAAAATTCCCATGTGCTTTTAGATATCTTCTTTTTTTGTAGAGTTAGAAGTCACCAAAACAAATTTCTACAGGTTGATTTTATATATTTACCTGTTAGGATATGTAGTCTAATAGATAGAACCAACCTCAACCATAAATCTGTTGCCTATGAGGGTGGGGCAATATATATGATTACCATCATTGTTCTCAATTTTCCACAAAGCTGTAAGAAATTCATGTATTTAGAGTGAATGGAGACAGATTGGAGGTATGTTGTTAAGATGTCCAGAAATTATTCAGGAGAGATGGAAAGAAAGCAATGATGAAGAATAGTTTAAAAAATTGTCAGGCAGAACTAAAAGCTCCCCTGAATTTGGAGAAATGTAATTGGTAGCAGTTCCAGTCTACTTTTTTGTTTGAATGTTTGTTTGTTATTTTTGGTATTGGTTCAGTGAGCTAATGTTGATAGAGAAAAAAATGACAGCAGTTTTGAAGAAGTGGGTTTGCAACATCAGAAAGAACTAAGAATAATTTTTGGTATCCTTGAAAAGAGGAGGTCTTAGGGAAGCTTTCCCCACTGCTGTCATTGCCATCAGTATTATTGTTGTCTTGCTTTGTTTTGTTTCCTGATAAACAAGAATTATATTGTTCAGTATTTCACATCACATGGTGCTTTTAACCGGTTAAAAGGCACAACTGAATTAGTCTCTTTTATCTATATGGCTATCTGGTTCTGTAAGTTTTAGTTACCTAAGGTCACAGTGGTAGAAAGCCCCAGATCCAGGAATAGAACTCCATAGCTTTTGACTACCACACAAGGACATCTGTCCACTTATCCAAGAGTCCTGAGAGTCCCTGAGAGGTCACCCAGAGACCTGTCCAAGCATTTCCAAAAAAACAAATGAAGTAGTTTCATAAATTAGGAATTCTAATATGTCTGTGAGTTATAATTAATAAGCTGATATAATAGTTTTTCATTATTATTTTAATATATCTTGTTATTATACGTTACGTACATGAAAAGGCAAGCATATTTTGTTCACATAAAGAGATTCATAAATAGACATTTTTCTCACTTAATAATATGTGACATTCTTTCTATATTAGCCTATATTGATTTGCTCCAGCTATTTTAAAGAGTGCATAGGAACATACCATATGGAAATACAATGACTAATTTATCACAATTGATTATATCCTCCTTCTGAAACACTCTCTTCTCCAGGCTTTCATGACTCTTCTGAATCCACCCTTATGTCTGCACCTCTGCTAATTAATATGGAAACAATCCTGGGACAGGTCCTTTTTTTCTCTCTACTTTATCTGTACCTTCTTTCTAAATGATAGCCAGTAACCCAGTGCCTCTAGATATTGTTTATATTCTAATGACTCTCAACATTCTATCAAGGCTGTGCATCAGTATTTAATAGGGATCTCAAAAATTTCACAGACAAAACAGTATTCCATACTTCAAACCCCCATCCCACACCTACAGTTCCTCTGCTTCCTCATGGTAATATATGATACCATCATGTGCCCTTTTCCTCAAATCAAAACTTAGGAGTCCAATTTTAATTCTTTTCATTACCTCACCTACCATGTTCAGTACATCTTCAAGTTTAATTAGCTGTTCCTGAAAACATATTCTACATCTTTCTATTTATGTTGATTTTTCTCCATAACTAAAGTCACTGTCACCTCTCTCCTATAATATAGCTATAGACTGTTTTCTTTTTTCCTCCTCTCTATTTATAATCCAACCTAAATGTTGCATTGTTACACCTAAAGAGATACTTCAAAATATAAATGAGATTAGAGATCTTCCCAACCCCATTTTACATTTCCAATACCTTTCTACTGTATGTAGGATAACTTCCAAACTCCTTGCCACCCAAATAGCCCTATGTGAGTGTCCTTTAGTTACCTTCTTAGCCCATCTCATAAAACTTTCTCCCAAAACTGTGAACTAGCTTGTCCAGCTGCAATTCATTCCTTCCTCTAAAGATGAGAGATCTAAGAACTATATTTCCTGGACTTCCCTTCAGCCTGTTTCTGAATGAGTATTGGGATTGCTAATCAGATGCTCTTGTGCAAGCATTTGGAAAATAGAAGTGAGACAGTGGGCATTTTCCTGCCCATTTGGCCTTTTCCTTCTGCCAAACAAATGTGAGGACCCAAGGGTTCTCATAGCAACATGCAAGTATCCACTCTCCAATCCTGGTTGTTGAGAGGCAGGTGTAGTGGAAGCAATGGCCAGATATCTCTTTCCAGTGTCTAGTGACCATCTTTGTGGATGTGAAATATCAACAGCTATGTAATTTATCCTGGCTCACAACATAAGAGCTTTGGCAGTATGTGTGGAACTCAGCAGATCTAGTAGTAGTCTCTAGATACAAGTTCCCTTAAAGGCTGGTTCTCTGGTATACTGCTAGCCATTCCTGGAAACCCAGCCTACTCTTCCAACGTTTATAAAGGGCCTAATTCTCCTTAGAAAGTCTGTTCTGTTTAAATGACCTAGACTGTTGCCTTTTACTAGTATGGAAAACTTACTGAAATATATCCCAAACTGGTCTTCATTAACTGTGTCTTTGAACTGGCTTTTATTTTTTTATTTTGTTTTAATTTTTTCATTTTTGAAAGACAGAGACAGAACATGAGTGGGGGAGGGGCAGAGAGAGAGGGAGACACAGAATTTGAAGCAGGCTCCAGGCTCTGAGCTGTTAGTACAGAGCCAGATGTGGAGCTCAAACCCATGAATGATGAGATCACTACCTGAGCCAAAGTCGAACGTTCACTGACTGAGCCACCCAGACACCCCTGAACTGGCTCTTATCTTGAACATGCTACCTTCAAACTGTGAAGAGCAACCTTAAAGTATTCTTAAGGTTTCAGCTGAATTATCATCTCAGAATGGTTTCCCCTGAATATCCTATTAAAACTATTCCCTTAATATGTGGCTTTCACACCACCCTTTTTTTTGTCTTTACAATTACCAACAAAAAGATGATTTTTTTGTTTACATTTTATTGCTTGTCTCTGTCCATCTCTCTCTATGTCTTTAGAATGTAAATTCCATGAGAACAGGGACTTCCCTAGTCTTCTTTACTATTGGATTCTCAACCCTAGAAAAGAATCTATAATATTGAAAATAAACAATTGTTCATTAAGCAAGTGAACAAATGAATGAATGAATTAATTAAAACTATCATATCTTGATGAACAATATATTGCTGAATTTTTATGGTAATATAAAGAATTCATGAGTGAACATGTTGCAAAGACTATCTTTGTATAGTTATACAAGTGTGTCTATAGGGTAGCTAGAAGTAGGGATTTGGGGATAAGAGAGCACATGCATTTTTAATGTTAATATTTATTGTCAAATTCCTTTCAAAGAGGTTACACCCACTTCCACTCCCATTTATGATACACAAGTGTCCATTTAACAACAGGAGCCATAGCTTAAGTATTGCCAAAAATTTAAGCCATTGAAATATGAAATTGGTTTTCAATACAATATATTTTGTATTTTTCAATTATAAGTGAAGTTGTATTTATGGTAATTAACACTTTGTAGTTATCATTTTTCAAGTTTTATTTATATTTTATTTATTTATTTATTCATTTATTCATTTATTTATTTATTTAAATTTATATTCAGGTTAGTTAGCATATAGTGCAACAATGATTTCAGGAGTAGATTCCTTAATACCCCTTTCCCATTTAGCCCTTCCCCCCTCCCACAGCCCCTCCAACAACCCTCTGCTTGTGCTCCATATTTAAGAGTCTCTTGTGTTTTGTCCCCCTCCCTGTTTCTATATTATTTTTGCTTCCCTTTCCTTGTGTTCTGTGTCTTAAAGTCCTCATATTAGTGAAATCATATGATATTTGTCTGTCTCTGACTAATTTCGCTTAGCATAGTACCCTCTAGTTCCATCTATGAAGTTGCAAATGGCAAGATTTCATTCTTTTTGATTGCTGAGTAATACTCCATTGTCTACATATAACCACATCTTCTTTATTAATTCATTCATCAATGGACATTTGGGCTCTTTCCATACATTGGCTATTGTTGATAGTGCTGCTATAAACATTGGGGTGAGGTTCCCCTTTGAAACAGCATATCTGTATCCCTTGGATAAATACCTAGAAGTGCAATTGCTGGGTCCTAAGGTAGTTCTATTTTTAATTTTTTGAGGAACCTCCACACAGTTTTCCAGAGTGGCTGCACCAGTTTGCATTCCCATGAGCAGTGCAAAAGAGATCCTCTTTCTCTGCATCCTCATCAACATCTGTTGATGCCTGAGTTGTTAATGTTAGCCATTCTGACGGGTGTAAGGTGATATCTCATTGTGGTTTTGATTTGTATTTCCCTGATGATGAGTGATGTGGAGCATTTTTTCATGTGTCAGTTGGCCATCTAGATGTCTTCTTTGGAGAAGTGTCTATTCATGTCTTTTGCCCATTTCTTCACTGGATTATTTGTTTTTTTGGTGTTCAGTTTGATAAGTTCTTTATAGATTTTGGATACCAACCCTTTATCTGATATGTCATTTGCAAATATCTTCTGCCATTCTGTCAGTTGCCTTTTAATTTTGCTGATTGTTTCCTTTGCTGTACAGAAGCTTTTTATTTTGATGAGATCCCAATAGATCATTTTTGTTTTTGTTTCCCTTGCCTCCAGAGACGTGTTGAGTTAAGAAGTTGCTGCGGCCAAGGTCAATGAGGTTGTTGCCTGCTTTCTCCTCTGGGATTTTGATGGCTTCCTGTCTTACATTTATACCTTTCATCCATTTTGAGTTTATTTTTGTGTATGGTGTAAGAAAGTGGTCCAGGTTCATTCTTCTGCATGTGGTTGTCCAGTTTTCCTAGCACCACTTGCTGAAGAGACTGTCTTTATTCCATTGGATATTCTTTCCTGCTTTGTCAAAGTTTAGTTGGCCATAAATTTGTGGGTCCATTTCTGGGTTCTTTATTCTGTTCCATTTATCTGTCTATTTTTTGTGCCTGTGCCATACTGTCTTGATGATTACAGCTTTGTAATACAGCTTGAAGTCTGGGATTGTGATGCCTCCTGCTCTGTTTTTTTCTTTTTCAAGATTTCTTTGGCTATTCAGGGTCTTTTCTGGTTCCATACAAATTTTAGGATTGCTTGTTCTAGCTCTGTGAAGAATCCTGGTGTTATTTTGATACGGATTGCATTGAATTTGTAGATTGATTTTGGTAGTATTGACATTTTAACAATATTTGTTCTCCCTATCCAGGAGCATGGAATCTTTTTCCTTTTTGTGTGTGTCTTCTTCAATTTCTTTCATAAGCTTTCTATAGTTTTCAGTGTATAGATTTTTCACCTCTTTGGTTAGATTTATTCCTAGGTATTTTACGGTTTTTGGTGCAATTGCAAATGGAATCAATTCGTTGATTTCTCTTTCTGTTGCTTCATTGTTGGTGTATAGGAATGCAACTGATTTATGTGCATTGATTTTAATCCTGCAACTTTGCTGAATTCATGAATCAGTTCTAGTAGGGTTTTATTTGGTGGAATCTTTTGGGTTTTCCATATAAAGTATCATGTCATCTGCAAACAGTGAAAGTTTGACCTCCTCTTGGCCAATTTGGATGCTTTTTATTTCTTTGTGTTGTCTGAAGGCTGAGGCTAAGACTTCCAATACTATGTTGAGTAACAGTGGCTAGAGTGGACATCCCTGTCTTGTTCTTGAGCTTAGGGGGAAAGCCTGAGTTTTTCCCATTTGAGGATGGTGTTAGTGTTGGGTCTTTCATATATGGCATTTATGATCTTGAGGTGTGATACTTCTGTCCCTACTTTCTTGAGGGTTTTTATCAGGAAAGGATGTTGTATTTTGTCAAATGCTTTTTCTGCATCTCTTGAGAAGATCATATGGTTCGTGTCTTTTCTTTTATTGACGTGATGAATCACACTGATTGTTTGGTGGATATTGAATCAGCCCTGCATCCCAGGTATAAATCCCACTTGGTCGTGGTGAATAATTGTTTTAATGTATTGTTGGATTGGGTTGGCTAATATCTTGTTGAGGATTTTTGCATGCATGTTCATCAGGGAAACTGGTCTATAGTTCTTTTTAGTGGCGTCTCAGTCTTGTTTTGGAGTCAAGGTAATGCTGGCTTCATAGAAAGAGTTTGGAAGTTTTCCTTCCATTTCTGTTTTTTTGGAACAGCTTCAAGAGAATAGGTGTTAACTCTTCCTTCCTTAAATGTTTGGTAGAATTCCCCTGGAAAGCCATCTGGCCCTGGACTCTTGTTTTTTGGCAGACTTTTTATTACTAATTCGATTTCCTTACTGGTTATGGGTCTTTCCAAATTTTCTATTTATTCCTGTTTCATATTTGGTAGTATATATGTTTCTAGGAATTCATTCATTTCTTCCAGGTTGCCCATTTTATTGGCATATAATTGCTCATTGTATTCTCTTATTTATTATTGTTTTTATTTCTGTGGTGTTGGTGTGATCTCTCCTCTTTCAATCTAGATTTTATTTATTTGGGTCCTTTCCTTTTTCTATTTGATCAAAGTGGCTAGTGGTTTATCAGTTTTGTTAATTCTTTCAAAGAACCAGCTTCTGGTTTCACTGATCTGTTCTACTGTTTTTTTTGGTTTCGATAGCATTAATTTCTGTTCTAATCTTTATTATTTCCTGTCTTCTGCTGGTTTGGGGTTTTATTTGCTGTTCTTTTTCCAGCTCTTTAAGGTTTAAGGTTAAGTTGTGTATCTGAGACCTTTCTTCTTTAGGAAGGTCTGGATTGCTATATACTTTCCTCTTATGACTACCTTTCCAACATCCCCCAGGTTTGTGGCTGCAGTGTTATCATTTTAATTGGCTTCCATTTACTTTTTGATTTCCTCTTTAACTTCTTGGTTAGCCCATTAATTCTTTAATAGGATATTCTTTAGTCTCCAAGTATTTTTTACCTTTCCAAATTTTTTCTTGTGGTTGATTTTGAGTTTCATAGCGTTGTGGTCTGAAAATATGCACTGTATGTTCTTGATCTTTTTGTACTTGTTGAGGGCTGATTTGCATCCCAGTATGTGGTCTATTCTGGAGAACATTCCATGTGCACTAGAAAGGAATGTATATTCTGCTGCTCTAGGATGAAATGTTCTGAATATATCTGTTAAGTCCATCCAGTCCAGTGTGTCATTCAAAGCCATTGTTTCCTTGTTGGTTTTCTTATTAGATGATATGTCCATTGTTGTAAGTGGGGTGTTGAAGTCTGCTCCTAGTATGGTATTATTATCAATGAGTTTATGTTTGTGATTAATTGATTTATATATTTGGGTTCTCCCACATTTGGTGCATAAGTGTTTACAACTGTTACATCTTCTTGGTGGATAGACCCCTTGATTATGATATAATGCCCTTCTGTATCTCTTGATACAGTCTTGATTTTAAAGTCCAGATTATCTGTTGTAAGTGTGGTTACTCTGGCTTTCTTTTGCCAACCATTAGGATGATAGATGGTTCTCCATCTCCTGAATTTCAATTTGATTGTATCTTTAGGTCTAAAGTGGGTCTCGTGTAAACAGCATATAGATGGATCTTGTTTTCTTATCAATTTGTTACCCTATGTCTTTTGATTGGAGCACTGAGTCCATTGACAATTAGAGTGAGTACTGAAAGATATGAATTTATTGTCATAAGTTGCTTATAGAGTCGGAGTTTCTGTTGGTATTCTCTGGTCCTTTCTAGTCTTTGTTGCTTTTAGTATGTATGTATATATGTATATATGTGTTTATTTATTCATCTTTTCTCCCCTGAGAGTATTTCCCTTAAAATTTCTTGCAGGGCTGGTTTAGTGGTCACAAACTCCTTTAATTTTTGTTTGTCTGGGCAACTTTTTATCTCTCCTTCTATTTTGAATGACAGCCTTGCTGGATAGAGAATTCTTGGCTGCATATTTTTGTGATTCAGCACATTGAATATATCCTGCATCTCCTTTCTGGCCTGCCAAGTTTCTATGGATAGGTCTGCTGCAAACCTGATCTGTCTTCCCTTGTAGGTTAAGGACTTTTTTTTTCCTTGCTACTTTCGTGATTCTGTCCTTGCCTGAGTATTTTGTGAATTTGACTATGATATGCATTGTTGATGGTTGGTTTTTGTTGAATGTAATGGGAGTACTCTGTGCTTCCTGGATTTGATGTCTGTGTCTTTCCCAGTTTAGGAAAGTTTTCCACTATGATTTGCTCACATAACCTTTATACCCCTTTTCTTTCTTTTCATGTTCTGGGACCCTTAGGATTCTGATGTCCCTTTTTAATGAGTCACTTTCTCCAATCCTTAAAACGTGCTCTTTTGCCTTAGTCTCCCTCTTTTTTTCTGCTTCATTATTCTCCATAAGTTTATCCTCTATATCTCTGATTCTCTGCTCTGCCTCATCCATCCCTGCCGCTGTGGCAGCCATTCGAGGCCGCATCTCAGTTATAGCATTTTTTGTTTCAACCTGACTAGCCTTTACTTGTCTCTCTGCAGAAAGGGATTCTAATCTATTTTTGACTCCAGCTAGTACTCTTATTATCGTGATTCTAAATTCTGTTTCAAACATCTTGCTTGTATCTCTGTTGGTAAGTCCCTGGCTATCATTTCTTCCTGCTCTTTCTTTTGGAGAGAATTCCTTCGTTTCGTCATTTTGAAGGGAGAAAGGGAATTAATGAAGTAAAAAAAAACTAAATTAAAAAAACTAAAATAAAAATTAAAAGCAACACACACACACACACACACATACACACACACACACAAATCAAATAAATGATGCTAGATCCTAGGTGTATTTTGGTCTGGGTGTTGAAAGGGGTTTGGTAGATTAGAGAAAAAAAGGGAGAAAAAAAGAAATTGTTTGGAAATTTATGAAAATGAATACACTGAAATAGAATAAAATGAAATGATGGATGTAAAATAGAATTTGAAAAAAGTGCAGAAAAGTAAAAAATATAGTAGAAAAGAATGAAAAATATTTTTAATAAAAATTGAAAATAAAAATAATTTTTTCTTTCTGTATTCAAGAAAAAGAAAAGAAATGAAAAAGAGAAAGAAAAAAAATGAATAGATTGACCAGTGAACAGACTGAAATACTATTGAGATTACTTCATTTTCCCATAGAAGTCAATCTATGAAGTGCTTTATAGTCCATAAACTAAGCAGGTGGAGAGATTTTGTGTTTCTGAAGAGTAAGGTTGGCCCCAATTGGGCGGGACTTAGTGATACAGCTCCATTCTCCACTGGGTGGCACTGCTTAGCTTACTGGGGTGGATTGTTGTGGTGCTCATAGGTGTGTATGCACATATGTGGGAGGGGTGAAAATGACATCACCCAGCTACCCAGTCTCTAGTATCGGAACTCTATTCTCCCCAGTCAGCATTTGTGCACCCTTCCTTTGTCCTCAGCTTCCATCCTCTCCTCGCTTTTACACTGTCCATGACCAAGCCCTAGGCAGCACCTCCCTCCTGAGAGACACAGATGCGACTATGTTTCCTGACCCCTCACCTCTGGCGGAATGCGGCTTTGACCCACTCAGACCTTCTGGGGAAGGGTCTCACCAAGCAATGGCCAGGTGCCTCCTTCACCCAGGATTGCTCATGGGACAAAGCTGCTGCTGATATCCTGAGACCGTGCCTGGGTGCCAGCCTGCCCCAGAGAAAGTTCACGCGATTGTGTAGCAGCAGCATTTCAGGGATTATGGAAAATCACAACACACATCTGGCACCAGGCTTCACCCCCAATGACCTTGTTCCAGCACCAGCAAATGTGGTTGTTCTCCTGGGTCCACTGTGGGGGGGCAGGGGGGGGGCATACAGCCTCTACCAGATGTCCTCCAAGTAGGGGAACTGCCTCTCTTGTGGCCCAAAGACCCCAGACTTCACTTTGCTCCTGGGGATTTTCCCTTCCCACCAGAGCACCACCAGTTATTGATCTGCGGAATTTCAGACTCTGTGCCCCCCCTGTTTATAGAGTCTTAATAGAATTTAAACCCTCTTCTTTCTCCCTTTTTAGTTCAGTTCCTGCGTCTTTTTCCACTTTTCCACTTTCTCTCCAGCTGTTTTTTTTTGGGGGGGGGTGCTTTTCCCATACTTTCCCTCCCATCTCCATCCTCTCTCCTCAAGCAAAAACAGTTCCCTGCCCTCTGGCTTCTCTCTCTCCCAGTTCACCTCTCTGCATTGCGTACCTGCTGAGTTCCCTGGTTCAGGTTGTGCAAATTGTTGTGTTAATTCTCAAATCAGTTTTCTAGGTATGCAAGATAGTTTAGTGTTGATCTGGCTATATTTCATGGACATGAGACACAAAAAAAATTCCCTGCTGTTCTGCTATCTTGGGTCCTCCTGTAGTTATCTTTATAAATACATATGTTTTCCCCATTTTTTGTAAGAATTATTTGTTCATTAAGTAGTTTGTCATGTGTACAGCTCTTTAAGTTTATGTATTTTTATTTTAGTTTTGATAATATTCTCTATAAATGTTATTTATATGTTTTTTTAATTTTTTAATTTTTTTTTTTAATTTTTTTTTCAACGTTTATTTTTATTTTTGGGACAGAGAGAGACAGAGTATGAACGGGGGAGGGGCAGAGAGAGAGGGAGACACAGAATCGGAAACATGCTCCAGGCTCTGAGCCATCAGCCCAGAGCCCGACGCAGGGCTCGAACTCACGGACTGCAAGATCGTGACCTGGCTGAAGTCGGACGCCTAACCGACTGCACCACCCAGGTGCCCCAAATGTTATTTATATGTTTATTTATTTATTATTAATGAAATTTGTTTTATTTCTTTTGTAGTTTTTGGGTCAGTTCTCATTCTTCATACCAGTGTTCTGCAAGATTTTATCTCTGTGTCAAATTTTAGTTTATATTTGTTTTGTTTTTTTATTGTGGAAATTTCAGACTTATGGCAGGCTTGCAAAAATATATAGCCATGTGCTCTCGGGGATAATACTTTTGATTGCTTATGATAAAGGGAGTTATTCTAGCCTAAGTTCTAGATTGACTTTAAATGATTTCCTATTTTCTCTAGCTTAATTTTTCTTTTTCTTTTCCTTTTAACTTTATAATGTGCATATGACTGTTGGTTTATGTCCTTTAGTCATGTTTGGCTATGAGAAATAAAGAATAAAAGTAACAGTGATGTAAACAAAATAAAAATCTAGAAGTAGTCTCCACTCTGTGAAGTCTTTGGGCAAACCAATTCTTTCCAGTTAATTTTTTTTTCATGTATCCTTAGGGTGATCTTTGGTCACTCTATGGACCAAGTTGTAGACAGATCTATGTCCCTGAAACTAGAATAGAGAAAGGAATGACTAAGGGTTTGCATATCACCACTCTCTCTTAAGAAATGCTCTGAAAGCTATTGCACGACATTTTTGCTTTAGATGGCAGTAGACAGAATTTAATGTGTCCACATATAATAATGCTAGCAGTTGTCCATCTTGGTGGCCATTTTACATGATATAAATAGGAAGTTTTATTATCAAAAGAGAGGATAATAGTATTCAGGAATATATAGCAGGATATTTCTGCTTTAGATGGCATTAGGCAGAATTTAGTTGTGTGTCCACATCTAGTAATGCTAGAAATGGTCTATTCTTGGTGGCCATTTTACTTGCTATAAATGGAGAAAAGGAAAACAAAATTAATCTTATTCATTTCTGTTATTAATTTTTCTGTCTACCTAGCTCTTCTATGTTTTGTGATTACCCCCACCAAGAACACAGCAGGTTTTGAGAATGATATATTTTAAAAAAATTATATAGGTATATTGATAAAATTTAAAGGTAGCCAACACAAGTAAAAGAGTTGGAATTCAATAATATGAGAAGCTTTCATTTTGCATTTCAGTACATCTATCTGTTTTCCAAGACAATTCCTAAACAAAATTAGTATGACATCTCATAATTAAAACAAATTAATAAATTTATAGAAGAAAGTATGATAGATTATGAACCAATTCATTATTGTAAAAAATTGGAATTATATCTTTCACGTGATTTCCTTAAATTTTATTTTGCTGATAGCATTTTGATATGGTTATAATTTGCTCTATTACATTCATTTCAAAAATGAAGATGAAAGATTAAAAGCTAGTTATTTTTCTAAAATTTATACACAAATTTTTAAATGAGTTTGAACTAGAACTCATGTTTTTCTATGATTGGAAGTTACATAAACTTTCTCAGCCTTAGTTGTTCCAGTTACATAATGAACAAATTTTAGTTTCAATCCTCGAATGTTTGGTTTTTTAATGAGCTTATATTTTATGTTCCTTCCAGGAATAAAACTATTGTTTCTGTAGTGTATACATTCTTTTTTGGTATAATTTTCTCAAAACATTTTTGCTAATGTTATAAAGAGACTGAAAAATTTATTGTAACTCATATTTTCATTTTTATCAACTTAATAATGAAAATATTTACAAATATTTTTAATTTGCTTTTTACAACTATGCTAAATATTCACCTATAGCTTCCTAATTAGAAGACATAATTTCAGGAACTAATACTATCACTCTAAAAATAATCACTGCCATTCTCATTTCTTGTTTGTTCAGCTTACAAATGATTCAAAGGTGTTTGATCACATAAAATTACATTCTGCAAAACTTGAGCTTCTCAGAACTCACTTGGAGACAAGGAAAATGTCATCCCTAGAATAGGTGTTGTTTCAGTTTTATTATTTGGTTAATAATCCTCTCAGTGTTAAAATAAGGATCTAATTCAGGGCTGCCACATTAAAAGGATCTCCTGGGTCTCCTGAGTGGCTCAGTTAGTTAAGCATCTGACTCTTGGTCTCAGTTCAAGTTTTTATCTTATGGTTTGTGAGTTTGAGCCCCACATTGGGCTCTGTGCTGACAGTGTGGAGCCTGCTTGGGATTCTGTCTCTCTCTGCTCCTCCCTGCCCTCTCTCTCTAAATAAATAAATGAATAAACTTTTTTTTTCTTTTTAAAAAGGAAGAAATCTGTTTGTATCATCTTAATTTTCCTGATCTGTGTTAAACATCTCTTGAGTGTGGAATGATTAGACTGCTACTTGCTCACAGAACTGCCAAAGAAAAAAACAATTTCTTCTGAGGGATCAGTTAACATGTAGTCCTTTACCAGAGTCTGGGGCTTCTTTATTAACAAGGATGTCTGGAGAAAATTACAGGAAGATCCAGATGCCTAGATGTGACTTCCTTGTCATCCCTTAGTACCCTTTCAGAGGATTTTAGATTGATTCTCACTATCTTTTCACATATAAGCTAATTTAGCATGCATCAAGTATGAGCAGTTGTCAGTTATATGTTGGCAATGAATAAAATATCTGACAGACTTAGATTTGCATATCCCAGTGTCAAAGAACATACAATCCAAGATTAGAGATATTTATCTTTACAAAATGCTTTGTAAATCTGTAAATTATGATGTAAACTTTGATTCAAAGCTATAATGAAACTAATTAAAATTAACAATTGCTATTTGTTAGAAAGAGTCATATAAATCAAATAATTTAAACATGATTCCTCATCTTACCTAATTAACTTTGACATATAGTCTTTCAAAAATAAACGTGATCTGAGTCTTACCCACATCCAAACTGTCACTAGACTACCTGAATTTGTCATTTACTCATTGTAAGCTTCCCTTAATAAAAATAAGTGCTCTTATTTAAGTGAGGCAGCAAGGTGTGGTAGAAAGAACATTCAGTTTATAACCCAGTTGTTTTTAATTTTACTCTTTATTTAACAGGTGCAATATAGCATTGAGTCAGTTACTTTAATATTCCTGGAGCCATTTTTTTGCATCTGTCAATGGTGACAGCATTATCTGCTTTAAAATTTTATTTTAAGGATTAAATAAGTGAATGTATATAAATATATTAACACAATTACATGCTTGCTGCATCAAAGGCAAATAACCTCCTAATATTTCATCCTCATTCTCTTAATCCCAATATATAAAATTAATTTCACATTATATTCTCTCTCAAACTGTGTCTTTTTCCTAGAGATATTTTCACTCCCATAGCTAATATTTCATTTGTGGCATTTCTTCACAGTTTTGTCAAACTAACCAATGAAGCTGTACTGAAAGCTGATAGAACCCCTTAAATCCTCACCCTCCTTTTTTCCCTCTTTAGAAGAGGAAATATAATACACAATCTATAAATCAATGTTAATTAAGAAATTAATTAAAATATCTTAGATATATGGTAGTTAAAATTTGAGTATAAGGTAATAAGAACTGATTATAATTACATAAAATATAAAAAGAAAATTAAAATGCTGAGCTCAAAAATAGTGGAAATGTGAAATCATTTTAAGAATTTTTATTTTTCACTTTCTTTTACTTCATCCCCTGTATACATTTTATTCATAAGTCCTTCTGGTCATAAAATATAAGACAGATCTAGATTCCTAAGTCATTTTATTTGTGAAGCCTTCGCAAGTATAAAGTCAAATTTTTAACAATGTTCTTATTTTTATTAACCTATAAATACCAGATTATAGTGAGAAGTACAACTCACTGAAAGTATAAAGTGTGGTATAAGCTAAACCAAGAATCAGGAAATACTTCTGTGAATGTATAAGGAAATGCAGGATAAGTGAACTGTATTTTATTCAAAGATAATATAGCACTGAAAGGTGACCAAGTGAAAAATGCGTGGAATATCTTTTTCCATCTCTCCACTCTGAGACTGTGTGGTTTAAAGTTGAGGTGAGTTTTATGTAGCCAGCATGTGCTTCAGTCTTTTTTTTTTTTATGCATCTAGTCAGTCTATGTCTTCAGATTGGAGAATTCCACCCATTTTTATTTAGAGTAATTATTAATAGGTAAGGACTTATTTATGCCATCTTATTTATTGTTTTCTGACTGTTTCACATTCTATTTTTCCTTTCTTTCTTGCTGCCTTTCTTTATGAATTGATGATTTTCTAATTACTTCATCTTTTTTTTGTGAATGTACTGTGAGTTTTGCTTTGCTGTTACAAGGAGGTTTACATAAAACATCTTGTAGATAGAATGGTCCATTTTAAACTGATAACAACTTTTATTGTATACCTACCCTTTATTCCTCTCTTTTTATATTTTTGATGTCATAATTTAGCTAGTTTTTATGTTGTGTATTCCTTAGCAAATTATTGTACCAAAATTTATTTTTAGTACTTTGTCCTTTAACTTTTATAGGTTAAATGGTAATACTCTATTACACTATAGCATTAGAGTATTCCAAATTTGACTATATACTTACCCCTACTAGTGTATTGTACATTTTCATATGTTTTCTTGTTACTAATTAGCATCTGTTCACTTGAGTTTCAAGAACTCCTTTCAGCATTTCTTGTAAGGCAGGTCTAGTGGTAATGATCTCCATCAGTTGTTATTTGGGAAAGTCTTTATCTCTTCTTCATTTCTGAAAGACAGTTTTGTTGGATAAAGTATTCTTGGTTGGTAGTTTTTTTTTTTGTTTTTGTTTTCATTCAACACTTTGAATATATCATCTTACTCTTTCCTAGTCTGTCTGATAGCCTTATCAGGGTTTTCTTGTAAGTTACTAGCTTTGTTCTCTTGCTGTTTCTAAGATTCTGTCTTTGTCTTTGACTTTTGACATTTTTATTATACTATGTCTTGCAGAGAGTCTCTTCAACTTGATTTTGTTTGGTTATCTATGAGCTTGATGATCTTCAATATTGAAATATGTCTTCAGATTTGGGAGGTTCTCATTCATTATTTATTTAAATAAGATTTCACCCATTCTTTTCTTCTCCTCTGATGGTGTCATATCACCTTGACTCTTATGTTTTGAGATTTTAGGTTACTGTCTTTGCATTTGAAGTAGCAGTCACCTCCTCTTATCTTTACTAACTGCCTTTGGGAGAAAAATACCTTCCCTCTACCCTGCTAA
Source organism: Prionailurus viverrinus (assembly GCF_022837055.1). Lineage (NCBI taxonomy): Eukaryota > Metazoa > Chordata > Mammalia > Carnivora > Felidae > Prionailurus > Prionailurus viverrinus. The sequence continues at coordinate 71,331,135 of NC_062563.1, forward strand.
AGATACTGAGGCTATCTCAGACTTTCTATAGGTCTTGTTGCAGAATTATTACACTTATATGCCTTTTCTGGACCCTGAAAAGCACCAGGCCAAGTGCTGACAGTCTCTCTTTTGCTTTCCCAAAGTTAGTGCTAAAGCACTGCTTTGTGGTCACTCTCTGGCCCACAGATTTAGGCCAGCTTTCTGAAAATGCTTATTAGCCATATGCCAAAGCTAGTTCTTACTGCTGCTTTCAGAAGAACACACAGGGGGCCAGTCACAGAGTGAGGGTATATGAGGTTGAGACACAGGGAGTGCTGTGTATGCCCATGGTCATCTGAGGGATATGTGGGTGAAGTGTTCCCAGGGAGTCATGGGTTGGCTTTTTGATGGAGTCCACAAAGTGGTTAATAGAATCTGTGTCATTTTCATACCTTCCAAAAACCCTATCTACCCCTTTTCTGGTCTTTTCATGCTCCCCAGTCATATAGCTTATCATTCAGTTCCCTGGATAAGATGAGAGAGAAATGAGCCCCTTTGGTTGGGACTCATAAAATTGGGAATGCCAGGTGCTCATTCATCTGCTTCCCCTTTTCCCAACAAGGGAAATCACAGGTCAAAAAAATCTCTCTTGGTCCCAAACTGCTGGCTTGGTAGAGGAGTGATCAGATAAAATAAAGCTGTTCTTTTTACCCACTCCAGTGCATTCAGACACTTATTCTTTTGCTTAACAAGTGTGCTGGAAATTTGCCTTTGGAAACCAGGACCTCCACAAAACCTCTCTTATCCATGGGTTACTATCTCAGACAGTGTTTTCTAGGGGCTTCCAGACCCTTCCAAGAGAGGCTAGAGCTGGATCATAGGCCACTATAGGATTCCACAGCCAGGACTAGAGTCTGACTGCCTATTACTTTATGCACAAGTAAGCAAGACCTTTCCCTAGCCCTATGGCATATGATGCTAGATCCCACAGTTCCCTCAAAGACACTTTTGTTCATGAGTGGATGCCAGATTTTTTTGTTTATAGGAAAGGACAAAAATGAGGGCAAAGGACATCTTATGCTGACATGTCCATTATGCTGATGTCACTCTTAATATTTGTTTTGTATTTAAGTATGGTGGCTGGATTAAAATGCAGGACACCATTTTTTTTTATTTGATTTCATATAAATAACAAATACTTTTTGGTATAATTATATTCCAAATATTGCTTGAAACATATTTGTAGTAAAAGCTATTATCTGAATTCACACTTAACTGGGTAGCTTCTATTTTTGCTTACCACATCTGTCAAACCTGCGTTTAGGTACTTAATCCCATCTCTGTGTGTACATGTGTGTTTGTATGTGCGAGTGGTGTATGTGTATGTATGAGTGTTTATGTGCATGTGATATAAAGTAGAGTTTTACTTTCATTTTTTTCCTCTTTGAATACTATTCTTTTCATGCTTTATTTGCCATCAGTTCTCTTCCCCACTTACCTGCCATTTGAATATTTTGGTTCCTTATAATTCCTAATTTAAGAGTACAAAGGTAGGTTGTCTAGGCTAGTAAGGATGTATTATCATCCTCAGCTCTTGTCTTCATATTTGTGTCCAAACAACTATCCCAACTCTTTACACAAAGACTGCTTCTAGAGTGTCAGGAAAGAAGAAAAGAAAAAGGAGTAAGCCCACTTTAAGTTAAACAACATTCATTGGGAGTGAAACACATCATTTCTATTGACATTCTGTTCTCCAGAACTTAAATATATGTCATATCTGGATAGAGACAAGGGTACAGAACATTTAGCTATACAGCCATTCCTGTATGGGGAAGGGGAAAATGAGAAAGCTAGTTATCTCAGTCAAAATATTTATGTAGTATATTCTGTGACACCAGGGAACAATTGTGAACCCATATTTCAGTTTGAAATCTCTATTGGGTAGAATTTAAGAAAAAAAAACCCTTATGTCACCATAGCATACATTTTAACCTTTAGACAAGAAGTCATTTTATAAACATTTTACATATGAAGTTAATTGAGGTCAAAGGAAGTACCCCTATTCTGGTCCTTGAAACCACAAGCATGATTCTCCCTAGCATTTTACCTAATCCATTTTTTTAAATAATGTTTCCAGATCAGACACACTCCAATGCCGACTGATAATTAGATTTCTAAATGCTTTCATTCCGTCTCTTGCTGAGCTCTATCAGTCTATGTTAACAATGTAAATTATTTGCAAAGCTTGTATACCTAATCTCATTAAATACAAAGCTTCTTTATTATGAGGCAACTGAAAACTTAGATGTCTATAAAAGCTCTCTCATAGGGTTTCAAACAAAATACAATCCAGAGGTAACCTACTTAACTATATTCATTCTACTGACAAAATCACTCCCTGTAATCAGAGGTTTTCCCTCTGTGGTTGAATGTATGAATTGATAGGGGCTCACAGAGCACACTAGAATTATTTTTTTCCCCAACATGTTAATCTGAGGCTTACTTACTCAAAATGAATGTATCTTAATCAGCCATCGTTATGTGTTTTAGTATTTACTGAAAATATTACACTGTATTGGACACTGTGTAGGATACAGGAGTTGGCTTTACACAGTGCCAAACATCTGTATTATTAATGGGAAATCAAAAGGTTTCAGAAGGCAAACTATTATAGAAGAGATACTAATTACAATATAGGGACTGTGGAGGAAGAGATTATTTCTGACAAGACATGTCTGCAAAGGTGTGGTCATGGAGAAATGTGATTTGAATAGGACCTAGAGTGATTAACTAATGCCCAGGATGTAATATGAAAAAATGTTTATAAACTTCTAAATCAGAATTTTATAAAATCCCTTCCTTGCCTTAATAATTCAATAATCAGACAACCCCTAGGCTAGTTTATCCAAATGGTATTGAAATCTTCACCCTCCAACCATTATATTATGTGATTAACTTCATTTTGGGATTGGAAAATATGTTTTACACAGATTTTTTATTTATACAAGACCTGATTAAATCAGTGTCAAAATGTGTGAGAAAATCAAATAAATATCAAACAGTTCCCTTATTTGGATATTCATTAACTGGTTTCATAATTATTGACAATATAATGATATTCAGAGGAAACATCTGTAGAGAAGACAGATCCAGGTTCCAAAGAGGCTGTATTCGCAACCATAACAATAAATTTCATGACCAGGTTTTTCCTAGGAAATGCTCAGGAATAGACACTTAATTTTTCTTTCAAAAACAAGCAATTTGTTTCTAATAATTTGCTTTCAAGTAACCAAATAATGTAAAGGCAAAGGCTAAAGGGTGGCTTGTATTCCAAAAGACAGTTAAAAAGAGGCTTTATAATGCAAAAATAAATCTTCAGTCAAAAAATTAAAATATCAGATGGGGACAAAATAGAACAGTTAGTAAGAGTATAAATATGAACTTAAACCTCTACAAAACAGTAACTGTCTCTACATCTTCCTCTACAAAACTACCTTTAATAAAATATCACCTTCAATGAACTTCCTTGTGAATGAATTTTGATGATAAGCCAAGGATGTATTGACTTTGGTAAGTGACTTTCAGTAGGAATGACGTGCCTTCTCAGTGAGGCCTTTGTTCTGTCCATTCCTTTTTTATACTAGGCTTGGAGAAGTTAAGAACCTGTTATATAAGGCTAAGGTTTCAATCCAATACACTATTACCAGACTCAAGCCTGAAAGGTGACAGCCAATTGGGAGGAAGAGGAAAAAAGTCTAATTTTCTTTGGAAATTCCTTTGGAAGTTAAAAGGAGTTGAAATACTAAATCGAGATGGAAGAATCAGCTTTAGGAAAAGACATATTTTCTATCAGACAAAATGCAAAGAAGTGAGACTGCATGCTGATGCCAGTAAGATTTTCACATGGAGATAAGCAGAAAGTATTAGTAAATCCCACCTGACAGTCTATTTTCTCCTGAAATGGAGACAAAGAAGTCTCAAACAAGAAAGCAGAAAAGATGGAGGTGACAGGTAAAAACCTGCTTGCATCAGTCATTGTGAGAAGTAAGAGCAAGTTGTCCAAATCATGTAAGGTTTCTGGGTGGCATTATAAGAGTTCACTCAAGTTAGGGGTGCCTGGGTGGCTCAGTCAGTTGAGCGTCCGACTTCAGCTCAGGTCATGGTCTCGCAGTCTGTGAGTTCAAGCCCTGTGTTGGGCTCTGTGCTGACAGCTCAGAGCCTGGAGCCTGCTTCGGATTCTGTGTCTCCCTCTTTCTGCCCCTTCCCTGCTCATGCTCTGTCTCTCTCTGTCTGTGAAAAATGAATAAACGTTAATTTTTTTTAATTTAAAAAAGAAGAGTTCACTCAAGTTAAAGAACATGATTTGTGTCATCATATTATAGGGTTGAGTGCTTTCCCCCAGCCAAAGTGTCAGTATGAGACAGGAAACTATGGCCACAAAGAGAATGTGTTTTAGAATCCTACTGTACTGGGTTCAAGTTTCTGCTCTTAACTTCTAGCTATGTGATCTTGGGCAAGATCGTTGACATGTCTGAATTCTACTTTCCCTATTTGTAATAGTGGAATAAGAGTGCCTATATCACAAGGTTATGTGAGGATTAAATGAAGGAATGCATATAAAGAATTTAAAGAAGTGTTTGGCACAGAGTAAATATTCAATTAAAAAAAAACATTATAATGGGGGAAATAATGGTCACTAATAATAGTTTGAATTTGTGAGTATTAAAGGGATGCAGTAAAAGGACAACACAAAATGAGAGTTAAAATATTAGATGAGAATGGATTATAATAATCTATTTGGAATTAAATAAATTAAGCCATAGAGACAAAAGAAGCAACAGTTTTTCAAACAAGGCCATGGGAAGCATCGGAAATAAGCCTGATATTGGTGACTGAATGAAGTATAGCACTGCCAATGGACTAATGTTCCTGATAGGATTAAGAAGAAATGCATAGTTATTTTTCTTTGAATCTCTGTTGATATATTTTTATCATTTATTGTGAATTCATTTTGTACCTCTAAACTTAAACTGTGGGCGCCTGGGTGGCGCAGTTGGTTAAGCGCCCGACTTCAGCCAGGTCACGATCTCGCGGTCCGTGAGTTCCAGCCCCGCATCAGACTCTGGGCTGATGGCTCAGAGCCTGGAGCCTGTTTCCGATTCTGTGTCTCCCTCTCTCTCTGCCCTCCCCCGTTCATGCTCTGTCTTTCTCTGTCCCAAAAATAAATAAACGTTGAAAAAAAAATTTAACTTAAACTGTAAGCTAAAGTTACTCCTAACCTGGGTAATATATTCTTACATAAGTGCTGTACATCAGCTACAAACATAATAACTACATGTTGAAAAACTAAAAAAGTATATCATAAAATCTTTTTATTAATTGTCAGTTTTTTAATGTGAAATATCTCATTTTACAGTTCAAATGAAGGCATTTGATAACAACTGATTTTATTCAGTTAATTGTAAGTGAATCAATATATATAGTTTAAAAAACCATACTTTTTAAAGAGATTTTTATTTGTGAAGTGTAAAAACACAAGTAAAAAATTATATCCCACTATTTAAATTTTATATAAAGAAATGAAAATTTTAATTTCCTTGTTCCCAAGCCTCTGTTTGCTATACTCTAGTTTTTCATCGCAGAAGAAAACTAATTTTCTTGTCCTCTCCTTCTCACTCTCCTTTCTCTTTCAATGTATCTTTCACCAATGATTATATCTATTGTCTCCATTTTTATTAAATTAGTTTTTTTTTTTTCCTTTTGGAATTATCCCCTACATTGGGGGCAGGCAAACCACCACATGTAAGCCGAATCTAGTTTTTACAAATAAAGTTTTACTGGAAAACGGTCACCTTCATTTGTATACATATCATCTATGACTGCTTTTATGACACAATGACAGGTTTCAGTAGTTGCAACTAAGCATAAAACTATAATGCCTAGGGGTGCCTGGGTGGTTCAGTCAGTGAAGCCTCTGACATCTGCTCAGGTCTTTATCTCCCGGTCCTTGAGTTCCAGCCCAACGTAGGGCTCTGTGTTGGCAGCTCAGAATCTGGATCCTGCTTCGGATTCTGTCTTCCTTTCTCTACGCTCTGTCTCTGTCTCAAAAATAAACATTAAAAAAACAAAACTGCAAAGCGTAAAACATTTACTATCTGGCCCTTTATCAAAAAAGCTGACACTGATTTACTTATCTGTTGCTTACATTTTTCACTTACCCCGGTGTTATGGTTGGCTTTCTAGGTCAGTATATATAGATGTGTCCTGTTCATTTAAATTATTTCAAATTATGGGTGCCTGGGTGGCTCAGTCAGTTGAGCCTCCGACACTGGGTTTTGGGTCAGGTCATGATCTAGTGGTTTGTGAGTTCAAGCCTCACATTGGGGTCCACACTGACAGTGCAGAGCCTGGGATTATCTCTCTCCTTCTCTCTGCCCCTCTCCTGCTCACTCTTGCTCTCTCTCAAAATAAATAAACATTAAAAAATATTTCAGATTATAATATAAATTATTAATTTATTCTATATGTAAATTTATCATTTGTGGAAATTTAGACTTTTTCTAGTTTTTAAGATATACTACAGTCACATTTATTAAGTGCATAATAATAGTAGCTAGTGTGTGATATATATTTCTTTGTATGTTATAGAAAAACTACTGCATGTTATAACATATTCGAAGATATTAAATTTCATGAATATTCCAATTCATTACAAAGTGGAAAGTACAGAGCATGAGAAAAATTGAAATGAGTAAAATAATATTATGGAAATGACTGTTGAAAGTTAAATAATGATCCTCAAATTTGAAGAGTGCTACACCATAGAATATGCCAAAGTTGGTGATTGCTGATTATCTACTCAATAAGAGGTCCCTGACTTTGTCCTTATGAATAGAACTCTCTTTTAGCCATGTCTGAGTTCAACTTATTTAATATACCAGGTTTCCATGTAGCCAGGAATGGTCTTGTATTGTCGGTCTTTCCAAGTAAAGAAAATAGAAATGCAAACATGAAACTACAGGTTTAACATTTTGATAATCCTTATTTGATTAGCATTATGTTAAAGGCATATAACCTGAAGTACAGTCGATGAAAAGTAACATATCCTATTATAATATTGCACTATAACATTAGCCTTGAGTTGTCTTACCCTGTATTAGGAAAACCCAGTTTTCCCCTTTGTTTCTCCTTTCTTTCATACTACTACACACTCACAATGCTTCTGACACCAGATGTATGGGGTTTTCCCACCAGATCAAGCAATTCTGACACCTGCTGAATGTCCTACAATTTAACTCAATTCTCACACTATCTACCTGGAGATAGCCCCAGATCCCACAGGTTAAGAGCTCAATCTTAAGATAATACCCTTCACTTTCAGGGCCAGTTGCAAGTGGAAAACTTCTAGGTTGCCCATAACTTTTGTCCAACTTGGCTACAAATTGAAGGTTCCAATGACCTCCTCTTTCTTGGATTTGATTATTTACTAAATCCACTCTCAGGACTCAAGGGAACACTTATGTTTATTAAAGGATATGATAAAGGATACAAGTAAATAGCCAAATGAAGAGATACATAGATTGAGGTCTGAGAGGATCCTGAGAGCAGGAAATGCCATCCTGGGGAGATGGGGTGCCTACTCTCTGTAAGTAAATGTGTTCACCAACCTGGGAGGTCTCTAGACTACAATCATTAATTCCATTTTCAGCCCTTTTCCCTTTTCATGAGCTCTGTGTGGAGTCAGGAGGTGTCAAAAAATTCCAGTCTTCTAATCATGGTTTGATCTTTCTCATGATTGGCCATCTGGGAGTCATCAAGGATCTCACCCGGAATCACCTCATTAGAATAAAAGTCACTCCTATCACCAAGGAAATCACAAGAGTTTCAGAAACCAGGGTTAAAGGCCAAATATTGGAACAAAAAATTCTCCTATTGTTCTTATCACTTAGAAAATTACAAGAGTTTCAGGAGCTCTGTGCCAGGAGCTAGCGGGATAGAGACCAATATATATTTTCTGTTATCTCACATATCCCTACCTTTTGTGGCATGGGACAACGAATCCTCTATCTTTTAAAGCCACAGTAATAGATCGTTTTGTTAGCACCAGATGTAGTTCTAACAAGCAAACAGCAATCTATAATATGCTACCATTAGTTCCATTACGCTTGTATTAACTTTCTACGGGAGCACATTTTTACCCCTTAATGACTGTGAGAACCTTGAACACAGGAGATTTTTTTTTATAAAATAGGTATTTAATACATATCCACAGCTTTAAATACTACTTACATTTCAACAGTTCCAAAATTACTATTTCTAAACCAAAATTATCTTCTCAAATCAAGCCTTATATAACCAACAGATTTTGTTATAGCTCCCCTTGGATGTCTGACACAAATTTCAAATTTAACACATCCAAAACTGAATGCTTTATCTTACCTGCCAAATGTTTCTCCTCCTCAGACTTCAAAATCTCCACCCATTTTGTTACTCAGGAAGCATGTTGGGTCACTTCCTCTTCACACCCATCGTTATCAAAATGCAATATGCCACCAAGGTCTCTTTGTCTACCTCCCAAATTTTGCTTTCCCTTTCTCTCCACCTCTATTTTAACACCATAGAAATGTCATCATCTCCTACTGCTGCCTCTGCAATTCCCTCCTTAAATTAAACACCCACCTTCCCTTCTACTCCCCTCCAATTGATTTTTCTATACAAGAATGGTTTTTTAAAAATATAAGTTGAATATTACTTACTACCTCTCTTAGTTTCAAAGGCTGTCTATCATACTATACAAATGTAGTCTAGAAACTGTCTGTATGACCAGCTCCTTCCAACCTCTTCAATTTAATCTTATCATTTACCTGCTTGTTCATTATGTTCAGGAAATCATGTGGTCTTTCAGTTCCTAAAACACGTGAATTCTTTTCTACCCATGAGACTCTATATATGTTGCCTCTGTCACTGAATTTCTCCCTAGATAACTATTACTTTTACTTTAGGTCACATTTTTAACATCATGTTCTTTTGTAGAGAGTCCCTCACTGATATTCAATCTAAGTTAATAGTTTCTCCTCATTTCTCACCACTTATGTAATTAGTCCCTATGACAGCTCACAGCACCATTACCTTTCCTTTATAGCACTTTATTTAAAAGACAGAGGCCATCTCCATTTGCCTCAACTCCTTAAGTATACAGTGTTTTTAGGATAGTGTATGACACATAGTAGGTGTACAATAAAAGTATGGAGATAATAGCTGAGTACATGACAGAGTGAGTTTACTGAAATGCATTGCCAGTGGTTGCATGAGTGATTTCGTAACTGAGAGGACACAGTGAATACCACCAAGACATTATTCATGTTTCTAGAGTAATTTGATACCACAGAATCTGGATCCTTAAAACTCAGTAGAACTGTGGGGTTTAACACTGGATTCTTGCTGCTTTTCTTTTTCTTTCTTAAAAACACATACTCAATAATTAACACTTAAGGGGCATATTGACAGTTTGGAAATCACCCTGGCTACTGTGAACACTACATCCTATAATCATCTGCTATCAAGTTTACAGATAATTGTAACCACAGGAAATAGGGCTAAGGACATGATGGAATAATTGGAGACATAGCCCTTGTCCTGAAACTGCTTGCAAAATAACTTATGTTAACTTCCAACAGACTTATGCAAAATAAAATCAAAATCATGTAGCCAGCTTGAAGAGCACCCCATGCTCTTTGAATTTATGAATTTAGCAGGAATGATCCATCTATTAAGCAGAAGGTATAAAAAGAGACTAAAGGAACAGAGTCTGGTATTGGACATTATCCCTTCAAATATGTGCATTTTGACAGACACAGAATTTTATTATTCATTTATCTTAATTTCTGAATGAAACAAAGATCTTTTGCTTAGCTTTCACACACATAGAGAAAAATATTTGTTCAAGTTATAGTTTACCTTTAATTTATTGAATGTTATTGATGATTATGAACCTTAATGTGATATAGGTAAAAGATTGGTTAATTTGATTCATTTATCAATTTCAGCATTTGGTGCTGTGTTATAAACCTTTAACTACTTCACATTTTACCATTTTTTACCTTAACCAAAGAAAATAGCTTCATTATTTTTTTTCCCTTTATAGACAGTATTTTCTTCATTTATATGCTTTACTTATTTGGAATACTAGGTATTATATTTCCTTTATACTATTAGTAAAATGTATCCATATGTATCCTGATATACAGTCTTCCAAAAGCCTAAGTTTGAATTACTTCACTAAATGATCCAATAGAGATATTTTCCTTTCCATATAGAGGATATTGACTTTAATGACATTTTTGTGAAGAACATGCACAATAAAATGAATAACTCAAAATAAATGTTATTAAACTGTATAAATATAAGAGGCTAAAGTATTTTGGCTAACATATTTCTAAAGTGATTATTAAACCCTAATATGCACGAATACACTTGGAATTAATGTCTTTATATTTTTATTAGCTGCTTTCATTTTGAATAGTTACTGCTAAACTTTTTATTCAATCCTTATATTTTTTAGGTTTGTAAAACCAATACAGTCTTAATGTAAGGTACTTGAAATGCAAGAGCATACAATATGAACTCCACATCCTCCATTGTGCTACTCCTTTTAGTTAGGCACAATTTAACATATTCAAATTATTTTATTATAGAATATCATAAAGTTTAACCCTTTCTTTGTACATTACCCAGAATAATTTTAACTAAAAAAAACCCCTGCAAAATAGTAAATGCTATAAAAAATGCATGTCAGTATCTGAGTTTTACTGTAGAGTGTGTAACTTCCACCGAGTATCTGCTAAAACTTACTGAAATCAATCATAGAATACTTAGTCCATAAGTAGCTTTTCTCCAAATTTCTTTCCAAACTCTTCAGCATTCCAACAAAGTTTTATGGTTTCTAGAATAATTTTCAGCTTAGTCAGCCCAAAAGTGGTGCTCCCCTGAGAATTATTCACCAAAATATTGTAGACTATATTACTTTATAAATTTTAGTTGCCAGGTTCCCCTATCCAGCACAAATTATTGTAAGACAGTTCTACTTTGTTTATTTAATGTTTGGGTGTTATCTAGGTCTTTATTTTGAATGCAGTCTCAAATGTTTTAGTGGATATTCTGGGGAAATTGATATCTATTCTGAAGGACAATTTATCATAGTGAAGATGTTCATGAACAATAAGCCTGTTTTTAAGTCAATAAATTGAATTGGTTTTTTAAAAAACATTTTCTTTTTTTAAATTTTTCTATTTTATTTTAGGGGGCACATATATGCTTTCCTTAGAAAGCATATAGCTTTCTCATATTTTTCCTTTCAACCTATGTGTATCCTATCAGGAGTGTATATATCTCTATGGCTAACAACTTTTTTTAAAAACAAATCTGACAATATATAATTTTGGAATAGAATGTTTATTTCATTTATATTCACCTTAATTATTAATGTGATTGGCTCTATATCTGGCCTTTTTAAATTTGTTTCCGTGCAGAATTTATGGCTGTTTGTCATCCTCTCTTCTTCCTTACGACCTTGTGTTAAATAATTGCTAGTATACCATTTTAATTTTATATTATCTATTTATATATCATATATAGGTATCTAGAAAGTAAAGTAAAACCTTGGATTATAAGCAAATTGTTCTGTGACTGCTCTGCAAGATGAGCAAACATTTTTAATAAATTTTAACTTGATGAACAAGCTATTTCTTGCAATACGAGTAGTACGTGATGCTGAATATCACATGATCACAACTGAGCCAATGGTTCTTCTCTCTCTCTCTCTCTCTCTCTCTCTCTCTCTGGGATTGTGGATGATTGTCTCCCTTGCTCAGATGCTCGGTCTCAGGCCACAGTGTTTGGCAGAAATCAGTGATTTTTCAGAACATTGGAAGGTAACCACAGCTGGCACTAGTGTATTTTTTGTCACTTCACAGTACCTATGGACAAAAGCACCTTTGCTTTTCCTTGCAAGAATAAGCTTAGGAATGTTTTGATTTATTCTAGGTCAGGCGGCCTGCAGATAGACCCTTTGCTCCCTTATTGCCAGTTGCATTAAATACAGTATATGACAAGAGTTTTTTAGTACTGTACTGTAGTCAACATCCAGGTGAACATATACAATGGCCCATGCAGAAAGATTCGATTGAGCCAAGGGATAGCAGTGATTCTGTTAGTAATAGTGAAAGTTGTCCTACACAATAACCCTCCTCAATCTTGTCTCCCTCACACCAGCCAAGAAATTTTTCAAAGGTAAATGCAGGTTAATTTTTTTTATTTTTTTATATATTTTTATTTTCTTTATTATTTTGTATCATAACACAGTATTGTAATCATTTTTATATGAATATTTTTGGGTTGTGGAATGAATCATCTGATTGTGGAGTTTGATGTACAAATGCTTTGGATTACAAGTTTCCAGAATGAATTATGTTTACAAACCAAGGTTTTACTATGTATATAAATATATAAATACATATATTTTAGAGTGTTTCCTCCAAAAATTTAAAGTACGTCTTTATTTACCTCATTTTTTAGGATTATTTTGCTCTGCATAGAATTCTTAGTTGACAGTTTTTTTTTCTTCTAGCATATTAAGTATGTCTCACCACTGCCTTTTGTCCTACATTGTTTCTTTTTTAAAAAAAATTTTTTTTTTCAACGTTTATTTATTTTTGGGACAGAGAGAGACAGAGCATGGACGGGGGAGGGGCAGAGAGAGAGGGAGACACAGAATGGGAAACAGGCTCGAGGCTCTGAGCCATCAGCCCAGAGCCCAACGCGGGGCTCGAACTCACGGGCCGCGAGATCGTGACCTGGCTGAAGTCGGACGCTTAACCGACTGCGCCACCCAGGCGCCCCTGTCCTACATTGTTTCTGATGTGATATTGTTGATCTTCACATGATAAGCCGTTTTCCCTTGTTGCTTTTATGACTCTCTTTGTCTCTTTGTCACTTTCTCTTTATTTTAGTAGCTTGACTATGATGTATTTTTGTATGGGTACTTTTGCTTAATTCTACGTAACTTTTTTGTACTTGTTGGCTATATAGATGCATGTTTTTCATCATATTTCTGAAATTTAGGGCATTATTTCTTCAAATATGTTTTATTGCCCTTAATAATTTTTCCTTTTTTTCTAGGACTTTTATAAATATGAAGGACTTTTTAAATGTAGAAACTAATTTCTAAGGATTTTAGGTAATGCTAATTAAAGGAAGGGTTCAAATATAATTATTGGACTTTTAAAAGTATTAGGTATAGATTCTCATCTGTTTATATATTTTAGAGATTATATAATCTACAGATATATTTTATATGTGTTCAGAGATGTAGGAAAATAATATTAATATTTGTAAAAACAAAAATATGGAAGCAATTTAAGTGCCTATAAGTAGAGTATAGGTTAAATAAATTATGGTTTACCTATATCTGGCATTTAAAAATTGAGACAATTCTGGATGTATGTGCATCAATATCAAAAATGTATTGTTATGTCAAAAAAGATACAATATAGTAAGAACAAGATATTAATTTATAATGCATACATACATACGTGTAATTTAATCTATTGTGGAAAGATAAATAGAAAATTGTATTATTATCTTTCACGTATAAGACTAGATGAGGATGAGAGAATCAGAGTTGGGAGGAATATCCTCTTTTATTTATATAATTTAGTGTACTGTATTGATTTTATTTTTTGTACAAACATGTATTGTGCTCATGGAAAATAAATATGACAGAAATAAAAGGAAACTTATTTAAACTAAAACATAAGTCACTTTTGCTGAAAGAAGAAAACCTTCCTGTATTATACCAACATTGTGTTCAGTGCCAAAGGCGGGTGTTAAATGTCATTCTGTGAATTTTACTATACTAACTAGATTTCAAATTATGATCACCTCTTTACGACTACTGAACTTTTGCCCCTAAATAAATAAGTTTTATTTATGAACCTATAATCATTGTACAACAAACCAAGTTTTAATTTTAACTCTTAACTCAGACCATTCTTAATGCCTGTGGCTTCCCGTGGATTTGAGATTAGTATGCAAATTCTTTAAAATGGATTGCATGTCCCTATATGATCTGACACTTGCTTACTTCTCTATTCCTACAACATTACCCTCTTTATGAACTACAGTTTGGGTCCACAGGACTCCTTGACTGTTGTTGAAATATCAGGCCCTTTTTTTCATCACAAACACTGTATATTTGCCCAGAATGTCCTACTTCCAATATTGCAAATACTTGCTTATTTGTGTCCTTCACACTTTAATTAAAATTTTGCATCTTCAAACTACTCGGTCTAAAGTCACTCCATGTCTGACATCACCATTCTGCCTCATTCCCCTGTTTAGTTTTTTTAATGAGTTTTGCCTAATTTTTCTATTTTAAAAGCAATATATTTATCATGTATTTCTTCCCTAGGTGATAAGATCCATGAAAGTAGGAACCTAAGCCTTTTGTTTGCTGTTATATCCCCATATCTTGTAATATTGCTTGGGACATAATAAACAAATAATATATTTGAATTAATAAAAATATTTTACCATTATTTTTAATGTTTAAATTGAGGAGATAACCTGGTTGAGAATGTGAATATAACTAGCCTCAATAATCATTTATTTAATCCTACCTTTATTCAAAAAATATTTATTAAACAGTAGGTCTAAATGCTATTCAGTTTTTAAGAGAATAAGAAACAACTGTACTGTACTGTACTGTAGTCAGTGTAGTTAATTCCAGACCTCACAGGTTTTGTTTGTTAACAATTGCAATACAGGGTGATAAATATTCACTTTAGAAATCCCAGAAGAACATATGAGGGTCAACTGAAAAGCCTGAAAGTTTCCTCATTTTGGATGGTCACAGGGAGCCCCATTTTGAATATTAGCAAAAGGACCTTCATTTCTTTTTCCTTCAGCTCTATTATGTTTACCAATAAAGAGTATTTACTTTCATATATATATGAAAAGTATGTATGTGTGTATACATAGATGTATTTTAGAGAGAGAGAGAGAGAGTACAAGTCGGGGAGAGAGGCAGAGGAGGAGAGAGAATCTTAAACAGGCTCCATGTTCAGTGCAGAGCTTGACTCAGGGCTCGATCCCATGACCCTCAGATCATGACCTGAATCAAAATCAAGAGTCCTAAGCTCAATGAACTGGGGGCCATCCAGGTGCCCCTAATTTCTTATATTTCAGAAGAAGATATGTATATCCTTAGCATAAGTTGGTAGTTTACCAAGGGAATGGATGAGATCACTTAAGAGTGTTATACTTAAAAAAAAAAGAGTGTTACAATTTAAAAATGATTTTAAAATGACAATTTTATTAGTTTTATTGAATATGGACACATTTCCCGACGGGAAACAGAATCTGGGTAATTTCCAACCCCACCAGCTTCGTAAATATAAAGGAACATGTATAACTGGATCTGCTGTAATAGGAGTGTGTAACCTTTCTGAACCTGCAACTGAAGGAAAACAACACCTACTGAAAACAATTATTGTATCAAGTGAAAAAAAAATACTAGTTAACTTGAAACTGATGTTAGTAAGCTTTCAAAGAATTATGTTTTTAAATTAATTTTCAACTTACACCCTCAAACCATTTTAAATGCAATTCCAGATCTTATACTAAATATTCAACAATGTCCCAGTGCCCATTAAATTAAAAACAAAGTTTATAGATAGATATTCAAAGATTTTTACAATATGGGCAGAGATATCTTTTCTAATTTATTAATGTTTTGAATGTTTCCAATCTCTATATGAATTTTTCTTGTGTCAGGGCTTTCCAAAGAAAAGCTTTCTATTTTTACCTGATAAAAGAAATCCACCTGATTTTTTGTAGTAGTATCTCTGAACTCTAAATCGGATATGTCACCATCTTTCAAATCTTTGTCCCTCACCTGTTATTTTAACTATTTCTTCCATTATTGTCTGTTAGATTTTTCACCCAAATAGACTAAACAAATTGAAAGTAGGAAATTATTTCTCATATTTCACTTACTTACCTATACAGCACTAGCAGAATACCTATTGCAGAGACAACTCTCTTCTTTCCCCCCTCTCTTTCTCTCTGTATCTCTCTCTCTCTCTCTCTCTCTCTCACACACACACACACACCATGTTTAAAGGTAACTTTTGTAGATCAGTTATTGTCTCTAAGTTATATTGCGCCATTAATTAACATTCATTATATAGAATCATAGAAAGAGAAAAATACCAGAGCTAGAAAAAACATCAAGGATGCATCTGCGCCAGGGTGTTCAGAAATACCAATTGTGGAATTTGAGTATATTTACTTATATGGTTCCACCACAGGGGTTCCAATTCAGTAGGTTTGTGGTGAAGGTCCAACTCCTGCATTTTATTTAATTTCTGAAGGTGATGCTGATGCACACTTCTCCTTGGGAAATTCTGACTACCTCCTTCCCATCCTTCTTATAAATGTAACTGACACCCCGAGAGGTAACTTGTCACAGGTCATAGAAGAATTTGATGACAGAGGTAGGAATACAATTCAACTTTTCTGTGACACTGTTCTGTGATATTTCTTTCCTCTTTACTGACACTGGCTTCCAAGTAAAGGAAAAGAAAAGCATTTTGAATTTTTCTTTTTCCTTCTTATTTTGCTACCATATCTGCATTTTTCCACAAACACTATCTTTAAAAAAAAAATAATAAACTGCAGCATTGACTTATGAGGCTGTCAACATCGTCAGGGAAGCACAATGGCTCCGTGGCAGAAGTTTATTCTGAAGATGATGTTCCCGATCAAACATTAGGAACAGTCAGGGTTTCTTTTCTTTTTTTTTTTTTCATTGAGTTATGGGATTGCACTGGCGTTTTCCTCAATCCTAACTCAGATGAAAGGATGGAATCAAACGAGGTGACCTAATTGTTGCACAGATAGAACATATTATGTCTTCTAAATAGGTACTCTACCCATAGGAAAAAGAAAACATCATATTAAAAGCCATAGTATAGCTGGAATGAGTCCAATCTCATTAGATGTTGCCACCTTTGATAAATTTTCCTCATTTGCTAAAATTATTGAATATATAAATTATTCCATAAACCCATTTTAGCAGAATCAGGGTAATGTCTACTTAATTAATAATGATTATAATACATTTTATACATAGACTTGTAACGTTTTTAAAAAATATTTGTGAACTGTATTTTTTTATTTTGAAATGGCTAAACTTAATAAATTACTAATTCTACTGCTGTATTCTTTAAATCTCTGAAAGTGAATATTGTCAGTGTAGTTTTGGAAGAATCAGACATCTGCAAACCTGATTCTGGCACGTCTGGAAGTACTTTGAAAGCAGAAGTAGGGCACAGTTTATTATATAGACCCTCAACATTTTCAAGGAAATCAGACTTCTCTGATAAAGCTAATAACACCTCGAAGGAAACCAATCCAAAATAGAAAAGTTGTAAGAAAATATTTATAATCCTTCATGTTTAAAGTTAAAATTCACCATGGAGTCTAAAAATTTTATCCAAAAATAGAGGGAGGTATTAATTTCATTATTACTAAATTATTATTAAACATGGGGCAATCAACGATTTAAATCAAGCTGGGCTAATTGAGAGTGAATTATCATCATCCACTGTGAGAATACTGCTCATAAATTACCTCTGAAGTCCAAAGGATTCTTATGCATTTATTCTTGTAAATTATGGCTCCATGGTAAACTGGATGAGATTTTAATATTTTAGCATTCATTAAGTTGTGAAGGCTTAGAGCCAGCATAGTGATCAGCAAGCCTGGTGTGTCCTCTAATGAGAATAATTCTGTTACAGGCAATTGCCGTCATTATCATAAATGTATATAAATTCATATTAACCTATAGAATTAAAGTTAATATTTATATTTTGCCTATTTTATTTTGGAATCAGAGGAAATATGTTTAGTTTCTAGTCTTACATACTTTATATAAGATCTTTAACATGTATAACGTGGGTAATCATTTTCTTTTACATATAACATGCAAACTATACAATTAAAAGCTAACTTACATGAGCTTATCAAAGCTTATCTGAACTCTTCCTTAGGTGTCATTATATACTCATTCATGTTTTTATGCCTGTAGCCAGGAGGATTGTGCTGAGTGATTGAAAAATCTGAGGAGAAGGCAGCTTTTCTGAAAGTACACAGATTTCATTAGGACAGAAATAACTCTAAATAAAAATCAGAGTTTTGCTGTCCAAAAATAAGAGAAGGCAGATAAGTGACATTCTAAAATACAAATACCTACCACAATAATGGAAGAGGGGAAAAAAAACAACAGAAAAAATAATGGAAATTAAAGTCAAGGTAGGTCAGAGACAATCCTACTAAAGCATCTGTGAAAAGGAACCAGACTAGTTTTGCAAATTAATGAACTGCATATAGCCCATTCCATGATGTGAATTGAGCTCTTCCTCATTTTTCTTTTGGTTAGATAAGAAATATGTATATTTGGGGAGGGCATTCAACTGCTGTTATTACCGGTCACTTTAGTGGCCTTATAATGTCAATATGTAAGCATCTATATATTAATATGCTAGCTTACTAATATATTAAGGGACCTAATGATTCTTGATGATATTGCTGTGAGTGGGTAGATAACTAAACTTATTCAATTCTGACACAAAATAAAATACCCTTAAAAGTACACTTTCAATTTTTAACAAATACCAAGATTACTGAGAATTTTTGCATAGATTCACTGATTTTAGATTATAACACTGAATACACATTCTGTATGAACTGAAAAAGACAGTAACCAATTTAGACACCAAAGGCTGTGATTTTCATTTTAACAAATACATTTAATACTTTTTAGTTACAATCAACTATAAACAACTTGATGTTGAAAAGCCTTTCTTTAAGTAGATAGTAGCTATTCACTTCACTCTCATGAGGTCCCTGGAAATAAGAAATGGAATAATAAATTTTGAGAAGATAAGTCAGACTAACATATTTGTAAACAATAAATATTTTGAGTATTTTTATTTTTAATCTTAAATGTATGTATTTTCCACTTTTACAGTAAAATCAACCCGATTATTTCAAACACTGAAGATAGCTGTCTGCTTCTGCCTGACAGTAAAAATGTAACTATTCTTTGTGCTTCCATGGAGTATAGCACAAAGTATAACTGTTTAACTACATGACAGCTTTCTGTCAGAAAGTAAAAAAATCAAGCAGAGAATGGCAGAGAGTTTTTTTAAAAAAACATCTAGTCTATTTTTCCTAGTATACATCTGCCTCTTATCTCTACTTTACTAGATTCTGTCTCAAAATAATTATGAAATGTAGGGTATAAGATAGAAATTTCTACAAAGAGAAAATTGCCTAAAATCTCAAGTCAAATAATATCTGGACCCTAAAATTGTTTATGTATGTTCTGATTCATTAACTAGCCCCCATCTCCTCATTAATATGACCTAGGATACTCAGATTTTTGTGTGTTTTTTTCCTTAGTGAAGCAAAGACAGAATGAAGAATTGTCTGTAATTTATTCTTCAAGTCATTCATTCAACATACTTAACACCAGTTTATTAGTCACATACTATTTGAGTCACATACTATTTGGTATTACCAAACCAATGGGTAAGGAAGATTGGCAATGTTTTCTGTACTCAGATAAGGCCTAGTCTAGGAGAGATTATTTACAATCAATTATTTTTTATAATTTTTTGTTTAAAAATATATACTATAGGGGCATCTGGATGGCTCAGTTGGTTAAGCATCCGACTTCGGCTCAGGTCATGGTCTCACCATTCGTGGGTTGGAGCCCCGTGTCTGGCTTCTGTCCTGACAGCTCAGAGCCTGGAGCCTGATTCAGATTCTGTGTCCCCCTCCCTCTCTGCCCCTCCCCCTGCTTGCACTCTGTCTCTCTCTCTCTCAAAAATAAGTAAACATTAAAAATATATATTATATAATATACATTCTCATTATATATAATACACAGTATTATACAGATAGATGTAAATATTAAGCTCTCAGTAGCGGGTCCCAGTAATGAATAGGCATTATCTATATGAAGAGAAATCAAGAGAGTATGTATCCCACACAAAGTGACAATCATTAGACTGAAAGGACCTTACCATTTTGAAAGGTCTGAACGATGACCAATATGTCAGAGGAGCAAAAAGAATGAAGGATATCCCATGCTACAAAGGTAGCAAAGGCTGTGGAGGCAACAGAGTTTTGCCAATCATGTTAAGGATATGGCATATTATTTCAATAGGAGAAAATAATAATTGAAATAATTGAAAAGCTTTAAAAAGAGTGGTGCCATGATATGTTTTGCATTTTATATGTATTCATTTTTAATACAGTGCTATCAGTTTCTTGGAAAGAGCCACACAGGATTAGGGAGAAGAGAAAACTAAATAGGATCATATGAGAGATGATGGTGCCTTGGACTGTGGTCTAGACATTGGAACTCAAGAGCATGTTGGATGTTTTGGAATATAAATAGTATACAAAATGGATGCAATTTAGTAACCTTTTACTTGATTCTTACAAAAACAGTGCGACAATTATGGAGCTTTGGAATTTGTCCCAATTCCTTCAGCATGTCTCAGAGTAAAAACTAGAATCCAAGTATTTGAGTTCAAACCTAAGGGTGTGTGTGTGTTTGTGTGTGTGTGTGTGTGTGTGTGTGTGTGTTTGTACACACATGAAATATGGTAGGAGGACAAATGAGATGTGAAATTAAAAGTATATACTGGAGGAGTGCTAAGGTAGCTCAGTTGGTTAAGTGTCCAACTTCAGCTTAGGTCATGATCTCACAGCTCATGAGTTCAAGCCCCACTTTGTGCTCATAGCCTGGAGCCTGCTTCGGATTCTGTGTCTCCGTCTCTCTCTGCCCCTCCCCTGCTTGCACTCTGTCTCTCAAAAATAAATATTAAAAAAATGTTTTAAGTATATATTAGATTAAGTACCATGAAAGTTATTGACCTTTGCGAATATTGTTTGGTTTTTCCCATTGATATGTATTGGTTAATAGGTATGCACCAGAGTCCAACATTTTGGGTTTGAATCCTAGTTTTGTCATCTAGCAGCTATTTGACCTAAGCGTTGTAATATAACATCTGTCTTCATCTGTAGAATGGTATAATAATAACACCTCGACAACCCAGAAGTTGAAATTATTAAGTGAGTTGGTAATAGTAATTTGCTATCTGGCATACACTATGTGTCCAGTATGTGTTGTTGTGATGATGAAAATTATGGCGATGATGATGAAGAATGACAAGCTATCTATTATAGGTTTCATAAGTCAAAGGGAGGTGAGTAAGTAAAGATAATAAGTATAGGTAATTCTTTTGAGAAGTAGATTTTTAAAGTGATGCATAAGATAGAGCTCTGTGCAGTAAAGAATTTGACCTTCCCTAAACAGAGATCCATCTTTGCCCTCATTTCCTTAGAAGTAATGTTTATTTTCATGGGAATTTTGAGGTAGCCACATAGTAACAATGTGACTTAGGATGAGGGCTGAACACTCTTACAGTCTTAGGATGGGGCTGACCATGTCAGAAAAACCAACCATGTGATTTAGGGTGATTTAGACTTTTGGGGACTTCAAGTCACGTGTTATCAGTTGATCTGAAGTTCAACCATGTGAGCAATCATTCAATCATTCATATGGAATGAAGCCTCAAAAGAATTCTAGACACTGGTGCTTGTATGAGCTTCCTATGATTGATAATACTTTATGCATATTGTCACACATTAATTCCAGAAGGTGGAAACTTTTAAACTGAGTGTGATTTTGGTCTTCTCCCTTCCCTATCCTGCACACTGAGTTTGCAGTTGGTTTCTGAGGTGAGCGTTTCTTCTGTGGACTCTTCCTTTTAACCTTGTAATTAGACCCTAAGTCCTTAAGGATTGTGTCCAAAGTCTTAAGTGACTGTGCCTACACTGTGCAGTGTAGCTAACTTAAGATAAGCTCTAACTAAAGGAAATTTTGTGATTTAGGAATGTGCTTTAATTCTGTTAATGAAAGTATTTCATGACAGTTGCTTAATATGTAAAACATTACAGGAAAAAAAAAGAAGAAAATGAACCCCAAAATGACTACTGAGGGATAGCAGTTATAACATGTGGCATACCTGATTTCAGAAATATATCAATGTGTCTTTCTTTATCATTGTATTGAAAAGGCTAGAAAAATGAATGGGGAGAGATTGTTCTTATTTAGGTTATTCTGTATATGTAGTCTAAGGGTGTAATATATTAAGTAAATATTGTATTGAATTTAAAGGAAGAAAAATAAAGTGAACTAAAAGAATTAGTGAATTGCAAATAATTTAATGATAAGCCACCTTTTTTTCCTCAAGAATTCTATGAAAATATCTTCCTATTCACTTGATTCACAACTTGCCGGTATTATAACCTCTGATCATAATTTATTTTTTCTACAACTTTGGTGATAATATTTTTATCTAGCCTTGCATGTTGTGTTGAGTAAAAAACCTGCCTTATTTTCTCTTCTCTTATGTAGAATTTTTTTTTGATAAACGAGCAGTTACTTTTCAAAAAGATAATTTATTCATAACAAACAGAACAATATTAGGTAATTTTCAGGCTCTAAAAAAAGTAGTTGAACTCAATACTCTTAGTCCATCTCTAGCTACATCATGATTTTCAGAATTACAAATATCAGAGTTAAAGTAAAACAAACCTACTAAAAGGAAATTAAAATGTATTTGCAATACAAATTAGAAATGACAGCTGCAGAAAGGACAAGGGTTTTCTGTTTTTCCACTTATTCAGCTCTGTCAGCAATCAAATATAGAGTTGGGCAATTTCAAGGGGAAGGTGTGTGGCAGTCAGTGTTGTCAACTAACTAAAGATCTCTAAGCTGAGGGAGAACTTGCATGGGAAAGGAGGAACAGAAAAATCTAAAACATGAAATGCTTTTACTTTCCTTTCAAACAGGCTTATAATTTCAATTACTCCAAATAAACTCATAGTCATTATATCTCAGTAAAGAAACTTTGAAGGAATCACAGTTATGGACAATAAAACAAAACCTGAACAAAAACATGAAGGCACTTCTCAGCATTCCTTAATAAACAACACTTAAGAGTTAGATGTCTTACCTTTAATTTCCAGTCCTATCAATAAATAGCCCTGCTAATTTAGGTCACTTAAATCTTTTCTCTACTGCTCAGTTTCTTTACAACACAACGGATTCAACAGTTTTTTTGAAATGCATTCTACTTACAGTTAAGTGTTTTGCTGACTTGGTCTGAGTGCTGGGGTAGGGAAAAGTACTGAATAAGAAACTGAATGAGTAGGGATTCAATAAGCCTCTTCACTTTTATCTCTTTTGTAGCTTGGTTCCTGCTTATTATTTTATTTGGGGGGAAAATAAGGTCTGATAATAAAAATGAAAGGTGAAATTCTTCTTAGCTTTATAATTCAGTTATATAAGATTTTTCCTTGCAATATATGATACAGTGTTGGCAGAGAAAAGATATAGAATAAATAGCTATTTATTTTCAAATCATCAGTCATCCATAATAAATTTTCTTTTACCCTCTCCATGCTTTTCACTTTTATTAGTCTCAAATTCATTATTCTTCTTTAATATATGATATTTTCAGGAGATACCATAACTTACTCTGTCTTCTCTTACTGTATAGTGGTCTCAATGAGAAGGACTCCATGTTTAAGTACCATATCTGCATTTTATCATATTAAATGCTTGAACAGA
This sequence comes from Prionailurus viverrinus, assembly GCF_022837055.1. Lineage (NCBI taxonomy): Eukaryota > Metazoa > Chordata > Mammalia > Carnivora > Felidae > Prionailurus > Prionailurus viverrinus. The sequence goes on from NC_062563.1 coordinate 71,354,869, forward strand.
GTTGGTGAAAGTATTGATGTCTGTCACTGTGTCAAGAAGTAAGATGGGGAAAGGTCATATATTCATGTCCACTGGGAGCAAAATACAGTATGATGCAAATAATAAGAATCAACAATATGTTATTCCTGAACTCAAAAGCAAGCTGAAAATTATGAAGGTAAAAGACACACTGCTGAAATATATTGTACTGACTCCTTTCCTTCCCAGTTATTACTTATTTCTATAATATTAGTAGTAAAAACTAATTATTTCTTTTATGTGCTAAAGGATTAAGATGATGGGAAATTAAACTTTATTAGTTCAAATTAAGAAGAAGATTAATGTTAATTAGATTACCAATATATAGCCAGGAGATATACCAAAAATGTTTCAGTAGCTAAAAAGTTTTTAAAATTCATTTGTGAGGAAACTTAAGATTATAGAAAAGCTCTTCTCAGGTTGTGAATGATTGCAAAGATGGTCCTAATTTTTTATTCTTCCTTTATTCATCATTTTTACCATGCAATATAATACTCTCTGACCCCTGAGATCAGAGTGGCCTGCTCCATCACTTGACAGTGAGTTCAACCATGCAGTTTGTTTTTTAGAATGGTATATTACCTTGTGCATTGAATTTTGCTGTCTTGAACCTTTGCCATCATCATAAGAGCATGCCCAGACTAATCTGCTGAAAGATAAAAGACACTTGGAACACAGCCAAATCACCAAAGAGCTCCCAGCCAAGACCAACATAAATCAGCCAATGTCTAGCTGTTGTGAGTGAACATACAACATAAGAGACCACAATATGTGAATGAGCACAGCCAACACCAAAAACACTGACTAGTTGATCGTAGTCCAAATTTCAGATATTCAGATTAGTGGGATGCATAAATATTGAATACATTAAGCCACTGATTTGGGGGAATAGATTATTGGTACAGAAGTTCTAATGTTTAATTACAAATCTTTGTATGCATAGAGTGAAATTTATTTATTTTTCTAACATTGTGCATCTATATATCTTAAGATGTGATTATAATATTTGTTGTGGAACTCTGCAAAATTATATTTTAAAGCATGAAATCAGTATTCCCTTGAAATAAAAGACACTCAAGTTATATACTTGCGTATTTTTTGTATGGATATCAAAGGCGATTTAATTTTTAAGGTCATCTATTACATTATAATAAGAACAGAGTAGCAAGTCAGGAGTCCAGGAATAAGACTCTTATTCAGTTGTCATACTAATTATTTGTGTGAGTTAAAAATATATTTATTCTTAGACATCAACAAGATGGTTGACTAAGAAGCACCAGGTCTTTGTTCTCCCACAAAAATATCAAATAAACAAGTTCAGATAATGTTATAGCATCTCTGGAAACCAATCAAAGATCTATAGCAATCAGGTAAATGCTCAATCAGAAAACAATACATTCATTGTCTGATGAACTGTTAAAGAACTTGTAGTATTTATATATACAATGGAATATTACTCAGTGATAAAGAATGAAATCTTGCCATTTGCAATGATGTAGAGAGAGCTAAAGAGTATTATGCTAAGCAAAGTAAGTCAAGTCAGTCAAAGACACATACCATATGATTTCACTCATATCTGGAATTTAAGAAACAAAACATAGGGAGGAAAAAAAAGAGATCCAAACCATCAAACACACTCTTAACTATAGAGAACAAACTGAGGGTTGCTGGAGGGGAGGTAGGCAAGGGGATGGGCTAAATGGGTATTAAGGAGGGCACTTCTGATGAGCATTGAGTGTTATATATACGTGCTGAATCACTAAATTCTATTCCCGAAACTAATATTACCCTATAAGTTAACTATTGGAATTTATATAAAAACTAGAAAACAAACAAATAAAAAAGACAGTGAAGACCTATAGCACCAAATCTGTTCACATGTTTCTTGCCTTGCTCCAGGCTATGAACCTTCCACAATAAATCTGGCCCTTAAGGTTAAAACAAAAAAGAAAAAGAAAAAGCCACATTCAAATGGTAGGAAATTTCACACCATTTGTATCTACACTTTGCCCTACTCCCTCCACAGTGTGATATAGATTAGTCTGGTTGAAGTAGCTTGATTCCCAGTTTCCTCCCTCAGGAGGGAAGAAGCAGAATGGAACTTATTTAAAACATCTGACCTGTCTGGGGAATTCCCCAGGGATTGTTTTTTGTTTGTTTGCATGTTGTTTCATTTGACTAGAGCTCAGACAGTGAATGGAAGTGTATTTGGATCTCAAGGTGGGATTGCAGAAGACATTGGTGGGCACTGAGGTATGTGAAAACTGCAGGAGGGCTGCAGAACCATGGACACCTCTGGGAATGAGATTATGGGAAGAGGAATACAATGAACACCTAAGGCCATGGAGAAAAGATAGGGTGAGATTCTAGGAAATTAAGATATTTAAAAACAGCTGGAGACATTAAAACTTAATGAATAAACAAACATATAAAGCACACACTTAAGTGGAAACAATGCCCAAAAGACCTGAGAAGACCTTAAGCCTCTACTCCAGGCTGATCTTAATGCTCAGGAATTTGCTAATCCATTAAGGCCTTCCATAGCGGTCTTTAAAGACTGAAAGAGATGGTTATTTTTTCAAATGTCTAATTTTCAACAAAAGACTATAAGGATACAAAGAAAGTGGGAAACATGGTCCATTCTAAGCAACTAAATCTCCAAGAACACTATCTGAAGAAATATATATATATATATATATCACAGTTACTGGAAAAATACTTTAAAATAACTCTCTTAAATATACTCAAAGAGCTAAAAGCAATATGAAAACCTAAAGAATTTCCTGAAAACAATACATGAACAAAATGAGAATGTCAACAAAAATATAATAAATATTAAAAAAAACACAGCAGAAATTCCAGAGCTGAAAAATACAGTAATTGATGAACTTACTAGAGGGACTCAACAGCAGACATATGTCACTACAAAAAAATCAACTAAACATAAAGGAAGGCATTAAGGGAGGAAATGCGTTATAAAAAGGCTTTAATACATACAGAAAACAAATAATGAAATGTGAAGGTATATACTTCCCTCTTAGTAGTTATTTTAAAGGTATATGGATTAAATTTTCCAATCAAATGTCATAGATCAGAAGAATGAATAATAAAAAAGATTTAACTATGCAATATTTGCAAGAGATTTATTTTGTACTTTTGAACATGGATAGATTGAAAATGAAAGCATGGGGAAAAAGTTTCATGCAAATAGTATCCAAAAGAGAGCAGGAATACCTGTACTAATCATCAAAAATAGACTGTAAGTCAAAAAAAAAATGTTACAAGATTCAAAGAAGGACAGTGTATAAAGATAAAAGAATCAATTCGCCAGGACACCTGGGTTGCTCAGTTGGTTAAGTGTCAACTCTTGATTTTGGCTCAGATCATGATCTCATGGTTTGTGAGATCGAGCCCCATGTCAGGCTCTGCACTGACAGCATGGAGCCTGCTTGGGACTCTCCCTTTCTCTCTATCCCTCCTCCAGTCTCTCTCTGTCTTTCAAAATAAATAAATAAAAATGAAAAAAAATTCCCAAGAGGATATAAAAAACTATAACCATATATGCACCAAACATCAAAGCTCCAGAATTATAGAAAGCAGGTAATGACAAAATTGAGGGAGAATAGACAATTCTACAGTATCAGTAGGAGATTTAACTACTCCAATTTCAATAATGAATGGAATGACCAAAAGAAGATTAATAATGAAATAAAGTACATAAAAACACTACAGACCAATTGTACCTGAAGACATGTATAGAACACACTACCAAATAATAATAGAATATGATTTTTTCTTTTTTTAATGTTTATTTATTTTTGAGAGAGGGAGACAGAGTGCGAGTGGGGAAAGAGCAGAGAGAGAGGGAGACATAGAATATGAAGCAGGATCCAGCAGGAGTACCTGAGGCTCTGAGGTGTCAGCACAAAGAAGCCTGACGTGGGCCTTGAACCCAAGGACCACAAGATCATGACCTGAGCTTAAGTCCAATGTTTAACTGACTAAGCCACCCAGGCACTCCTAGAATAAGAATTTTTCTTAAGTGCATAAGGAACATCTCCAGGATTGACTATATATTAAGCAACAAAACCAGTGTTAATAAATTTCAAAATATTTAAATTATACAAAATACTTTGTAGGATTATAATAGAATGACAGTAGAAATTGATGGCAAAAGGAAACCTGGAAACGTCACAAATATTTGAAAATTAAACAGCACATTTCTGAATAACTAATAGATAAGTAAGGTATCAGAAGGGAAATTAGAAAACATTTTCCAACAATTGGAAATGAAAACACAAGATACCAACTTAAAATATTGAAGAGGAATGAACACTTAAAAATATTCTAGAAGGAAAATTACTCTGTTATAAAAGCCAAACCACTATGAGAAAAAACTACCAATATCCCTGATGAACATGGTTGAGTATTTTCAACAAGTTACTAGCAAATCAAATTCAACAGCATATTAAAAGTATTACACATCATGACCAAGTGGGATTTATACCTGAAATGCAAAGATGACTCAGCCAAACATTGCTGAAAGAAATTTTAAAAGTTACCAATAGACATCTGAAGTACATTGATTGAAAGACATAATATTGTTAAGATGTCAGACTATCCTAAGTGATCTACAGATTCACTCTATCAAAATCCCTATGAAATCTTTCACAGAAAATAAAATTTTTAATTAGTGTGGTATCTTGAGTGACCCAAATACCCAAAACAATCTTGGAAATTAATAAGAAAGTTGGAGGTCTCACATTTCCTCATTTCTAAACTTATTACAAAGCTGTGAACATCAAAAACTTGTGGTATGCAAGAAACAGACTCTTAATTATAGAAAGCAAACTGATGGTTATCAGAGAGGAGGTGAGTGGGGCTATGGGTTAAATAGATGATGGGGATTTAGGAGTGCACTTGTGATCAATACTAAGTTGTGTATGGAAGTGTTGAATCACCATATGTACACCTGAAACTAATATTACATTGTGTGCTAACTAACTGAAATTAAAATAGAAACTTAAAAAAAGAAGGGTGCCTTGGCGGCTCAGTTAGCTGAGCTTCTACTCTTGATTTAGACATAGGTCATAATCCCAGGGTCATGGGATAGAGTCCCATCTCAGGCTCCATGCTTAGCATTCTTAAGATTTTGTCTGTCTGTCTGTCTCTCTCTTTCTCTCTGCCCTCTCCCTCTCCCTCTCTCTCTCTCTCAAAAAAAAAAAAAGTGAGAGAGAGAGAGTTATATTGGTATAAAGACAGACATATAAACCAATGGATTAGAACTGAAAACTTAGAAATAAAACCTTGTGTATATAGTTAGGACTCTTAAGATTCTCTCTCTCTCTCTCTCTCTCTCCCTCTCTCTGTTTCTCTCTCTTTCTCTCTGCCCTTCTCCCGCGCTCATGTGTTCTCTCTCTCTCTCTCTCTCATAAATAAATAAATAAATAAATAAATAAGAAGGAGAGAGAGTGATATTGTTATAAAGACAGACATACAAACCAATGGATTAGATTTGAAAACTCAGAAATAAAACCTTGCATATATAGTTAAATGATTTCCAACAAAGGTGTCAAAATCATGAAGAAAGGACAGCAGGTCTTTTTTTCTTTTTAATGTTTATTTTATTTTTGAGAGAGAGAGTGAACATGAGCAGGGAAGGGCAGAGAGAGACACACACACAGAATCCGAAGCAGGCTCTAAGTCCTGAGCTATCAGCACAGAGCCTGATGCGGAGCTCAAACCCATGAACTGTGAGATCATGACCTGAACTGTAGTCAGACATTTAACCAACTGAGTCACCCAGGTGCCCCAGGATAGCAGGTCTTAGGCAAAAACTAGGTATTCACATGTAAAAAAAATCAAGTTGGGCAAACACCTTACATCATCCAGAAAAAATAAATTCAAAATGGATCAAAGATCTAAATTTAGGAGCTAATACTATAAAACTCTTAAAAGAAAACCTAGTGGTAAAACTTCGTAACACTGGATTTGGCAATGATTTCTGGGATATCAGACAAAAAATACAGGTAACAAAAGAAAATGTGGGGAATAAGCATAGGCATTCCCTGAGCTTACACCAATGGGTTAACAAGGCATAAAGAATTAGAAAGCCACAGGATTAACACACCCAAGTTTGTGTAAAAAAAGATTAGGTAAACAGGGCAAAGGCCCCCAGTATAAGACAAAGGTATAGGAATAGAAAAGCCTCAGGATGAAAGCATTTTAGCAAAAGAAAGGTGCCTTGTTGACCCTGAGGTAGCATGCTCTTTCTTGTTCCTTAGGCCAGTTCAGATAAACAGAGGTGGTGCCTCATGCTGTTAACAACCTTCCACCCAGTACCAGAATTTTATTTTGTATTGACCCAAACCCTTAACACCACATATCTTCAAAACCTCCTTCCCCACGTCAGTGAGTTAATGTTCACAGTTTCATTGTCTCTTTGTGCATGCCCATCATGCTTGTAAGCCTTCTGATATTAATAAAAATGGAGCAAGGACCCTTACTTGGGGTTCTTGTCTCCTCCTGGACATTAGCCTTTCTCTATTTAACCCTGCATCCACTCTCTTTCTGAACAAGAGAGAATTTCAGACCCAGGGTCTATGACAAGAAAATATAGATTAATTGAACATCATCAACATTAAAAAATTTGAACCTCAGTAGACACTTTGAACAAAGGGAAAAGGCAACCCATATGATGGGAGAAAATATTTGCAAATCATGTAACTGGTAAGGGATTAATAACCAGATTATGTAAAGAATTACTACAATTCAAAACAAAACTAAACCATAAACAACCCTATTCCAAAAAAGAGCAAAGGACTTGAATAGTCATTTCTTGGTGGTGGATAAACAAATAGCCAATAAGCACACAAGAAGATGTTCAATATCCTTAATCATTATCACAATCAAAACCACAATGAAGGATCACTTCACACCCATTAAGATAGCTGTTAACATAAAAATAAATAAATAAATAAATAAATAAATAAATAAATAAATAAAAACAACCCAGAAAATAAAAAGTGTTGACAAGGATATGGAGAAATTGGAACTCTTGTGATTTATTTATCTATTTATTTATGGTGCAAAAAGGTGATTTTATTAAAGCATGGGGACAGGAACCATGAGCAAGAAGAGCTGCCCAGAGATGATTATACACTTGGGAGTTGGAGGAGATGAAGGCAATGGGGAGTTTTCAAAGGGATTTTCATATGCTAAAGAAGACTCACAGGATCTTGTGCACTGTTGATGGAAATCTCAAATGGTATAGCTACTGTGGAAAACATTATGGCAGTTCCTCAAAAAAATTAATATAAAGTTACCATAGGATCTAGCAATTCAACCTCTGGGTAGATACTCATGGTTAAAAGTAGGGACTCAAACAAATATTGGTATGTCCATGTTCAGAGTAGCATTATTCATAATAGCCAATGATGGACGTAACCCAAGTGTTTATTGACAGATCAGTAAATGTGGTATATACATGCAATGGGATAAAACTCAGGCTTTAAAAAGTAATTAAAATGACACATGCTACGACATAGATGAACCAGAGATGACACTGAGCTAAGCAAAGCAAGTCAAAGACAAAAGGACAAATATTGTATGATTCCACTTATATGATGTACCTAGAGTAGTCAAATTCATAGAGACAGAAAGTAGAATAGTGGTTGCCAGGAATAGAGGTCAGGGCAGTTATTGTTTAATGAGTACACAGTTTCAGTTGCTAAAATGGAGAAAGTTCTGGGGATGGATGGTGGTAATAACTGTATAACAAAGTGAATGTACTTAATGCCACTGATCCATACACATAAAAATTGTTAAAATGGTAAATATATATTTGTAGATATATTTTTTCTACTGGGCAATAGTTACTCCATTTAGGATATCTGTGTAATAAAACTGATTCCTAATTACAAATTTACTAAAAGGATCATATGATGTGAATATGTAAACATGACATAAAATAGATTAAATCATACAAATAGAAGTCATTTTCACATTATTTCTAATAGTCTCAATACATTGTCTGTTGTTCTTATTTTTAATCTATAAAAACTGCCCATGTGAACACAGAAAATAAATCTGATAAAATGGTGTTTTTAGAAAATTTTGACATCTAATTTAAAGCTCAGAAAATTGTATATATATTTGAAGGGCTAAACTGATACAGAATTTGGTTATATAGGAAACTGTGTTGAATTCTTACTATGAATATTTTCAAAATTTTATTTCTTAAAAACTAGTATTATACACTCTTTTTTTTTTCTACACCAGACCAATTAAATCAAAAAAACAAACAAGCAAAGGGATAAAAAGAGAGAGAGAGGCAAACCAAGAAACAGACTTTAACTATAGAGAATAAACTGATGGTTACCAGAGAGAAGTGGGTGGGGATAGGTTAAATAGGTGATGGGGATTAAGGATTACACTTGTATAAATTTCATATATTGAAAAAAAAAGAAAGAAAGAAAAAAAAGGAAAGAAAAAAGAAGGATTACACTTGTGATGAATACCCAATGTTGTATAGTAGTGTTGTTGAATCATATATTACATATAAATATAATATATACTATAAATATAATATATAATATATCAATATAATTTATATAATATATATGAAACATATATTTCTCTGATTTTATATATATAAAATATATATGGAATAAAAATGCAAATTATTTTCTTTTCCTCATTACTTTTAATCCATTTTACTGTAACTGTATTATTAGCTAGTCTCCAAACCCAGTTAGTATAAACATGCTGTCTCTCTCTCTCTCTCTCTCTCTCTCTCTCTCCACACACACACACACACACACACACACACACCTACATACATGAATATGCTAGTTTAAGAATTGTTTAAACTAGAGCTAAATCTTAGTGCTACATTTGTATTGTGTGCATATATGTATGTATATAAGCTTTCACAAATATTAAGTGTGGGTAGATTTAAAAAACTGGGAATGAAGGTAAAGGATAAAATCACTGTTGTCCTTTAATGTTCAAATATGTCTACTTTTATAAAGGATAGTATTAAAAATAGTACAAAAAAATCTACTCTCAAAATGGACAGTAATTAAGAGGAATAAAAATGAGCCCCAAATTCTTTATCTAACAGTGTGTCCTCCTAATGCTCTGATAGAAGTATCTAGTCACCAGTGGCAATAGAAATTTCAATAAATTGAAAGATAATTTTTTGCCAGAACTAGTCCAGTTTTTTGAAAAGACAAAAAGTAACATCCATTTATGTCAGTGAGATACAGTGCTTCTAAGATTTTTTTCCTTTTTATATTTGGTTCACACCTAGAGCAGTTTATGAGTTGTTTTGAACTTTACAGCTATGCACACCCAATATTTCCTGGTAAATATGTGTTTACCTTGAGGGTGAAAAGCACATAAAGTTAAAATACTTCTCCCTTCTTCATATTTTAGAAAATGAACAGACATGCAATTTTGAGACTATGATGATTCCTTTAATAATGTTGCAGGTAGGCATCTACATGGTGGGTTTGTCTCAAACTTTAACAATTCTTTTCTCAGAATATGAATTTTTCATGAAGTTTCATGGAGTGTCATACATTTTAACTAGTGACTAGTTTTGGAAGATGTATATCTAGAAATGTGTTTCTATTAAAAATAAATATTTTCTTCCCAAACAAAGGAGAGAAACACTAAAAAGAAATAAGCTATCAGATCACGAAAAGACACAGAGGAAACTTACATTACTATGAAATAAGCCAATCTGAAAATGCTACATTCTGAATGATTCTAACTATTTAACATTTTGGAAAAGGCAAAACTGTGGAGACAATAAAAAGATTAGTGGTTGTTAGAAGTTGGGGAGTAGGGAGGGACAAATAGCCAAAGGACGGAAAGATTTTAGGACAGTGAAAATACACTGCATGATAGTGTAATGATGGTTATGTCCTTATATATTTGTCCAAACTCAAAGAATGTACAGCACATAGGGGTGCCTCCTTGGCTCAGTTGGTTGAGCGTCCGACTTCAGCTCAGGTCATGAACTCATAGATCGTGGGTCCGAGCCCCACGTCGGGCTCTCTGCTGACAGCTCAGAGCTTGGAGCCTGCTTTGGATTCTCTGTCTCCCTCTCTCTCTCTGTTGCTCCCCCGCTTGCATTCTGTCTCTCTCTCAAAAATAAGTAAAGATTAAAAAATATTTTAAAAAAAGAATGTACAACACCAATCGTGCACACTAATGTAAAATACGCACTTCAGATAATATGGTGTATCAGTGTGGGTTCATCATTATAACAAATGTACACTACGGTGGGGGGTGAAGATAATGGGGGAAGTCATGCATGTGTGGGGAATGGTATGTGGGATATATCTGTCCTTTACTCTCATTTTTGCTGTGAACCTAAAACTGCTGTAAAAATAAAGCCTTATTTTAAAAACTAAAATTAAAAAACATTTTTTCAAGGTTAAAAACAAGCAACCAAACCAAAACAGAAAACAGAAAACAAGCAGAGAGTCAGCAAAGTTATACATGCAGAATTTCTGGAGATTCTCAGGTAGATATGATGTGAGAAATATGCTTTGTTTCATATAACTACAAGAGATTATGTAATATGCTTTATAATCAGAGCAACCAGGAAGCATATAAGAGAAATTAGAATTTGGACTCAAATATGGGTTAATTAAGGTAGAGAAATAAGAGAGACAGAAGACCAGCTTTGTGTCTGTAATTCCCTTTCAGCTTCGTTGATTTCTTTCCTCTCAGGATTTGGAGAGACAGCAACTTGTTGAGAATATGCACTCAAATGGTCTAATTAGGAGGGGAAGAAACACGACTGGGGGAAGAGAACACCAGAGGGAAGACAAGGAGAGCCCCAAGAACAATTTCCTTATGTTTTTGTTGGAAGGAGACAAACTGTGTCCCAAGCAGTGTTTTTATGGAAACATTGTTCTCCAGGCTGTGGTTTTAAAAAAGGAAAAATTTCCCTTATAACTCAATGTCTTTGGCAACACTATTTAAAGATACATCCTTTTTTACTAAGCCTTGAAATGTTGAGTCATATCATAGAGATTTATGATGCCACTTGGTACTGTTTCCCTCTCAGAAGAGGTCGAAACAAGAGGTTTTATCTCTTCCTACAAATTTACTAATACATCAATAAATATAATTCAAAGTCATTTTTAACTTTGAAATAAAGAAGCTCTAAATAGTTCTTAAAAAATAAAATGGAGAGACCTCCAAAAGAAATCAGAAGCTTTTTAAAATAAGTGTTACGTTTCCTTTTGTTAAGGAAACATTTTTAGAACACTTAAGAATTAAAAAGAATAGATACACAACATTTTGCTTCTTTCTCTCTCTCTCTCTCCCTCTGTATGTGTGTGTGTGTGTGTGTGTGTGTGTGTGAGTGTGTGTGTGTGTGTGTGTTCTTTGTTTAAAATTTAAACCACTAAGTATGTCGTTTGGGCTTATATTTATGGACAACCATTAAATTTCTTAAACATACAGATATGAAGAACAGTAGTCACATTCTTATCTATCACAGTTGAGTTTTTCCCCTTAAACACTGCCTTAGATGTCTGTTGAGGAAAAGAAGCTTCCAGAAATATATACTGAACCAAACTCTCCCTGTAATCACTTTCTTTATTCAGTTATTTAGTTACTGCTCTAACATGCTGAATGGTTCTCTGGAGTGCCAAAAGGTCAGAAGGAGCACTCAAAGCATTTAACCTAGCCTCAACTAGCACTCAAACACTGGGAGAATCTGAGAGATGTCATTGAATAAGGTGTGGTAAAGAAAAGCTTATTAGAAGAGAAATATGATAAAGCCAAGAGTTAAATGGACAAAATACGTGGACTAAGGTTTAATAAATATTGTCAGAATATATAGCTCTGGAGGGAAGTCTATATTGCTGAATTGTTGACTGCCAGAAGAGGCAGGTTCCTGTACAGATGTTAAGGTGTGGGCTTTATCCTCAAAGCAGCATGATAACATTGAAAAACTAACATGAGAGTGATAAAATTATATGTAAGTTTAAAATTTTCTTTGCACATGATTGGAGTAAAGATTAAGGAGACTAAAGTTTGAAAGGAAGAAGTAACTGACGTCCAAGAACATGGGGGGAGGTGGGTGTGGTCCTACTACATTTAGCAGAAAATCAGTGTGGATTTGTTACTGATTGGATGGGAGGGGACAGTAAGACAACGGGGCTAGATCACATTTTACTTGACTTTATACATACTACGTATGTATTTGTACAAAGAAACTAGTTGGTTAAAAAATAAGTGGGAAACAGAAATTTAAGCATTCATTTCTGTTAGTGGAAACTTTTCATCCTCGGGGCGCCTGGGTGGCGCAGTCGGTTAAGCCTCCGACTTCAGCCAGGTCACGATCTCGCGGTCCGTGGGTTCGAGTCCCGCGTCAGGCTCTGGGCTGATGGCTCAGAGCCTGGAGCCTGTTTCCGATTCTGTGTCTCCCTCTCTCTCTGCCCATCCCCCGTTCATGCTCTGTCTCTCTCTGTCCCAAAAATAAATAAAAGTTGAAAAAAAAAAAGAAACTTTTCATTCTCCTTTTTTGCCCTTATGTAAACTTTCTAGCTGTCATGTCCCTTATACTTGGAAACAGTGAATCTTGAAAGTGTCTATCCTCTGCCACCCTCTATCCCTAATCTCACTCCTCACTCATACTTACTCTCAGGGTCTAGGAAAACACATATAGAGAACCACACCTGTCTCAGAAGATGACCCTTGCCCTTGAAATCACTAGCATGCAACATCACTTTGTTCCTTAATGTCATTCATTCATTCAACAATAATCTGTTGAGTGCTACCATGTCCCAGGCACAGGTCTAGGAACTGGAATAAAAAAGTTAATGAATAAGACAAAAATCCTGCCCTGATTGTGGTTATATGCTATAGGAGGGAGACAAACAAAATGTCATAAAGAAGCAAAATGCATAATGTGTTAGAATCATATTTAATTTTAAGGAAAATAATAATACAGTGAGAAAAATAGGACTTCTGGGTTTGTTGTTGTTGTTTACCTTTACATAGGATGGTTAAAGAATGTCTTACTAAGGTGGCAAGTAAATAAGACATAAAAGAGATGAAAAAACAACGTTTCTCTCATCTCAGGGAAGGGTACTCCAGGCTGAGGACATAGCAGGGACAATGCCCATTCTCTTCAAGGTGTTCCCAGTTGCTTCCCAGTGCTCAGTTCCAAAGTCATTCCTCACATTTTTAGGGTTAAAGGAGCATTCTACTATTAGATGCCAACATTTGTATTATATCTATTGCTATTGGCTAATTATCCCAAATATTAATCTCATAAAACAATATTTATTAATTATCGTTCATAGTTTCTGTGGGTTAATGATTAAGAAGAATCTCCACTAGACAGTTGTGTCCCCAGTTTTCTCATGAAGTTGTAGACAAGGCATCAGTCGGGGCTGCAGTCATCTGAATGCTTGATTGGCACTGAAGGATCTGATTGCAAAATGGCCAATATACATAGTAGGAGCTGGCTACTGGTGGGACATCTCGGGTTCTCTCCAAATGAAACTTTCCACAGGCTTTTTTAACTATCCTCTGATATGACAACCCATTTCCCCCACAATGAGCAATTTAAAAGAGAAACAAGCAGAAATTATTCATTTTTGACCTAGTCTCCGAGTTATATAGCATCCTTTATAACATTTTTACTCAATTTGTCTGAAGCAAGTAACTAAATGTAAGCCACATTTAAAGCGAGGAGTGTCGGGGCGCCTGGGTGGCGCAGTCGGTTAAGCGTCCGACTTCAACCAGGTCACAATCTTGCGGTCTGTGGGTTCAAGCCCCGCGTCAGGCTTTGGGCTGATGGCTCAGAGCCTGGAGCCTGTTTCCGATTCTGTGTCTCCCTCTCTCTCTGCCCCTCCCCCATTCATGCTCTGTCTCTCCCTGTCCCAAAAAAATAAATAAACGTTGAAAAAAAAAATTTTAAGTGAGGAGTGTAAAAAATTCTTCACTACATTTTAATAACATTGTAACAAAAGAATAGCAAGTGCAAAGTTTCAGGAGGAGGCAAATTACATCCAAGTCCTGTGACTGGCAAATTAAAAGTAATAATAATGAGGCTGAGTAGGCTGACTAGATTATTTGTCAGAGAAAATGACAATTCTCTATTTGAAAATGATCTTCAACTCCATTTGGAAAAATTATCAATAATGAGAAATCAAATGAAAATTTTTGTGAATGCTCTGCTACTGTAAGAGCATATATCTATACATGATACGGAGATTTTGAACAAAACTGTATAAAGTCAAAGATGGAACATCCAAGAAAAGAGGTTTTCAATGAACAAGTGATCTGATTATTTTCTAAAGAGCAAATCATTTCCCAATGAGTGGAAAAAAGATGTTAGTAAAGTTATGATTGACCAGAAATGGATACATGCCACTATACAGTCGTCGATAATACCTCACTTACATATATCGCTCAAGGAACAGAAATAATTTTTAATTCAATATCATATATTAAAATGTAGGCCATGACCTTCTCCAGTTAAAGAAAAGTATAATTTTTCCAATTACTTAGAAATCTCTTCTTGCAAATTCTAATTCTTAGCATTGGTTCTTAACTTATCAGGCCATGTGTACACTTCATATTCTTGGCTCACATTACTATTCTCTTTATTAGAAGTTTGTAATTTAAGGAACCTATATCTGCTTATGATGACTTGTTGAAATATACATATGATAATTTAATGTCATAATACCTTCCTTTGTGATCAGTTTCCATCAAAGAAGACTAATATAATACCAAATTTTGACTCATGTTGAAATTATGCATATATATATATATACATATATATATATATTTGCTGTGACTTTGGTTACATATTATAATTGCTTTCTATTGTTGTCTTATGTTTTAACATTAATAATAAGGAAGAAGACCCATAGAATTAAAATAAAAATTTGGGAAAACATTGTGGTGGCACATGATTTTACACATCTGTCAACACTCATAGAAATGTATTCTAAAAATGGTCAACTTGTAACACATTTAAATTTTACATCAACAGAAAATAATTAAAACAGATAAGAAACTCTATAACATGTTAGTATGTATTGAGACAAATGGCCAATTTCATGTTCAAAATATATTTCACCATATATATGAATGTGTGTTTGTGAGTTTTGTGTCTGTTGTTACATTTGAAAATAATAATTAGCCACCAACAAACTTAACAATATTTGGGAAGTTTTGATGGAGGCCCAATTTGTATCCATATGCTCCATTTCTACCAGGCCCCAGTGAACTAGTTGACTGTTTACTTGTTTAAGTTATGTCAGCTGTGCCATCTGAATTGTATTCCTCCTCATTCTACAAAAAACAATCCATAAATGAAAAATTGCTCTTTCAAGCTTTCACTGTGAGCTCCTTGAGGGAAAGGACCCTGTATTTAATCCCTGTTTTCCTAGGATCTGACACTATGCCTGTGAGATAAATTAATTAATGCACAAATGAAAGGATATAAAAATCTAAAGAATGTTAAAAATCTCATAATTTCCCTTTTTTTTCATTAACCTCAGTTTTCATTTATAAACTTTATTATGGTAGGTTGACAATCTTAATTAGGATGTCCTTAATTAGGGTAGCATAGTGATTGTAAGGAAGTACTTTTAGAATTATACATGATCAAGTTTGTGTTTTAAATGTGCCACAGATCCCTTGGAGACAAGCTGTTTCAAGTCTATAAACATTGGTTTCCTCACCTGTAAAGTGGAAATAATTAGTCATAAAAGTAAAATTATTCATTAATATGAAGCCCCTGAGCACACTGTCAGGCACTTAGGAAATCCTTGATTCAAAGCAGATATTATTTTTTTCTACTATTAAATCCACTAGAAAACATATGCCCATATAAATAAAGGTTATAAAAATAGCATGTAGCATATTTGATTTTCATTCCACATCTTTTTTTTTCCTGTGGTGGCTTCCATTTTTATTCAAAGTTTTAACACAAAAGTTAATATTCACAGAAAGAAGAGTTATCAGCAATCTGGTGTTTGACATATAGACATTTTAACTCTGGTGAATATCTGCCATTTATTTCAATCACTACATGTTTAAAATTAAATACAGTTTGAATTAGATTTTCAAGCCTCAAGCCAACATTAGTTGCTAATCATTTCATCCATTTATTTCGATATAATCAATTCCTGAAAACTGTAATTGAAATCCAAAGAGCAGGTAGATCCCTTTCTATTAAAAAAGGTGGACTGTGTTTCTTCTTTATCTCAGATGCCTTGAGTGAAAAATGCATAGCAAGAAATCTGCTTTAGGATGAAGCAAATGAGGAATCCAAGAGCAAGAGCATCTGGATAAAAGGTTCAGAGCTTTTGACACTTCACTTGAATATGTAAATTAGACCTTTAGCTTTATACTAAGCATTTAATATTCTCATACAGCACGCATCATACTGGTAAAGAGGAAATTCAGAAATTGGAGCATTGGTTTTTCATCTTAGGTGCATATTGGAATCATTTAGGAAACTTTAAAAACTACTGATTCTCTTATTGCCAGTTTTTTATTTAATTCACATGAGGAGTGGCCTGGGCATTAGGAGTTTTATAAGTTCCCTGAGTGATTTTTATTTATATTAAAGTTTGAAAATCACTGGCCTAAAGGAAAAAGAGTGAGGTAAAGTTCTCCCCAATACCTAATTAGAAATAAGAAAAAAATGTAAAATATGTTATTTCCAAGTCCATAGTTATCTGTAGTTTACCTATTGTCTTCCCTGAGTCTATTTCAAAGCATATATAACTTAACAATAAACAAAATAAACAAAATCATGACAAGTTGTTTAAACAGCTTATTTACTTTAGATTGTTTTCCAAATTAACTTATTTCCAAAATACGTTAATTTTTAATGTCACGAAGATTTAAGCAGATTAGAGAACATCATTTCTCTGCCATAACTAGTGGACAGAGAGAGGAATTTATATTTCAATCTTAACTTCATCTCTACAATAAAACAGGATAGCCAATCTAACTTTCAGTTTGCTGTAAAAACTGTAATATTCTTGACAACACACTAAACAATATGGTATAAAGTGGATCTATTTATATTTCCTTCCTGATACCAGGGAAAAAAATGTCTACTTAATATGTGATATTCATGGTTAAAAATTCTGAATATATGGGAAACTATTGCAACTCTTGCTCTCCATACACCCAGTTCCTGTGTTCAAGTCTATTAAAAAGCAATGAGGTGATGTATAGTATGCCCTCGAAGCTTTCAGAGTGAATAATACCCAGCTTTTCAGGTGCTCAACATACTGCCTGGTGATAATGATAATGATGAATTCCCAAGCAGACTCCCTCAGATATTAGGAAAATGGTTTCCTTTAACTCATATTAGATACTCAAGTTTTACATCAGTTGGCTGTCTCTGAAAAATACTTCTTAAGAGCCAAAAATATTACTTCACTTAAACAACTGTACGTATTTTGTAAACAACATACTATGTCCAGGAATTACAAATATAAAGTGAAATAAATAAATGTGCTCCTTGAAGGTCTGGGCTTTATGTTAGGTAGGGAAATACTAACATGAATTAAACTAAAGCTATATCTCAATGTTATATGCAACTGATTTTTATAACCACAGTAAATTATTTAAAAAATTTGTATCCACATTACCACCAGAAATATTCCAGACTGAGACCCAAAAAAGAGACCTAAGAAAGAGAGTCTTTGGGGAGTTCAGAGTAAAGATGTGATGAATAAAATAAGTTCTTTGTAGTACAATGCCAAAACAAGTAAAGAACAGCAAAATAATTGCAGTGCGATCAGTGTATCTAATAACTAGTAGCTCACATTGTCATTTTCCTCAAAAATGTTTAAGCCATATGAAGTTTCTATATGGCTGCCAATTTTATTATCTATTTATGGCCTTTCTTTTCCATTCCCACTGAAGTGACCTTGGTTAAGATTCTTAACACTTTAACACTCAAAATAGTACCCTACAGATCTAATTATTCTTCCTGCCTTTCTATTCACATTTTTATATACTACTGCCAGATTTTAAATCATATTACATTATTCATTTCATGTATTTAATTTAAAAAAACCTTTTATTGAATATTTACTAAATTTCAGGCACTATGTCAAACACACAGGATACGATGGTGGGGGGGAAAAAAACAGTTTTGCTACCTTTAAAGTCTGAACAGTTACAACATGTAAACCTGATTTAAGAAAACACACATAAGAGGCACCCAGGTGGCTCAGATGGTTAAGTGACTTTGGCTCAGGTCATGCTCTCACAGTTTGTGAGTTGCAGCCCAGCGTTGGGCTCTGTGTTGACAGCACGGAGCCTGCTTGGGATGCTCTGTCTCCCTCTCTCTGCCCCTCCCCCTTTCAAAACAAATAAATATTTAAAATAAATAAACACATAGTTTTTTTTTAATTTTTTTAACTTTTATTTTTTGAGAGACAGAGTGTGAGCAGGGGAGGGTCAGAGAGAGACAGGGAGTCATAGAATCTGAAGCAGGCTACAGGCTCCCAGCTGTCAGCACAGAGCCAGACGCAGGGCTCAAACCCATGAACCATGAGATCATGACCTGAGCTGAAGTCAGATGCTTAACTGACTGAGCCACCCAAGCACCCCTAAACACACATAATTTTAAAAAATTACTTGTAAACTCTGCCGCTTAACTGTTTATGAAATCTATTCATTTTAATATTGCCCATTTAGTTAGGCAATATATTAGGAAATATGAACAATAGTACTTTTCTAATATAACTAATTAGAGGATTAAAAAGATAATCAATGGAAATTTCTTGGCACATAGAATGTTTAAAAAAATAGCAGTTGATTTCTTCGTAAATAAATCTTCAGGTATTAACAGAGGGTGGTTTTATGTTTTACATTCAAAAGCCATTTAATGAAATCCCAACAGAACTGATATATGAATTTATTGTGGACAATAAAGTCCTATCTGTGTAGGACTTAAATAATTGTTTTGTCTTTAGTACTTTTCCTTAAGCATTTAAGAAAATGAATCACTTTTTAAAACCCAGACTATTTCAATCATAAGCAAAGCAAAACTCAAAGTATAAAAGAGTGAAGCCTTTTTTATTTTTTTAAAGATCATGTATGTTTTTCAAGGCCTGAGGCAAGGTTTGAGAAAGGATATGATTTCATTATTGATCCAAACATCTCTTTTAAAAGAGATACAAGGTAAAACCTGAGGGGTAAGTTCCAACAATGAGAGAGCCTCAGGAAGCAATTGCCAGATATTTCAGTGCAGCAGAATCTGAATTGACTCATTCTATGCTAGCTCATTTCCGTGAACTCCAAAATAGCTAATAAAGCTTGTGGATTGAAATTAGTCCCCAAATATGCCAGACCTAGTCCTTGAATACATATAACACATTAGAAAGAGTGAAATCCAAAGTAAGATACGGGAGATAGACTTTCTCTTTGTTGACAGCTTGCTATAGAGTGAGAAATTTTACTGAAGAGGAATTAGGTCTCTATTGTGAAAGATAACAGAAAACTAGAAAATCATTATTGAATGAAGAAGACTTTATGGAGGATAAGTTAGATATCAAGAATACTTGAGGCCTTATATGTATTGTGTTTTGTGTTCATAAATTAAACTGTTAAAGGGATAATGGTATAGGTGAATAGTGAATAGATATAAGATTATCCATTCAGACTATTCATGGACAAATTAGAAGTAAATATTGTTAGTTTCAGTTTCTAAAGTTTCAAAATAGAGGGGGAGAAGGTAGCAATTTTGGGGACCATTGGATGGCCACAGTGATATTCAGACTAACAGAAAAGGTATGATTATGACCATATTTCAGATGGTAGATTTGACTACATTTTATAAAACTGAGACTATTTAGTGTTAGTAGGATGCAGAGTGACTAAAATTCTTTTATTTTGATGTTGAGAATGTGAATAGGTATAATCACTTTTAAAAACTGTCGGATTCTTTTGAATAAATAAAAGTAAGTACCCATACTATATGATCCAGTAATTTACCACCTATATATGTATGCAATAGAAATGGGTGCCAACGTACCCCAGAGGACATGCACAAAATGTTCACAGTAGCATTATTTATGTATACTCTTATAATATGTTATTTTTGGTCAATGACAGTTTAATGTCATGTTAGTCTAATGTCAATGTTAGTCTAATGCAGATCATCATGGTTACCCTTACATCATTCCTTGTCACTAATATGTCAAATTCTTTCTAAATATGTGTATCTACTATAATTTATATGTAAGTATATATGTCATATATGCTATTATGCATATGTGACAAATACCATATTATATATTGTATATATTGCAAAATGCATTGCACTATACTATATATATTTTTGTATAAATTATTTTGTATACTCTATAATTTGAATTTAGAAGAACCCTCATGAATGGGATCAGTGCCCTTATAAAAGAGGCCCCAGAGAAACTCCTTGTCCCTTATTCCATGTAAGGTTACAGTCAGAAAATGGCCATCAACAAGAATTTGGTCTCATCAGACATGCTCCATGATCTTGGACTTTCCAGACTCCATATCTGTGAAAAATAAATATTTGTTGTTTATAAGCCATCAAGTTTAAGGCATTTTTCTTATCTAGGCATGCCTGGGTGGCTCAATCAGTTAAGGCTCCAACTCTTGGCTTAGGTCATGATCTCGCAACTTGTATGTTTGAGCCCTACAACAGGCTCTGTGCTAACAGCACAGAGCCTGCTTGGGATTCTCTCTCTCCCTCTCTCTCTGCCCCTCCCCAGCTTTCTTTCCCTCTCTCTGTCTCTCTCAAAATAAATACATAAACATTTAAAACAATTTTTTAAAAATGTATTTTTGTTACAGCACCCCAAACAGATTGACATTTCCTAAATGCTTTCCTTGCTTTCTTATGAATAAACTTATGTTCTTAAAAACCTGTTGACTGGGGCGCCTGGGTGGCACAGTCGTTAAGCGTCCGACTTCAGCCAGGTCACGATCTCACGATCTCGCGGTCCCTGAGTTCGAGCCCTGCGTCAGGCTCTGGGCTGATGGCTCAGAGCCTGGAGCCTGTTTCCGGTTCTGTGTCTCCCTCTCTCTCTGCCCCTCCCCCGTTCATGCTCTGTCTCTCTCTGTCCCAAAAATAAATAAATGTTGGAAAAAAAATTAAAAAAAAAAACAAAAAAACCTGTTGACTATATTTTACTCATTTTCCTAGAGTTAATTTTTACCTTGAAGATATATTAGAATATCCACTATCAATTGAGAGTAGTGGAAGATATTCTTTGGTTTATGATGCACAGATATTCCTGAAAATTTGGTTGCTGACCTTATATCCTCATTCATTATAACTTCAGTTCTCAGGAACATTGCAGATTTAACTTCTCCCACCTTTATTTTGACTTAATTTTGTCTTCTATTTTGTCTCTGCAATTTCCCAGAGATTTCAGATTGACAAGGCATGTCTTAGGGTCTTCTGTTTCCTCCATGATGTGTACCTAGTATAATGTCTTGGCTAGAGTACATCTTCAAGACATATTAACTAATTGATTTGAAAATTTACATCCAAGGGTTCAGCTGAACCAAGACAATTTACATTATAAAAAGTCATTAGGTGAATTAGATTTGTTTTTTGTTTTTGTTTTTGTTTTTTAGAGAGAGATAGAGAGCATGAGAGAGGGAGAGGAGGAGAAAGAGAAAGAGAGAGAGCATGAGTGAGGGAGAGGGGGAGAGAGAGAGAGAAAGAGAGAGAGAGAATCTCAAGCAGGATTCATGATCAGCATGGAGCCCAATGAAGGGCTTGATCCCACAACCCAGGGATCATGACCTAAGCCAAAACCAAGAGTTGGATGCTCAACTGACTGAGCTACCCAGGCACCCCTAGATAAGTTACTTTTTTTTTTAAGTTTTTTGTTTTGTTTTTAGAGAGAGAGATAAAGAGAGACAGACAGACAGAGAGATCACAAGTTGGGGAGGGAAAGAGAGAGAGTGAAAGAAAGAATCCCAAGAAGGCTCCAGGCTATCAGCACAGAGCCTGACCCGGGGCCCAATCCCATAACACTGGGATCATGATTTGAGCTGAAATCAAGAGTCGGACATTTAACTAACTGAGACACCCTGGCATCTAGGTATTTTTAATATAACTAGCATGTGGACATTCACACTGTCAATAGCCTACACACTACATGTGACATGAAGACTGTTTTCTTTTTAAATTAATCCCCTTTTTTTGTTGTTGTTGTGTTTTGTTATATTCCTCTCCATATTCTGCACTTCTTTGCTTGTGAATTACAGGATTGTTTTAGTTTAATCAGTCTGCTTATAGAAAAAATTATCAAGACTGGTGTGTTATAAACAAAAGAAATTTATTTCTCATAGATCTGGAGACTATGAAGTCCAAGAACAAGGTACTGGCAGATTTGGTGTCTGGTGAAAGCCTGCTTCCTGGTTCACATGCTACCATCTTCTTGCTGTGTCCTCACATGGCAAATAGGGGTAAGAGAGCTCTCTGGGGTCTGTTATATAAGGGCACTGATTCCCAAACCCCCCCCCAAAAAAAAAATAAGGGCACTAATCCCATTCAGATGGGCTCCATTTTCATGACCAAATCACTCCTGAAAGTTTCCACCTACAAATACCATCACATTGGGGATTGATTAGGTTTTAGCTTATGAATTATTATGGAACAGAAACATTCAGCCTATAGCAAGGGCATTATCACTAGCTCTCTCTTAATTTAAGTATTAATAATGTTGCTATGTGACTGGAAAGTACTACATGGTGTTAAAGAATTTTTTTTTAATGTGGGCTCTGGGTAGAGGGGGTTGCATTTTGAGTTAAATGCAGAAACATTGAAAATACCAAACAAATAACTACTGTTATTTTTCACAAATGTGCTAGGCTGACAGGTTGTTTAATATAAACAGAATAATGTGTGTCCTGACATTTTCAAATTGTCTAGGAACTTTTAGAACTGAATACTTCATCATGCCTTTAGTTCTTCAGTGTTCTTTTCAGAAAATTCTTTCTGCCTGATATAAAGTGTATGGCATTAAATCTTCTCCTAAGAAGACCACAAACAAGCCTACCTTTTAAACAAGCATTTCCAATGTTCAAATCAGATAGAAATTTCAGGCAGACCTGCAAATATACATTTATACCTTACCAATTTAACTTTTATATGTGTCAGATAATTGCTTTGATAAGGTGGGAAGGGAGGTTAACTAAATTTTAGAGGGGATAGAAAAAGTTTTATTTCCAACAACCATCTTGCTCTTTTATAATGCTTGGTTTCAGAGCAGCGTATGCATCAAATTTACAGAAAAGCCTTACCTTAGGAAACCAAATGAATGAGCTTCCAAGAAAGAAAGAAAGAAAGAAAGAAAGAAAGAAAGAGAAAGAGAGAAAGAGTAAGAAAAGTTTTAAAAAGAATGAATAGTGTCTGATTTATTGTTTTATGAAAGGATTGAACACAAGCAATATTATCATTGTATATAGGTGTTAAAATTGAATTAAGTACACACACACACACACACACACACACAGGCATACACAAAGGCATTTTTAAATAATCCCTTGTTTAATTCTATCTGTAGTCT
Organism: Prionailurus viverrinus; assembly: GCF_022837055.1. Taxonomy (NCBI): domain Eukaryota; kingdom Metazoa; phylum Chordata; class Mammalia; order Carnivora; family Felidae; genus Prionailurus; species Prionailurus viverrinus. Next base: position 71,378,481 of record NC_062563.1, read on the forward strand.
CTCGTGTCTTCATTCATTGCATCTGAAACAATCTGGAGATAATTTCTCAGCAACTCAGTTATATTATATTAGCTGGACTACTGTTTAAGGATGGTGAAAATATAAAAATATTCATGGCATCATCAAAGCAGTGGTTTCTATGTTTGATTTTTTATGATATGTATAATTACTAGGTACTTTCTGGAAATATATTTGGGACATTTAAATTTTTAGTCATCCTGGGCCATTGGTGCTAAAGGAAATATTAAAGTTGAACAAGGCAAAATCACAAAATTGAGCTTTCATTGCCCCAATTCTGTTTCTAAAAATGTGTTCAGTCTTCATGGATTTTGAAAAGGTTCTAGCATGACCTTCAGGTTAAACATCACACAGTGGTCTACTTTTAAAATGTACACAACTCAACTGAACAAGTTTTCCATACCTTTCTTCTCTGCAGAAATGGCTTAGTATTTCACTCTACCAGTTTGGTTGTTAGCAAATGTTACATCTGCAAAAGTTTGCTCCCACATTATCCTATGAATTCACTGTGACAGCCTTTTCTTTGTGATCTCCACAGTACATAAAATATTTAATATATTGTTTTTAGTAAATATTTGTTGATTGACTTTGTGTTTCTGTACCGTAGAGAAATATTTTTTTAAAAAATTCTTTAATGTTTATTTATTTTTGAGAGAGACAGAGACAGAATGCAAGTGGGTTAGGGGCAGAGAGAGAGGGAGACACAGAATCCGAAGCAGGCTCCAGGCTCTGAGCTGTCAGCACAGAGCCCAACGTGGGGCTAGAACTCATGAGTTGTGACATCATGACCTGAGCCGAAGTTGGACGCTTAACCGACTGAGCCACCCAGGTGCCCCTTTTTAAAAATTTTTTTTAATGTTTATTTATTTTTGAGAGAGACAGAGATAGAATGTGAGTGGGTTAGGGGCAGGAGAAATATCTTGTATAGTGGAATGTCTAGGACATGTAGGAATAAATATCTTTGGAATAAAAACTAGTTTCAACAATTTTCATCCACAATGTAATAGTCATTCTGAGAAATAAACACAAGAAGATTCTATGAACACATTAGCCCCAAAAAGAGAATGGCAAAGGGAGGGATTGAGCTGTACACAAGGAATTCTAAAACCTTAAGATCAATATTAATTGCAGTTATTTTGTGCTTATTTCCCTCTTGAGTTGGCTCTGCTGAAGAAATAATGAAAGTTAGTGTGACTGATACCAAAAGTCTTCCTAAAAGAGAATGATTTCATTTTTGAGTTGATAACAGTGCCATAACTATTCATGGGAGTTGACATTATAAAATTTTTAAACAATAACAACAACAAAACCCAACAACAGCAACAAAAGTTTGTTGATGGATTATATAAATGAAAATAAAATAATGTAGTTAACAAATTCATATTTGCTTAACTTATTTCAGGGAACTGTGAAGATATTGGTATTACCTCAGATATTGTTCTCGATGAGCAAGGATTGGCAAAAGTTTTCTGTAAAGTACCAGATAGTGAATGTTCTAAGTTTTCTAGCCATGTGTGGTTACTGTCATATATTCTTCTTTGTCTTTTTTTTACCCTTTTACAATGTTTTTTTTTAAAAAAAAAATCTTAACTTGAAGACCATAAAAATACAAGACTTGAGGTGGATTTAATCCCCAGGATGTGGTTTGCTACCCACTGCTTATTGATACAGTAAACTAAAGGGCATAACTATTAAAGATTTTATGCATTTTATTCTTTATGTATGATAGCCTCTAAGATGATCCCAATGATCTCTACCTTTTAAGTGTTTATGCCTTTATGTAGTCCCTTCCCTCTAAGTATGGACTGGGTTTGGTGACTCACTTCTAAAGAATAAATAAAGCAACAACAATTGTACGTGACAAGGATATTAGGCAATATAAAGCAGTATGGCTTTGTTTTCTGTCTCTTAGACTACATGCCCTGGGAGAGGCCAGCTGCCAAGCCTTGAGCAATCATATGAAGAGGGCCCAGCCATAGCCAATTGAGTAAACTTAAAATCAGAACCTCCAAGCCAGGCAATCCTCAAATGATTGCAGCCTTGACTATCATCCTGGCTGCAGTTTTATGAAAGACTCTGAACCAGAAACCAGCCAGGTAAGCCGCTTTCAGAGTCTTAATTCACAGAAACCACGGGACATTAAATGTTTATGGCTATGTTTTGACATAAGTGGCTATGCAACAATAGAGAACTAGAAAGTTGTAATTATAATATGTTATTTTGTAAGAATTTAACCTGGTTATCATAAAACTACAGATAACTTTATTCTTAGCTAGTATGTTAGTCAAGGTTATACAGAGCAACAGAACCAGAAGGGAATATATATATATAAAGAGACTTATTTTAAGGAATTGGCTCACACAATTATGGAGACTTGGAGAGTCCAAAATCTAATGAAGGAGGTCAGCAGGTTAAAGACTCGGGAAGGAGTTGCAGTTTGAATCCAAAGGCAGTCTGTGGGCAGAATTTCTCTCAGCCAGAGGAGAGGGGTGGTCAGCCTTTTATTCTATTCAAGGCTTCAACTGATTGGATTTCTTTAAATACAAGCTCATCCACATTTTATGGTGGGCAATCTGCTTTATTCAAATTCTACACATTTAAATGTACATTTCATCCAAAAACATCCTACAGAAACATGTAGAATAATGTTAGACCAAATATCTGGGCACTGTGACCCAACCAATTTGACACATAAAATTAACCATCACAGTTAGGGCTAACTAAAATGATTATTTAAAATTTGAATTCATCCAGTATCAATGAAAGACGTACTGAGTGTAATTTATCAGTTTCCTTGGATTCACACTCAGCTACCTAAAAAAGGAATCTAGGTATATAAGCAGATAAATGGTACAATCACACAACAAAGCAATGATTATGAAGATTAAAGAATAAGGTTGGAAACATGTTTTTCTTAACATTTCAGGTCACAAAGCTATACACTCCATGGAAATAAATATGTATAAATATAAAAGCATCAACCAACTTGTTATAAAAAAATTTTAAATTTAATCCATCCAAATTTTTCAAAATAATTTGAGATTATGTAATATTTAAGAAAAATACTTAGATGACTGGACTTTTCATCTGCATGCTGTGTAATATATAATAGGTTATCAATTTACAAGTGAGTCACCCTAATGTAAAGAGAGATTGTGAGGGGCGCCTGGGTGGTGCAGTCGGTTAAGCGTCCGACTTCAGCCAGGTCACGATCTCGCGGTCTGTGAGTTCGAGCCCCGCGTCGGGCTCTGAGCTGATGGCTCAGAGCCTGGAGCCTGTTTCCGATTCTGTGTCTCCCTCTGTCTCTGCCCCTCCCCCGTTCATGCTCTGTCTCTCTCTGTCCCAAAAATAAATAAACGTTGAAAAAAAAATTAAAAAAAAGAGATTGTGACAAGCAGAATAATAGTTTGTCAAAGATGTCTATATCATTATCTAGAACCTGCAAATGTGCCACCTTACATGGCAAAAGACACTTTCCAGTTGTGACTAAATTAAGGCTTTTGAGATCAGGAGACTAGTCTGAATTGTCCAGGTGGGACCAAGGTAATCATTAAGGTACTTAGGAGGCAGATGGGTCAAATTCAGAACAAATTTGTGGCAATAGAAGCTGAGGTGAAAGAGAGAGACAGAGAGAGAGAAATTTGAAAATGCTATAGTGCTTCTGACTTTGAAAATGGAGGAGGGAGGTCACAAACCAAAGAAAAAGGAGTGTATCCTGCCTCTAGAAACTGAAAAAGGCAAGAAAACAGATTCTTCCCTTGAATGTGCTAAATGGACACAGCATATTGACACCTTGACTTTAGGACTTCTGACCTCGAGAACTGTAAGATAAATGTGTATTGTTTTATGCTGCTAAATTTGTGCAACTTATTAGAGCAGCAATATACAACTTATAAAGAAATAAATTCCTGCTCATTTAGGGGATTGAGACTATAGTCATATTTAGAGAAATGACATTCTATGAACTTCGAAGTGCATTTCGTAAACATGGTAGACTGAATACAAGTTTCAGGAGGAAGGCCAGATGCTACATATTTTGTTTACCATTGTATCCCCTGGGCATAGTACATAAATAACACATACCAGGTTTCAAAGAGATAGTTTTGTGAAAGATGTTCTAATAATAGATCTTCGTGATATTCAGTTCATACACCAAATTTCTATTAGTGACTCCTAAATTTATAAAGATTTATTCCCTCAGGCCAATAATATTATTTTCTCAGTCATCTTAACACCAGGGTTTTTTTACTAAATACTTGAAATGAATTAGTATAACATTAATGTTTGACTTATTGTTTCTCAAATAGGACACTGATATCATATTTATAGTATCATTAAATGATATTAATTTACTATATCTTGGCTGATCCTATTCTTAATGGTGCTATTTAACAGAATGATGTGAAAGTTGTAAGTCAATTTTAAGCAACCAAATGAAAGAAGACCCACAAATTTTCCCCTCAAGTGTAGTGAATCAGCACACATCTGTATGTATTAGAAATAGAATAGAAGTCCTAACCTTAAAATAACTTTCCAAAACACCTTTAGGAATCAAAGGACACGGGCTAAATGATGTCACCAAATTATTGCTAAATAAACACTTATATATCAGCCATTTTTTATAAATTCTACTTTGAATTTAAATATATAACTCAGCCTCCAATGAGGAAAAATAGCACATGTATAGAAATCTTCCATCTACCTAATTAAAGTAGCAAATGTTTATCTTGTATTAACTTATGACGGTGCCACAGTTTAACAGATTAAGATTTATAGAGTGTCACTGCTAATGGCACACAATGGTTGCAGCTGCACTATTTTGGTGGTCCAGGAAGTGTGCTTGGCTAGGCAAGCACTGCATCTGCATGCTTGATGTTAACACTCGGGCCTTTTATAACTCTAATAAAGTTGACAATTTATGCATAGACATGCCAGAATCTAGAGCCAAGCAAGGCAGAATCACTGAGGTTGAGGGCATAAATTCAAGCTGCCTGCCAGAAACATGTGCAGCTGTATTAGGAACAGGAAGTAGATTCCATTGACACATCTGCTACAGATGCCTGGTTTGCAAACATCTCTACCTCTTTCCTCCTGTCGACACATGCAGCACTTAGTACACCATTGCTTACCCAGAACAAAGTGTGAGATTCGGGGTCACAATTGTGTCATTCTCTCAATTTACTCAAGAAGAGAAGTGACCCCCTTGAAATTAAATTATCTTGTCCCTCATCTTTAAAACACAGAACAGGGGTGCCTAGATGGCTCATTGGGTTAAGCTTGTGACTTCAGCTCAGGTCATGACCTTATGGTTCCTGAGTTTGAGCCCCGCATGGGGGTACTCTGCTATCCGTGCAGAACCCACTTTGGATACTCTCTCTGTGCCCCTCTCCCTCTCTCAGGCATGCTCTCTCTCAAAAGTAAATGAATATATTTTTTAAAAAACACAGGAAAACATAAATGTATAGTATGTAATCTTTATTTTCTTCAATACTGCTTCTTCAGAAAGCTGAACTTTACCTCCAGGTAGTTCATCCAAACCTGGATTAATAGCCACTCTTACCTTTAAGTGTCTAGATAAGTATTGCTACTTGTGAAACTTGTGTCGTGTGTAGCCTTGTGAGAAGTGAGTCTGCACTACTGCACTGTTATGTAGTCTAAGAGAAGGCCCCAGTGTTTCAGCATGAGAAATGCTGCAGTCCTTAATTGAAACTATCACACTAAATCCAAGTAAGTCAGTCCAATCTCAGTAGTTACAAAATGTGCTGGCGAGAGTGGAAATTTCCTTATCAGAAAAATGGCCTCTACTTGTGACTTTATCTTTCAATTAGTCTAAAATTAGGAAGGAGTAAAGACTGATATCAGTTAGCTTTCTCAAACTGTAACAGTTGTTGAGAGCTTAGAGCAAGAATTGGCATATATTAGAAAGAGATGGAATTCTGCTCAAAATAAAATTTGAGCGTTATAGATTTGATCACAATTTAATTTCCAATCACAAGCTCTGATATGAGGTAACTAGGCCAAGGAGCAATATAGGGAGTAAAGCAGGAAAAAAATTCGTATACAGTTAAGATCAGAATGGATCGTTTCTTTTTTTTTATTATTTTTAAATTTGAATTTATTTTTGAGAGAGAGAACAAGAGAAGGGGAGGAGCAGAGAGAGAGGGAGACGCAGTTTCTGAAGCAGGCTCCAGGTTTGGGCTGTCAGCACAGAGCCCAACGCGGGGCTCGAACTCATAAACCATGAGTTCATGACTTGAGCCAAAGTCAGACACTTAACTGACCGAGCCACCCAGGCACCCCACAGAGTGGATCATTTCTAAAGGCATGTATATTCAGACCTTTGCAAGGAAACCAGTCTATTTTTTTTTTTAATGACCTAGGAGCTCAGGGCTTGAGGGCAGGAAGCAAGCACAACTCAGGTTTCTTCTGGGTCATGCTATATGATTTGTGCCAAGGGCAGCATGGCACAGAATCAGTAAATGGGGTACATGCAGCTCTCATTGGGTCCAACATGGCAGAAGGTGCTTCAAAATAAGCAACTTTATATAGAAAAATAAGTGTGACAAATCTGAGGTATCCTGAGATCTCTGTTTCTTAGGATTTCAGATATAGCTAGATGCAATGACTCCTATTGTTGAAGCTACTATATCCATTCATATTCATTTATAATAAAATTATCCTTATTCTTGAAATGTTTTTTCTCTATACATGATGAAATAGACTCCTTTAGAACATTGTATTCTTCTTCTATAACCAATCACAAATTATGTTAATTAATGAAATTAACATCACCGTGACTTCTGAAAATTTAGGCATTGAATCAAATACAATACCCTATATAGCCCAATATTTTATAAAATATTCAATGGAAGATATGTCATCCAATGAACTAGCTGTTGCATTCTACTGAAGGACTGCCAGTCTAGCTAGAATGCAATGTAGATAAGGTCCCTATGTTGGTATTATTAATGTATTCATGATCTTTGTTTCTAGTCACTTCTATTCTTGTTGCTTTCTTTTCTAACTTGAATAGACTTAGCTATTTATCCAAAGAATATGGGTACCCGGGTGGCTCAGTCAGTTAAGCATCTGACTCTGGCTCAGGTCATGCTCTCTCAGGTCAGCTGTGCTGACAGCTCAGAGCCTGGAGCCTGCTTCAGATTCTGTGTCTCACTCTCTCTCTGCCCCTGCCTCACTCATGTTCTATCTCTCTCTCTCTCTCAAAAATAAATAAAACATTTAACAAATTTTTTTAAATAAAAATTTAAAAAAACAAAGAATAAAATACAACATTTTGGATAATTCAAGTGTTTATATTAAAGATGAAAAATGTTGCTAAAGGATGATAAATATTAAAACTAGCTCATAATGGCTTACTCATACCACACTGTGGATAGCTTCAGCATCCTAGTAATAATTTGCAGGTTCCCATTATAGAGTAAAATGTATATTCTAGGTTTATCCCTCTGAATGTGCATTGCATATTTATAACTTTTTTCTGTTCCAAAGAAAACAATCAAGCTGGGAAAATATTATTTTGAATTGCTTAGACTTTCACAAAAATTTTAAAACATAATTTTTATGTAACTTATTAGAATGTAAATTTTATGTGCTTGTAATACAGATCCAATAATTAGGTAGGTATAAAAATCACATAACACTTTTATTGAAACATTTTTTTTTATCAACAAGTGTTAACCAAAACTGTCTTTCAAGTTTAAGGCAACCAAGAAAACTTCCACTTCTGTCTATTTTAATTTATAACAGGCACTGTGTGTTAACACAGTTGCTTTTATTCCATATTGCCCCATAAGCTCATCTTTTATTAAAACAATTAGAAATTATTTATTATAAAGCCAAACATAGATATATAAGAATAAAGAAAGGAGATGTAAAAAAGAAATTAATATATACAAAATGTTTTATTAAATTCTAAGTGCAGTAAATGTTAAAAAAATATAAAAGACTACTCAAAATTACATTATTAGTTTACTAAGAAAAATATACTTTAAGATATATGTAAATTAGAACATTTATCATTATTTAAAATATCTTTTAACTTAAAACTCACTAAATAAAAATGGAAAAACCTATAAAATTTCTAAAAGAAAACATAAGAGAATAACAAGGTGACCACAGTTTGGGCAATGAGGGTTTTTTTCCCTTTATTTTATTTAAGGCAAAATTCAAATGGCATAAAATTAATCATTTTACAATGTACATTTCAACAGTTCTTAGTATATTCACAATGTTGTGCAACCTTCATCTATAACTAGTTCCCAAATATTTTCATCACCCCAAAGGAAACCCTGTACACATTAAGCTGTCCCTCTCCATTCACCTGTAACCACTAATTTGCTTTCTGTTTCTACTGATTTACCTATCGGGATATTTTATATAAATGGAATTATACAATATATGACCTTCTGTGTTTTGCTTTTATGCTCAGCATGTTTTCTAGAATTATCCATGTTGTAGCATGTATTAATACTTCTTTTTCTTAGGACTGAATAATCTTCCATTATATATATATATATATACACACAACGTTTTACTTATCCATTCATCTCTTAATAGGTATTATAAATAGTGCTATCATGAACTTGTAGTACAAGTATTTGTTTGAATACCTATTTTCAATTATTTTGACTTTATACTTAGAAGTGAAATTGGTAGGTCATATGAAATTCTAACTTTTTGAGAAATGGACAAACTGTTTCCACAGTGGCTGCACCATTTACACCTGCCATTTTCCATTTTTTTTCCTAATATTGTTATAGCCACCTAGCGCATGTAAAATGTCATCTCATTGTGAGGCAGTAAGCTTCTTAATAAAAGACAAAAAGCATGATCTATGAAGGGAAAAATTGTTAAGCTGAGTTTCACTAATACAATAACTTCTTCACTGAAAAAGGCAGTTAAGAAAATGGCAATATAAGTCATAGACTGGGAAAAAGATATTTGCCAAACACCTATCAAATATAGGGCTAGTATCCAACACATACAAAGAACTGTTAAAACTAAACAATAAGAATATAGACAATTTAATTAAAAAATTGGGCAAAATCTAAACAGAAACGTCACCAAAGAAGATATACAGATGGCCAATAATCATATGACAAATGAAGCTCCACATCATTCATAATCAAGGAACTTCAAATTAAACACCAATAGGATACCACCACAGACCTATTGGAATGGTTAAAATCTTAAAAAATAAATAAAACAAATAAAAATAAGAAACTGGCAATATCTGATGCTGGTGAGGATGTGGAACAAGAGAAACTAATTCATTGCTGTTGGAATACAAAATGTATGGCCACTTTGGAATAGAATTTGATAGTCTCTTGGAAAGCTAAGCAAATCATTTTGTATGATCCAGCAATCCCACTTCTAGATATTTGAACTGACTAAAATGTCCACTCAAAACCCTGCAACTTACATTTATAGCTTCTTTACTTATGAGAGTCAAAAACTGGGAGGAACCAAGCTATCCTTCAACAAGGATGGATAAACAAACTGTAGTATAGCCATACAATGTATAATTTTTCAGCAGCAAGGAGAAATCAGCATTCAAGGCACAAAATGGCATGGATGAACGTAAAACACATATTTCTAAGTAGAAGAAGTCGATGTGAAGAAGGATACATACTGTATATTTCCAAATATCAGAAGGAAAAAGCAAAGCTATAGAGTAAGAAAGATCTGTGGTGCTGAGAGATCAAAGGAACGGCATGAGAGTTGACTATGTCAAGCACCATGGATTTTTTTAGTATGATGAAGCTATTCTGTATGATACAGTCATGGTGGATACAAGAAATTATCCATTTATCAAAATTCCCAGAAGTTACAGTACAAAGTAAACTGTAAAAAATGCAATTAAAAACATATTTAGGAAGTTGGATAATTCCCAGGAGAAATTCAGAATGTGGCATAACAATGTAACTCTGTTACATATACAGGAAACAATTCCACTGAAGGGAGCAGGGAGAGAGGAAATGGGTGGGGTCTGTAAGGCTAGAGGTATAAGAAATTGCACACAAGCCCTGGTCTATAATTGTTTCAGCATGGGGGTATAGGTTAATAATTCTATGTTATTTATATGTATACTGGAATTAAACAATCAGATAAATGAATGTCATATAAGTGGGAGGCAGGTTACTCATTGTAGGAATGAGAATTTACAAATAAAAGAGGGGAGGAGGCAAGAATATGCATATGGTAATGCATTAGAGTTGGAGATAGCAGTATGAACTCATGATTAGCTGAATCTAGATACAGATGGTTACATATAAAAGTATTTATGGGTATGTATATATGCATGAACCATATACTTGTCTGCTTTTTCAGTAGAGATGGACTAAAAGCAGTGAAACCCGGTAGCAACAAGCACACTTAGCTTCCACAGTTTGATTTTTAATATCGTTATGTAATTAAAGAAGAACTTCTCAGACAAACGACTGATTTTAAGATTGGGATACAAATATATAAGATAAATATGGAAGATATTGTAGTGTTAGGAAGTAAGGAAGTATTAAAATTAATAATATATATTATTATATATTATTATAATATCAAAATACATTGATGGGTGAAAGTCAAATGAGTACAGAAACTATCTGAAAGTGCTCTGAATGGACAAAACTGGAAAAAAATGAAACAACATAATAAAGTAATATTGGGTTAGTTGGCATAAATCAAATACTCTTAAGTCTATATAGATGTAAATGAACAATTGAGTAAATAAATGTCTAAGAAGAGACAAATATCCCATGCAGAAGAATTACGAATAGTTTTTATAGATGCTCTACCCTAAAGGAAGGAGAAAATGAATTTCCACTTCTTAAATTTGGGCTGTGCATAGCAAATTCCTTCTAAAGAGAACAGTATAGAAAGGGGGATAAAAAAGAGTAACTTTACAACGGAGACAACATTACTGACAAACATTCTTTCAGCACGGTGGTCAAGGTCAATATTAAGGATGAAAATCATGTGTGAGAATGTGTACACTTGGTATACTGTGATGAAAATGGCACTCTTTGTGGCCTTCCTCTCAAAAATCAATAGCTTTTGTCTAACCATAGGAAAAACATCAGACGACTTCCAAGAGAGGGGCATTCTACAAATTATCTAACCAATATTCTTAAAAACAGTCAAGGTCATCAAAAAGAAGAAAAGTCTAAGAAATTGTCACAGCCAAGAGGAGTCTAAAAAGGCATGACAGCTAAATGTAATATGTCCTGAATGAGATTCTGAACAGAAAAAATAAAACAAAAATAAAAACAAAGAAAACCTGAATAACGTGCAGACCTACTTATAATAATGTATCAATATTCCTTTATTAACTATAAAAATGTATCATTTTTATATAAATGATCAGAATTCTATACTGGTTTATAAAATAGAATATATCAATACCTCTCACTGAGATAATATCAGGTTTGGTTTTAATTCATATAGATAAATTTTTATAAAGGATTGAAGAAACTACTTTTAGATTCTCACTATTCCATTTTTTCCCAAGGCAAAAGTACACAAAAAGAAAAGTGACCATAAAAATATCTACTGTAAATCGACCCTGTTTTTTATTTGGGGAAAATGCATTTTAATGATTTCAATTTTCGGAGTGAAAAATAATTAAACTCTTCTGCCCATAGCATGTAAATCTGAATCTGTGTGAAATAGTTTAAATTGAATTTACTTCAATATCTGAAGATAGAAATAACTGGCATTTTGAAGGTATAGTGTTGTTTGTGCTCTGTTTATTCCCTTATATAAATTCTGGTTTTATAAAGCTTATTCACATAGAAATTGAATAAATAAAAGCATATTTTTCAAAATAAATAATGTTCATTTCAAGAAATAACTGATGATTTCCGTTTACAATTGGTCCTTCTCTAGTCTTCCCATCTGTCTTCATATTTTCAAAGTTTGGTTTTTATTAATGTGTCCTGTACCAACACATCAATAAATTAGGAGGAGAATCATTCTTTTGTATATAATTATTTAGTGGCACGAAAAGGTTGCAACAAACAAGATGATATTATAAAATAATGTGGCTACAACTTGTGCTCAACACTGAATTTTATAAATTAAATTGCAAGTACATGAAAATGAAGATAATTAACCTCTTATTCAGGAAACAAATACAGAAAAATCAATTTTTGTTAGAGAGACTAGCTATAGAATGATATTTTTTTCTTTTCAATTCCAGTCTATCTAAACTATGTACTATATAACACACCACACACACACACACACACACACACACACACACACACACACACACTTTTAGTCATAAATAATGTCAAGCTGGAAAAGGGGTTATTATTTTACTAAGGAATTGAAGTTAGTTAAATTTATTTGTCTATCTCCTCTAAGACATACAAGTAAAAGACTTACTCAAATCTCATTGATTTCTTCTGCTCTCTTTCTCTTTCATTGTACCTTCTACAAGGTAGAAAAATTCTACCTTCACTGCATAGCTTTGATATCCTCCCAGAGAGATGGAATTATAAGAAAGAAGTTCTCAGAGAAAACAAAATATATCAAATATCTACTTGTTTTTATTTTAGCCTACTGATCATTTACACAACTAGTATATACTGGCATGACATCAAAATTTCAGACACTGTAGACCTTTTTTTTCTAAGGACCTTAATGATATTAGCAGTTAATTCCTGCCATGCAAAAGGTACAGCTAAGAATGTTCTTCCTTGAGCTTTGGCAAAGTTTGTTTTTTTTTTTTTTTTGCTAAAGCCATTATTATATTTTCATGTAGAAATTATCAAATATCACAAGCAAAATAACAATAGTCACTGGAGAAAAGCTGTTAATGACAGAAGGCAGCATTTATGATAACCCCCACTTTAAAAAAGGAAATAAATTAAATTTAATAACATATATTTAAATGGTCTTGTTCTTTTTAAATTTCACCAATGTTTTGCAAAGTGAAAACACCACCAAAAACATGCATGTATTCCTAAATTTCTTGACACATACCACATAAGTGATAATCCATACCTTTGAGTGAAGAGGTAAGGGGGAAAAATGAGTTTTGCCTCTATTTTCCATTCCAAAAGTTTTATTTGATGTGAAAGACTTCACTTTTACATTATTGATACCCTGAAGATGTCATGCCATTACTCATGTAATGTGTGATCACATTAATGGATCATTTATTTGTTTTTTGCTGAGATCCAGGCAGCAGCATTGATCAAAGACGATTCACATACAGAAAGTAGAGCAAGAAGGGAAAACCTGAACTTTAAAGGAGACTTTTATGGGACACTAAAGTCATTTGTATGTATGTGGTACATTGCATGAGGATACAGGCTGCCTGGAGGTTACAGAAGCAAGCATGTCAAAAAGTGGAAGAGCTGAAAGAGGTAGGGTAAACCCCAAAAACTCAATTTGTTACTTTTGCAAGTACAATTGAATCAGAGCCATCTTCAGGTTTATCATGTATCCACATCAATAAAAAACAAAAATATAATAAAAATCAAGCCAATACACTATATTTATGTACTACTTTATAAATGCCTGAATAATAATTTACTAATATGTCAGGTGTGCTCTAAAACATTTGCAAAAATTAAACTTTAAAAAGATGAATAAATTTAAAAGTGGATATCCTAATGTTTCCTATCCACTCCCTAATGTATCTTTTGGCTCATGCCCTGGTGAATAATTTGGAAGTCACTGGATTAGAAGATGGGTAAGGAGCCAGACAGTCAAGAGTTTAAAATCCTATCTTTGACTATTTCTAGTAATCTGTTATTGCACAATATCATATAATGTCTTTAAATTTCACTTTAGAAATTACTTTATAAATTAGGGGAAATAATCATACCTATGTTATTGAGTAACTGAAGGATTGACAGGTCCCACACAAACCGCTCAGCACATGCTTTGCTTAGGGTAATACTCAGTGAAGGATACCTATTATTGCTGTAGGTCAGCAAGAGTCCTGTATGCCTCTGCAATGACTCTGGGACACTGTTAACAGCTGTGAATGTGAATAAAGGTATATAGTTACAGAAACAGAATTGACCTTCTCCATTTCCACCACCACCACCATACAGCTACTGAGATTTTAGCAGAAGAAAGCAAAAAAGCAAGCGCTGTCAGATTTCCTGTTCTATTTTTCTAACCCACAATTACTAGAGAAAAGTCCCGTGTAATTTATTTGCCTTGTTTTACTGGTTGACATTATGTTAAGTTCATTTATTGTTGCTACTGATCCCTTTGGGACCCTTAGGGTATACTCCAAAATGAAATATTTTTTCATTCCTATTAAAGTATTTTAATGAATTCAAATTCTAAAAGTGCTTGATGATGACCAGCAGCACTATCCTACACAACGAAAAAGAGAAGTTCTTAGAGGACATTAGTCTGGGACAAAGAACCAGCAGAAATGATACCCTAGCTCACATATTTCAAAGGAGGTGATTGTAACATGGGGGAAAATGCCAAATCCTAAATTAATGCTTATTACACAGAAAATTATTTTATCTCCTGCTTTTATATATGAACTCAAATAAGCCTATCTTTTAAAAGTAAATGTTCTCTTATTTTGTCTTAAGGGAAGATGCTGCACTTTTAGCATCTCTCTCCAGAGTCTGTTTTTAATTAACACCAAATATTATGTTTGCTAAATTCATATTATGAACACAAACTTGTATTCCGTTTACTCTTATGTAAAGCTCCTCAAAAAGTAAAGGTTTTACGGAGGGTTTATATTAGTCTCTTAGTGCTACCCAAAATCAAATACAGATCTTAATAACTATCAGGACTTTGTCCAAATGTGGAAGACTTAGAGGTCACCACTCATAGTAGAAAATGCAAACAGTCAGGGGAGAGCCACTTCTAGTTTCCCCAGAGAGGGACTTTTTCCCTTTGAAGACACTTTTAATTTGTCAGCATTCATTTATTCACTTCGTCAGTTGGCACATTTGGGGAGAAACCAGGGCATCCTGAACTCGGCTCCACGCTGTTCTTTTCAATCTAGTTTCCTGCAGCAGTCATTCCCATCTGGTCTTGCCTAATTCTGAGGTTCCTGTTAGGTGGTTTATTGATCTCTTAACCTAAACCCATACTCACTAATAGCACCAATATGAAACATGGGATTCTAATGTCTCCCTTATTTTGTAAATGTTTGAGAAATTAAGGAAGTGTGATCTATTAGCAGGTTCACTGGAGACCATAAAATCTGGCCAGGTATAGTGACAATGATAATACATTGGAGGGAAGATGTTGCAACAGAGGGAATTGCAGAACACCAGGTTGCAGACTCCAGCCAGTAGAGGTCGACATGATCACCTGCATCAGGATGGTCAAATTAGACATGAGGAATCCAATCACATCACATACCGTGGAGCTCTTGCACAGATTTTTTTGTGCCTTGAAGAACTGATTAGTTAAGCTTAAGATCGAGCACAAGAGAGGAGACCAAGGAACAAAACAAAAGCAAGATACAGAAAAATAATGGACAGCGGTAACTTGGTGACAAGAAACTTACAGCACTTATTACTGGCATAAAGGAATTTGTGTATTATGTTGGAGTGGATCAGCAGAAAGGTTGACAGCACCATTAGCACAGTGAGCCATTTCAATGATGAGCATCAGTACACCCACCAACACTAGTATTTACTGAATAGTTGGTATATGTCAAGCTGTAGGTTAAGAACTTTAAACCATTAAGATTTAAACCATCAAAATTTCCATGACCACCCCAAGTTATAGATACCTAATTCTTAGCCATTACTTATCAAAGGTTTCTTAAATTACCTTCAAGTCAGAGTAGAGCTAATTGAGAATCCAGAATGGTGTTCAATCCTGAAAGGTAAGTGGCCACAATTTTAGAGGTTAAAGAATTACAGTGGCAACTCGTTATAGTTAGAGGCCTTTGTGCACTATGTAGAGGCCTTTGCAAATCATAGAACTATACATCCTAAAGTGAGGAGAGACCCATGTAATCTTCTGACTTACTCTCTGATCTCTAGACATTATCTCCATTTTGCAGAGGAAGAATCTGAGGTGCAGAGAGATTAAGTGACTCGCTGAACACCATATGGTCACAGTGATAGAAAACTGTAAAATCACTTTTTTATTAAGTCTTGGAAACCTATTGATAATCTTTTGAATAACAACGGTTTAAAGAGCCAAATTAATCTTTCCTAGAATGCCCACTATCCAGGGGCTCTCCATTTCCCCCATCAGAGTTCAGACACTTGGAGCTTGCTGCTTAAAATAACTACCTCCTACCTTCTAATCTACACCCACCCTCTTCAGCATGGTGATTGCTGGGTTCCATTTGCAGTCTGGGCTACCCTGTGAGTGCTAACTCCTGCAGCTTTCCTCTGGAAGCCTCTCTGCAAGCTGATATCTCCATGCAAGCAATTTTACTGCTCATAAAGACAAGCAGCAAGGAGAGCACAAAAGAAACCAATTTATCCATTTTTCTGTATCTGGAATACATGTGGAGTCAAAATTGGTGGCTTGCCTCAGCTCTCCCTGCTAGGATAATTTGGGGTGATATTGCAACTAAACGTTTTATTTAAACCATGCCCGTCACACTGTGCATTTTAAAGACCACATTACAGAGTGCATTACCTTTCTAACATATTTGAGCATATGAGTAAATTTCAAAGCAGAATAGCTCCCATGAATAGGAAATTATCTCACCCTTAATTTCATATTGCTATTCAAAGACAGAGAGAGCCTTGTTTGTCTTACCTTATTTCTACTTTAATATAATTTTCACTATGGTGAAGTTGTTCAAATGCTTTGATTTGTTTAAAAAATTGTTTGTTTTGTCTTATCTTTCTTGTACTTATGTATAAACATACTAATACACTTCTCTCAATCCCTAAAATATATAACCATAGACTTTCTAATTCTTTTTCTTTTAAAATTAAATATGTTATTAGTTCTGGGAGTCTCCCTCTTTAGAAAGGTCTAGATTTTCTCCTGTGTGTGAGTATGTGTGTATGTTTTCCATTTCCTCAGCAAAATTACAAGCCCAATTCTAAATCTTACTCCTTACTTAGATTATTATAACTAATTTATTAGCTTTTTGTACTATATAACTCTGCCTTCTCCTGTTCCAATTACCCAAAGCAAAAATGCCAGATTTATCAAGCACTGAATACATATATATATAGTAGTGGTTGATATTTTTATGCTTGTAATTCACTATATTTTTAAGAGTCTATTTTCTGTAATTCGTTGTATCAAATCCAAATCCATTAACCCCATAATTAATAATGGAGGTTTCTTAAAGTATCATAGTCCATGTGGTGTTGATTGGCTAAATGCCCAGAGGTTTGTTTTTTTTTTATGGGGGTGTCTGGATGTATTTTCTTTTTAAGTTTTTTCATTCCTTCTTTCCTTCCTTCCTCCCTCCTTCCTTCCCTTTCTTTCTCTTTTCTTCCTTTCCCTTCCTTTCCTTTCTTTCTTCCCTTCCTTCTTTCTTTCCTTCCTTCCTTCCTTCCTTCCTTCCTTCCTTCCTTCCTAGTCCCAATTAATTCTAGCCCTTAGCCTTTGGTTGTGCCATTTCCCTCCTGATTTAGAAAATTTCCCCACCATGGCAGACATTACCACTCTCTAATATCCAGTTCCTCTCTTTTCCTGACACACATATAATTGTACTTTCCTGCATCTTAAATGAGACCATGTGACCAGTCCTGGACATAGATGTGGACCAAATTTTGGATAGAAGCATTTAGCAGCAAGTGCTACATTCTACAGCTTTATTGTTCCCATTCCACAATGATCATGGGAACATGTAAGATGATACTTTCATCAATCTGAAACAGTGAGTTTGTGGCAAGTACATATTAGGCAGATAGCATAAGTTAGGAATAAAGCTTTGTTGTTTTAAGCCACTGAAATATGATCATTATTCTTAATTGCAGCATATCTACCTTCTTCTGAATTATATAGGTATTAGTCATTTAAAATGTCACAACTCTCAAAACTAGGAAGTGGGTTTTTTTTTGTTACTTATTAATCCCTTCTGTTTTCTTTATGTTTATCTTGTTCTTCATAATTTTGCATCCATTCATTTTGTTAATCCTTCAATAAATGTTTATTGTGAGCCTATTCTGCCTGCTATTATCCTTTCACAAAAGGTGTATTAGCAGAAAATTGTTTGATCAATATTTAAAACATGCTCTTTGCTGTGGAAAATAACTAAATTTTGAATAAATTTAAGAATTTATATATGTTTTTTCCACATTTATATCTATCATATGTGCATATTTTATATGGAATCACATGTGTACCCTGCTTCATTTCTCCTGTCTTTTCCAGTTCCAGGAAGATCAATAATAAAAAAGGAATTTTGATATCTTTCCTTACAAATACTGGAGACATAGAGATTTCACAAACTTTTCCAGGAATTGAAGAAACAATTCATTATAATCTACTCAAAATTTTTTGTTATACAGATTTTTAAAAATAAAAATATCAATGAGATGTTGTTTTAATAATAAAGTAAATAACAAGTCAATATAATGGAAGTGGCAAATAATGGAGACTCATCAGTTGTTTCCCAACTAAGCTTAACCATGCTAATATTATGCTACCTTTAGAGCAAATTAACATTAGGGTGAAAAACAAGAAATATTTGGCTAAGCCTGAAAACCCGTATTTAAATAATACACACTTGTTTGAGATCACTAAGGTCAATAGGAAGGAGAACACCAGCATAATAAATATTTTCTAATTATACCCAGTCCCTAGTTGTACCCTATTATAATCAGATATAATAATATGAAACAGAATTAAGATATTTCACTACAAAAGATTTCATGAAAACCTTGACATTTGAATGGATTTTTAAGTATAGGTATATTCCTAAATATGTTATCAATGATAGATTGATACGTCTGTCCTGGATGCTAAAATATATTCAACTTAATAACATTGGTTAAAACTATTTAATGCCAATGAGAAGGTTATAATACACACTTGATGTGCTTTGGTCTTGGTCTAATTTTTCGGTCATTTTCTACAATACTAAATGTATTTATTTTAGGGCTTCCACTGTTTTCTATAAAGGATATACCAATCTACCAAGATATGATGATATACAGAAACAAACGTAAGCATACATGATCTGGCGTTAGAGGATAAGTTCTGCTTAAAATTATAAAAGCTGAATAAAATGTTTTAAAAGATTTCTTTTTGACAAGTTAAATGTAAATTTGTACTTAATTGGTACTTTGAATAAAAAACTAGTATGCAGTGACACTAGCACTATGAATCTGTCAGCATTTTTCTCATTAACCCTATTTTTTTTAATGACACGTTATACTTTTACTTTAAAAATAATATTTAAATCACTTTGGATAAATTTAAACTGACCTGAAAACATCCTTGGTGATTTCATTGTACTAAACAAGGCAGGAAGATAATATTCTCTCTTGGGAAGAACATAGGCCAAAGAGTTTAAAGATAACTTTCAATAACTTCAAGTATCAGAGCATCATCCAATTATGTCAGTGACACATATACACATAGGTCTTGGAAGGTTCACACACAAACACACATGGCCTATCACTCCAACTAAACTTATACACACATATGAGCACATACAACAAAGCTCACACAAAGGACAGACGGCCACAGAGAAATCCCCTAGATCTGAGTTTTAGGACTCAAGTCCTGACTATCAAAATCCAGGTACAGATATTGACAAATTGCTCACACTTCTTTCTAAAGATTATTTTTAAGGAATCTCTACACCCAACATGCGGTTCAAACTTGGGGTTCAAAACTCAAGGTCAAGAGTCGTATGCTCCACCAACTGAGCCAGCCAGGCACTCTGCTCACACTTCCTTCTAAACTACAATTTATTAATCTACAAAATAAAGGATTGAACTAGATTTTGTTGGTTCCTTTCAAACCAGATACTTCCTGATGAGCCAGATATTTTCAACTTTTATTTTTTTAAATTTCTGGACACTACTAGGAATAAGCAAAAAGAAAAATGTCAATTCTTAAAATTAATGGTTGTCTTCCACTTGCAAATAGAATGGAGTAGTTTGTTGTATATGATTGCTCCTGTCAAGAAAAACTAGATAAAATAGCAAAACGTACATAAAATAGAAAAAAATATATATGTTTAAATAAATCAGAGCAGTTTTAAACAAAAAGCATTTGAGGGTTAAAATTTTGGAGAGAAAGAACTGTAGGTGATAAATTTACAATCTGAAACTATATATTTTTTTTAATTTTTTTTTCAACGTTTTTATTTTATTTTTGGGACAGAGAGAGACAGAGCATGAACGGGGGAGGGGCAGAGAGAGAGGGAGACACAGAATCGGAAGCAGGCTCCAGGCTCTGAGCCATCAGCCCAGAGCCTGACGCGGGGCTCGAACTCACGGACCACGAGATCGTGACCTGGCTGAAGTCGGACGCTTAACCGACTGCGCCACCCAGGCGCCCCAGAAACTATATTTTTTTTGTGTAGGCTTTTAATGAGAATCTTGACTTTGGGCAGAAGACCACTACTAAGGGACACAGAAACTGCCAGAACTTTTATTGGTCTTATAGACTAGAGCAGGGAATGGATTTTTTTTTTTTCCGGCCAAGAACCATAGAGTAAATATTTTCAACTGTGGTATTATGCAGTCTCTGTGGTAAATGCTCGGTTCATCCCTTGCAGCAAATATAGCCTTAGATAGTAAACAAATGAATGGGTGTGTCTGTGTTCCAATAAAACTTTTTGGACATTGACATTTTAATTTTATATAATTTTACATTTCATAAGATGTTCTTTTGATAGCCCCTAGGCTATAGAAAAAGTCAGGCTAGATTAGGACCATAGGCTTGTTTGCTGACTCCTGGGCTATAGAGACAACTTTGGACACTTGAATGGCTTCATTCTTCAAAATGGTTTCAAATACTGTCAATTTGTCCTTCATGACACTAGCCAAATCTTGGTGGTGTGGGAGACACAGTTTTAGCTGTAACAGTCTGAAAAGCAGAGAAGAGTTTTCCAAAGTATCCTGGTGGTTGGTGATGGGATAGATAGAGTCTTGGTGAATGCACTCCTGGTGAATGCACTAAATTCTAAATTAAAAACTTTGGAAACCATGTCCTAAGGACTGGAATGTGAGTCTTCCAACAACTGAACGAACCCCTGTCTCCACTAGACTCCAAGATAGGTTTAAATTGATTTGCTTAATATTCTGTCTACCTTGAAAAGGAAAGAGTGGGCCTCCTCTGGTGGAAGACTGCATAATACAGAGCCTCTACATTATTATACAGCATAGCTAGAAAATACATGGAAAAAAAAAAGAACACTAGAAATACCAACTGATGAAATCCAGAAAATTCTGAGAATTATCACATGGTACCTACAGATCTACTCACAGATGGCTTGTTAATGGACTTGACTGATAAGAACTTTGAAATAATTATCATTAAAATATTCAAGTAAAGAGATGGAAGAATTGCATGAGGAAAAAATTAAATGAATCTTCTTGGCTAGATTTTGGTATCAAGGTTATGTAAATCTCATAAAATACCATACACATACACACCCACAGTCTGGACTATGATTATAAGTTTGGCTTGATTTCTTTCTTCAGTATTTGAAATAATTTTGCGGTCAAGCAATCTTCTTTCTGAAGAGTAGTTTAAGGGTGCCTGGGTGGCTCAGTCGGTTGAGCTTCCGACTTCAGCTCAGGTCACTATCTCGCGGTCCGCGAGTTAGAGCCCCGCGTCGGGCTCTGGGCTGATGGCTCAGAGCCTGGAGCCTGTTTCCGATTCTGTGTCTCCCTCTCTCTCTGCCCCTCCCCCATTCATGCTGTGTCTCTGTCTCAAAAATAAATAAACGGTAAAAAAAAAAATGAAGAGTAGTTTAATAATAGAATGTGTGTTAGGTGCCTGGGTGACTCAGTCCGTTAAGTGTCCAACTTTGGCTCAGGGCATGATCTCATGTTTTGTGAGTTCAAGTCACACATGGGGCTCTGCACTGACAGTGGGGAGACTCCTTGGGAGTCTCTCTGTTCCTCTCTCTCTCTGCCCCTCCCCTACTTTCTCTCTCTCTCTCTCTCTCTCTCTCTCTCTCTCTCTCTCAAATAGATAAACTTTAAAAAAATAGAGTGTGTATGTGGGTCTTTTAAATAGATGCAGGGCTATTAATATTTATTTTTCTTATTGTGCCAATCTCAGAATTCACTTTAAAGGACTTTTTTCTTCTCAAAACTTGTCAAAAGTACTGATGTAAAGTATTAAAATATATCTTTATTTCTATTTTCATGTGTATAGACTCTGAGGTAATATTACTTTATGTCTAATGTTAGTTACTTGCAAATTTTTATTTTTTCCTTGATTAGTCTTGCTAGCATTTTATTAAGATCATTCATATTGTTGAAGAACCACCTCTTGTGCTAATATACTCCTCCATGCATTTTTTCTCTTTAAGTTCTCTTATCTTTGTTATTTTTTTGTATTTACTTTCCTTGGTTTACTATATATTTCTGAGCATCTTGATAGAAGTTTAGATCATTGATTTTCAGTCTTTGTTCTTTTCTAATATATGTATTTAAGTCTATAGATTCTCCACTAGGCATTGTTTTTCTTATTTCCCATAAATGTTTATAAGCTATGTCGTCATTATCTGTTTAAAATACTTTCTAATTTCTGTTGTGATTTTTCCTTTTACCCACGGGTTGTTTGAGGGTATGTTGCTTAATTTTTAACAGTTGGAGACCTTCTAATTATCTTTTTGTTATGTATGTTTCTTTTGTCAGAAAACATACTAAATATGACTTCATCTATTGAGTTTTGTTTAGATGTGCTTAATGATCCAAGACATATGGAAAATATATGTCTAATGTCCTTATGAAAAAAAATGTTTTTGTCTTTTCTGGATAGGTGTTTCACATAACTTTATACACATTTTTATTTGTGCTTTTCATATTTTCTATATCCTTACTGCATTTTTTTTTTGCTTATACAAGGTTTAAAAGATATGGAGTTTAATATCTCCCACATTGACTATATGTATGACTATTATTTTCATTTCACTTATTTATTTCACATATTATTTATCTATATTAAACTACCAGAGGTTGGGGTGCCTGGGTGACTCAGTTGGTTAAGTGTCTGACTCTTGATCTTGGCTCAGGTCTTGATCTCATGGTTGTGAGTTAGAGCCCCACATTGAGTTCCATTCTGGGCATGGAGCCTACTCAAAAAAATAAATAAATAAAAATAAATAAGCCACCAGAGTCATACATGTTTATAATCATTATATGTACCTAGTGGATTGACCCTTTTATAATTATGAAATGTCCATCTTTATCTCTTGTGATTCTGACATAAATAGCTACATTGTTTGATATTAGTATGGCTAACCAATTTTCTTTTGATTATTGTTTTCATTTACTTTAAAAATTCTTTCATTTTCAAACAGGTAACATACTCACATGAAAGATGTGTCTGAGTAGCAGCACATATTTTTTACCCAGTTCATAATCATAATTTTAATGAATATTTAGTATTTTTAGAGTATATGTAATAACATATATATTTGAATTTATATCTACTTTTTTCTGTTTTACAGTTGTTCTCTTCCAATCTTTCTTTCAGAGTAATTAAATGTTATTCCTTTTTTCCTTTTTCCTTATTAGTTTTACATGAATCGATATTCACTGAGTAGTTAAATCCTTTAATATTTCAGAGATTAAAATATATCTTGACTTCTCATAACCATACATGATTTATTAATTTAAAATGTCTCTGAAAATGGTAAAACTTAGAACATTATACTCCAGTTACTTCTTACCACAACTCCCATTGTTAACATTTTTATGCATACACATTTTTATGCATACACATTTTAATTATTGTGTTTCTACTATCTTTATTTACATTTACTCATTTTCATTCTCTTTGATTTTTCATCCTTTCCTAAATTTCTGCAATCATTTTCCTTTTGTTTGAAGAAATTTCTACTGTATATCTACCAGTGAAGGTCTGACACTGATGTATTCTCAGAATTTGTTTCTTTGTTTTTGGTCTGAATAAGTTTTCATTTCACCTTATTTCGAAAGGATATTTTTTCTTAGCATAAACTTCTAAGTTGGCTTAGTTATGTTATTTTTACAGTGTTCTTATTCCATTGTTTTCTGACCTTTATAATTTTTGCTTATCAATCTTTTGATTATCTTTGGAGAGCAATGTGTCTGTGTCTTTTTCTCAGGAGGATATTGAGTATGGCTTTGATTTTTGTTTTGTTTTTCTTTCAGTAGTTTTGCTATCTTATGCTTATCTGCGGTGTTTTTTATTTGCTTCTGGTTGAGGTTCTTTTTGAATCTGTGAGCTGATATTTTTATTTAGTCTATATTATTTCCTCAAATATAGTCAATGCAACACATATTTTTTTCTTTCTCAAGCTACAGTTATATCTGCATTAGGCTGTTTTACTCTGATCCACATATTCCTAGTAGACTTTTGTATACGGCCCATTTATTTTTTTCTTATTTTGCTTCAGTCTATTCAATTGATATCTGTCAATTCAGTCATTGATATGTCTGTTTACTCATCCTGTCTTTTGCTGTGTATCAGCTACTGTTAAACCCTTCTAAAAGATTTCTGTAATTTCATAAATTATATTTTTCTGTTCTATAGTCCTTGTTGGACGATTTTATATAGATTCAAGTTCTCTGGTAGAAATGCCTATCTTTTAATCTATTTTCAACACCTTCCCATTCTATATTTGTGACATATTAATTCTTAGTCAGCTAACTCCACTATCTGTATAAGTATGTTTTCATAGATTTATCTTGGTTTTTGGTCATGTGGTATTATCTTATACTGTAGTAATTTTTACGGCATAATAGATATTGTATATAAACACTGCAAAGCTTTAGATGATGATGTTTGTTAAATTCAAGCTATTTAGAAAATATTTTATTTCTTTAAAAATGCAACTTTTTAAAAAATACCACCCATGAGAAATGGGGACATTATTGTAAATTTTAAAATCTGTATTATATCACCATGAATAAATAAATTAAAAATCTCAGTTGTTGATAACCACCAAGGCTTTTCCAGGACTTTTACAAGTATTTGTATTGGAAACCTGTAGGAAAAGGAAAGAATTAGTGACCAGAATCTGGAAATTAATCCTATTATTGGCCACTGGTTCACAATGCATTCTTATATGGTTTGATCTGGGCTAGAATATATAAAGGTGGATGTGGTAACTAGTTTATTTGATAGCTTATTTCATTTGTCTTTTAATATATCTTAGTATGATATGAGGATCTGTGTTTTAGTACTGAATATTCATTTTATTTGAAGCAGTAATCAAAATTGAAATTTTGATTTATAAGACACAGAGTCTAAACATCAGATATATAGAATTACATGCATTAATGCAATGTGATGATTTAGAAATTCCCAATTACAAGGGGGAAAAAATCACTCAGAACTGAATGACAAACCTGGAAATAAACAACCAAACTGTTTGGGGAAGAAATTTTAGTAACCTACAGTATCTTGTAGCATTGTGTCCAGTACTAGACAATGGGCAGTGAAAAAAATCAATATGTTCTACCTCTGGGCTGAGGGAATGGAAACTCCATGCACAATTTTCTACCATATAAAATACATAGGCCATGCATGTGTAATTGTTCAGCAGTAGGGTAATGGCACCCCCAGAAGTTTGGATATTTGACTGTGTAAGTATGGAGAACATTTATTCTAGAAAATCATTTAGATGCACAGCAGGGTTGGTGAGAATGAAAAAGTTTTACTGGCACTAGTTCACTGAAATAGCAGATTGGTTTGTTACCACTGGACAAATTCACCTATCCTACATAACTTAGAAACTTAAAACAATGCCATTGGGACTAAAGAACCTATGTGATGGTGGGGGGTAATAGTATGTAGGCCCTCTCTGGGGAATCAGATACCAGAATGACATTACAAAGCTAATTTCACATTTCACCTACCCTTGTTGACTGTTCCTTCTCTCCTTCATTTTAAATAAATATGGATATAGCCAGAAGTCTTGCAACTATTTAGTTTTCTTTTTTTCTTTTTCTTGTTCTTTTCTTTTTCTTTTTTTTTTTTTTGAGATAAGTTAACCTAATATTATCATTTATTGAAGACAGCTTATAGAAGATTCTCTGGTAAATACCTTACCAGTGACTGAAATATCATACTAAAGGGATAATTTTTGAATCTAGGTAAAAGTTTTAGTAATCTGTCTTTCGGTAGAACTGCACTTGTGATATTTAAGGATATATATAATATTAATTTCTACTACATAAATTAGTACAATAGTTATCCTTCCTAACTACAGGTTAGAATCACATGAGGAGTTTCAAGAATACTATTGTCCAATCTCTAAGTTTCTAATGTAATTTTTTTCTGAGTTAGAGTTAAGCCACAGTTAACAGTTCCCTAGGTGATCCTAATATTGGTCAAAACAGCTACCATTGATAATAAAAGCAGAACACAACGTGACTACATGAACTCATCTTACCAGAACCTTTCACTATCCTTGGCCTTTTCCAGAAGACTTTCTATAATATGCAGCGTTCATCAAAACATTAAATTACCATTCTGTATGTAAATCTGATTAGAAAATATGTAGAATAGGGGCGCCTGGGTGGTTCAGTCAGTTAAGCGTCCAACCCTTGGTTTCCACTCAGATTATGATCTCAGGGTTCATGAGTTCAAGTCCCGCCATCAGTCTCCATGTTGATAGTGCAGAGCCTGCTTAGGATTCTCTTTACCCCTCTCTCTCTGCCCCTCCCCTGCTTGCTCTCTCAGTCTCTCTCTCAAAAATAAATAAATAAACAAAAAATTTTAAATAAGAAAAAAGAAAATATATAAACTATTCTAAAACATGATAATAAAATCCAATACTGTTGAAGAATCAAAGGACATTGAGACTAATGCTAAAAGCAGTTTAAGACACTGTCCTGAAATAAGCAGCTCTATTCCTTTATTACTTTAACCTCAGTTTGATGAAACAAATATTTATTGAGGGCTGCATACAACCCATCCTATGCTCAGTGTTGAATCTGTAAAAATAAGATTTAAGATTAAGTTTTAACTCTCAAGGTAAGCAAAGCCTGTTGCAAAAACAAAGGAAAACTAAATATATCAATATAATGTACTTTGGACTTCTGCTTAGAGATACAGAGGTGATAAATGAATTCAGCAAGGTCACAAGATACAAAATCAATATACAGATATTTGTTGCATTTCTATACACTAATAATGAAGTTGCAGAAAGAGAAATTACGAGAACAATACCATTCACAATTGCACCAAAAAGAATAAATTCCTAGGAATCAACTTAACCAAGGAGGTGAAATGTCCATACTTTTAGAACTACAAGACATGGATTAAAGAAATTGAAGAGGACACAAACAAATAGATATTCCATGTTTATGCATTGGAAAAACAAATATTGTCAAAATGTCCATACTACCCAAAGCCATCTACAGGTTCAGTGCAATCCCTATGAAAATACCAACAGCATTTCTTGCAGTACTAGAACAAATAATCCTAAAATTTATGTGCAACCACAAAAGACCCCAAGTAGCCAAAGCAGTGTTGAAAAAGAAGAATAAAATTGGAGATATCACATCTCAGATTTCAAGATAAACTACAAATCTGCAGTAATCAAAACAATATGGTTGTGGTGCAAAAATAGACACAGAGATCAATGGAACAGAATAGAGACCCCAGAAATAAACCCACAGTATATGATTAATTAATCTTTCACAAAGGAGGAAAGAATATGTAATAGGAAAATGTCAGTCTCTTCAACAAATAGTGTTGGGAAAACTAGACAGCTACCTGCACAAGGATGAAATTGGATCATTTTGTTACATTATATGTAAATTGAACTGGATATGGATTAAAGACCTAAATGTAACACCTAAAAACCATAAAAATTCCAGAAGAGTCCACAAGCAGTAATGTCTTTGACATCAACTTTAGCAACATTTTCCTAGATATGTCTCCTGAGATAAGGCAAACAAAAGCAAAAATAACTATTGGGACTACGTCAAAATAAAAAGCTTCTGCAAAGCAAAGGAAATAGTCAACAAGACTAAAAGACAGCCTACTAAATAGGAGAATATATTTGCAAATGACATATCCCATAAAAGGCTGGTATCCAAAATATATAAGGTATGTTTCGGTC
The DNA here is from genome assembly GCF_022837055.1 of Prionailurus viverrinus. Taxonomy (NCBI): domain Eukaryota; kingdom Metazoa; phylum Chordata; class Mammalia; order Carnivora; family Felidae; genus Prionailurus; species Prionailurus viverrinus. The sequence continues at coordinate 71,406,691 of NC_062563.1, forward strand.
TTTGATATATTTTGAGTTAATTTTTGCAAATGGTGTAAAATAGAGGTCCAGTTTCAGTGTTTTCCATGCATTTTTCCAGTTTTCTCATCATTTATTGAGGACACTATCCTTTACCCCATGGGTATTCTTTTTTTTTTTTTAATTTTTTTTTCAACGTTTTTTATTTTATTTTTGGGGCAGAGAGAGACAGAGCATGAACGGGGGAGGGGCAGAGAGAGAGGGAGACATGGAATCGGAAACAGGCTCCAGGCTCTGAGCCATCAGCCCAGAGCCCGACGCGGGGCTCGAACTCACGGACCGCAAGATCGTGACCTGGCTGAAGTCGGACGCTTAACCGACTGCGCCACCCAGGCGCCCCTACCCCATGGGTATTCTTGACTGCCTTGTCAAATACTAGTTGACCATACATGCTGGGCTCTCTATTCTGTCCATTAGTTGATGTGTCTATTTTCAACAGTAACACACTGTTTCAATTACTAAGATTTCATAATATAATTTGAAATCCAGAAGTGTGATATGCTCTGGCTTTGTTCTTTTCCTCAGTGTTGCTTTGGTTATCTGGGTCTTATTTGGTTACACAGAAACTTTACAATTGTTTCTTCTATTTCTGCTAAGAATGCCTTTGGTATTTTGATGGGGATTGCATTTAATTGGTAGGTGACTTTGGGTAGTGTGGGCATTTTAACTTTCAAGAGTTGTCTATATTTACTTTTCCTCTTAGCATTCTACTTTTCATCACTTGCATCACCTATCAGTATATTATCAATTTTATTTTTTGTCGATATTGCAGAAGGACAGAAAAAATTGAAAAAATATAATTGTTAATGTAAAACATGTTTATGAAATGTTAATATAAAATGAGGATAATAACCTATTAGGATTAAGAAGAAACATTCCATTTTTGAAAAAAAAAACCTATAGGTAAGCAAGAAAAACGTGTTCATTAAAATATAGGCTTTATTCAAAGAGGGTTCTCCTAGTAATATTCACCACTTACCTATTTTAGATATTTTTTTTTCAAAGTCAAGATTTTCAAAATGGTGCTGGTCTCATTTTTAATACGAACAGAGCACTTGGAATGCAAACTCAAATGTTCAGCTTGTCTTCCTTTCCTATTCCAATGCTTCCTTTTTTATGACACTCAAATTAATGAACAATAGAGTAGACCAAACTGAGAAACTCTAAAAATTTGAAATTTATGAGTTTGCATAATGACTATAATTGCTGGATGAATATATTCACTTCTTTGTTCATTTTTTTCCCCTAAATGAAAGTGAAAAATTAGCAGGTAAAGAATCTTTCTGAGAAGTAGCCAGAGAAAGGATTTCTTTTTTCTCTTTTAGACCTGCCTGTCAGGTGACTTCCTTCATACAGTCTCCAGCTGAACTGCCTGTTTTCCAGTAGGTCAAAATTCTCTCTAAAGGCCACATTTGACAGTGTGACTGCTAATGCCAAGCCAAGACATAAAAATTGGCAGCGCTTTCTCAACTTCTTGTAGACTGATGACCTTTTTGAAACCTAATACAAAACAGGATGTATTGATAAAAGCATTTGGAGATTGCCCAGTATAACATATGTTTTGAGGCATTAACTTGCTTTATACAATAAGCAAAGAAACATTTTATAGATTTTGCATATATGCTGTGTTTGATGTGAAGGGGAAGTTTATAATAAAATCTGAAAAACTAAAGTAATAACAGTATGGCATTATTATTCATTTACTTTTTAAATGACAGGTTAAAATCATTTTAATTTGACTTTAGCTTACCTAAAAAGTTTCCATTAGAAGAATTAGAATAGAGGGTGATTTGGGGAACTCCTGGGTAGCTCAGTTGGTTAAGCACCTGACTTTGGTTTCAGGTCATGATCTCACAGGTTGTGAGTTCAAACCCCATGTTGGGCTCTGTGCTGACAGCATGGGGCCTAAATGGGAGTCTCTGTCTCCCTCTCTCTCTGCCCCTCCCTGGCTCCTTAAAAAAATAAACAAACAAACAAACTTAAAAAAAAAGGACAGAGAATGATTTTTTTGTCTGTAGATATATGAGGTTGACAAAGGACTTTTTAAAAAACTAAATGCCATTTTGTTTATAAAATTTTATTTCCCTTTAGTAAGGTCAGCAAGAACATGGACACACCTTAGAATCAATGAAGTATGCTAAGGCAGACTTTAGGAAATATTTCATTCAAATTTTGTCTAAAGCAAATCCAACATTTTGGATAAATTCAACAAAACATAAAGGAGTGAAACACTTCTCCAGCATCAATCGCATTGCTACATGTGTTGTATGTGTGGGTGTACATGTGTGCACACATAATTTATCCTTTTTATTGTTTCATGTGCCTAGATGGACAGAAGCATTATAAAATGGTATATGAATCATGGTGACTGAATAAAAGCTGTATAAACCTTTTTTGAGGAAATGCTCTTAGTTTGCCTCTTTACAACGTGTCCTTCTCTGGCTAACTTCAAAGTGTTTCTCTTCATCTTTGCTTTTCAGTAATTAAACTATGATTTTCCTAGGCATGCTCTCTTTCTATGCATCCTACTTGAGGTTCACTAAAGTTTGTGCATTTCTAAGTTGCAAATATTTTTCATCAATTTTGAGAATATTTTTATCCGTCAGTTCCTCAGATATTTTTTCTGCCCGACTGTATATTCCTCTTCTTCTGAGATGCCAGTAACATGTAATTTGACTTCCTGGTAATGTCCTACTTGTCACTGTGGCTCTGTCCATTTATTTTTTGTTCTATTTCTCTGTTATTCATATATTTTTTATTGATCTGTTTTCCAGGCCACTGACACTTTACTCTGATGTCTCCAATCTGATGTTAAGCTCATCAAGTAAATTTTTCATTTCCTGTATTTTATAATTTAGTTTTTAAATTTCAATTTGGTTCTTTCAAAAATAGTTTTCATTTCTCTGCTGAGATTCCCCATATGTTCACTCAATATGACTATCTTTTTTCTTAAGTCCATGAACATATTTATAACACATGTTTTACATTCCTGTCTGTTGATTCCAACATCTGGGTAATTTTGGCATCTGTTTCTATTGGCTCCTTCATTTTTCTTTTATTATAGATTGCATTCTCTTGCTTTTATAAATATTTTAGAGTTTATGCTCCACCCTGTTGATGATACATTATAGTCAGTTATAAACCATAACTTAATGTTAATATATGTTGATTTTTTCTGATAAGCAGTTTTTAACTTTGAGGGAATCATTTTGATCATGCAGACTTGATTTTATTCTTTATTGTGATAGGCCTATTTTAGTGTTGATTTTAGCCTTAGAATGTAGATTTATATTATACTAAAGGTTGGCAAACTAAAGCCAGGTGACAAAATCCAGTGGCTTGTTTTTGTCCACAGCTAAGGAATTCTTATACTGATAAATATTTATTAAAAAACAAGATGAAATATGTAATGAAAATATTTACTATCTGTCCCTTTCCAGTCACTGTTTGCCAAACCTTGTTCTAGGGCATAGTCCCTATTGTTCTTTCTACAACATCCTGGTCTTCTGTTCCTTGTCTTATCTGAATGCCTAAGAAGCACAGGAATATCCCTCTAGGCACTAAGCTGGAACCCCAAAGTTTCACAAAATGTATGACCTCTGGTATCTCTGTTCTGCTCTCAGCTCCATAGTGACTACTCTTCTGGGCCTTATGGAGTCTTATCCAGTATATCTGAAGACAAACTCTCTGCCAAAAATTTGTTGTTGAATCCCATGTACAGATTCCGAGTTCATTCCTCCACCTCTCACCCTCCTATACAGATTTCTCTTGACCTTTGCACTTTGGAGCCACTTCAGCTATGACATCTGTCTTCTCAGCTTATCAACAGAGCCCCTCCCTGGGCTCCACTACCTTGCACTGAGGAAGGTGCCCCTCATCAGATATTCTAGCTCAACACAAGACACAATTTGACATTACCTATTTTCCAACAACTGGAAGCACTTTATAGAGCTTGTCCAACTTATAGTTGTATATAGTAGGAAGGCAAGTCTGGTACTGGTTGCTGTATTACTATGGCCAATAAAAGACCTTCTCCCCAGGTTTTATGTAACCTCTCTCTTAACCCACTGTCCCCGTCTCACTGCTTTTCAGAAAGCTACACTTTTCCTTTTTTTTTTTTTAACATGAAACATCAAACTCATTTTCATGTAAACCAGAGTTTGTTTGTGTTTTTTTTACTTTCTCTTTTCTCTACCTGAAATACATCTCCTTTCATCCTCCTGGTACTAGCATTTCTTACATCCCAACTCAAATATCAGTATGTCAGAGACCTTCCCCAACCACTGTGCCAGAATTGCTTGATTACCTCCCCCATCTCTACCTGGTCCTGGTCTGTTGTATCAACTTTGTATTATCTTCATGGTACATGTCAGTAGCTTATATTATTGTTCTACTTATTAGTCTACTTGTTTATCATCTGCTCCTCCCACCATGGGAATGTAGGCTTTTTAAATCAAGATCTTTGTCAACTTTGTTACTAATAAATTCTTGGTGTCTAAAATGGTACCTGAAATATAATAATAGAAAGAAGAACAATAATAGGAGCCAACATTTATATGATGCTTTTTATCTACGAAGCAATACACTACTAGCTCTTTGACCTGTAGCAACTTACTCAGTTGTCACAAAGAATATGAGTAAGGACAACTATTTCCTCTATTATAAATACAAAGAAATTGAGACAGAATGACTAGGAAAATTGGTCAGAGTCTTAAGCTGGAAATGACAAATTTAAAATTCAATTCCAGAAACATGATAGACACTCAGAAAACATTTGCTTAATAAATGAATCTCCAAATGATTTTGTTAAGTAATTTTATGTATGTAATTATCTCTTTTGCATAAAATTAAATATAGACATGTATATTTTCTTTCTCTTTTTAAATTGTTTTGCAAGGAATTACAAAAAATGGTAACACTGGTAAACTTTGGGAAGAAGAATGGGGACAGGGGGAGATAAGAGGTGATGAGGGGAATAAACTTCTATATTATATACTGTACATATTTTCTGAATTTGTACAAGTACTTTGCATACAAATATTATGGATTATTTTTCACACCTTAATTTCTCTGTATTAATAAGAACTTCATGAGCTAATGTCTTATATTTCTGTTGCCTCCAACCAAAAGATGTACTAATTTCCCATCTAACTAAAAGGGAATATAATAGGCAATTAAAATGGCCAGTGACTAGAAGTGCCAAGACAGAAGAATAAAACAATAAGTAATTGGGGAAAATAATGGCTGCTTAAAAAACAGAGCTTTTTTTATTTCATTATATTTAGTCTGTCTGTATATAACATTTTGAAAATGGCACGTGGCTATACATGATACTGGTTTCTAAATAAGTTCTATTGCCAAAGTATCATAGAAGTACTCATTAGAGAACAGCACAGGAAATTTTTTCTTCATATAATTAATTTTTTTTTTAATCAGAGGAGTTTTTCTTCTGGATTGGGTCAAGTGGCTACATGCCCCCACCCAATCAACAAGAGAAGCCAAAACAAAACAAAATAAAACAAAAACCCAAAAATGATTTCTTTGAAGCTTCAAAGAGATCCTGAGGAACTGGAGTGTTAAGACTTCAGAGAAAGGATACAACAGGAGAAATAAAATGACTTCTGAAGCCATGGTTTCTCCAGGGTATTTAAAGGAAGAAGGCTACACCTGCTGAGGTGTATAGCCACACCATACTTAAGGCTCAGAGAAACATGGCTTAGGACAGGAAGTTGGGGGGCCTTCCTTAAATGCATACTGTTCCCCTCAGGATATTTGCTAAAATCTGAAGCAGGATAAAAAGGGGGGAAAAGACAGACAGAGAAAAATATCTAAATTAAACCATTTTGGAAAATAAACTCCACCCTTCTAGAGAATTTTAAATGATAATTCTTGCACAAACTCTATATGCTCTAATTTCATTTTATGAATTCAAAGTTTAGTAAGAGTTAAAACTTAATTAGTAGGCAACTAGAGATAGGATATTAGTCAAATAAATAGGGAGCATGATATCATTTTGCCTCATCTGCTCATAAGCACGAAAGAAAAAATCTGTATTGTCGTGTCAATATAGGACTAGTCAGGAATATTCTGATAGTATACTAGTAAGCCCATCCAGTGTTTTGATACCATTGCCTTAATATAAAGTTATTGGTAAATTCTCATAAAATTATTTCTTATAATTACCACTTTCCAAGTGACAAATTCATGCATTACAACTAATAAATCAATTTTTCAAAAATTGTGTTTTTAACAGTTCATAGATTTTAGATAACAATGTATGAGATGAAATAGTTTTAAATGTTAGAAGATTTGGGAAGATTTGTCTGAAGTTTTAGTAACTGGTTTCATTTTGCCTTATAGTTGCATTATAAATACTTTAATTTTATTAAAAACTAAGGCTGTGATTATTTTTGGTTACTTTGGGTTATTATTTTCTACCTTTTTAAACATTAATTTACTTACTGTTTTCTCCTAATTTTTCTAATGGTATGTTTTCCACAATTTTGCATTTCCAGTGGGAGAGATTTAAACATCAGGAATAAGGAAAGGTATATGTTGATTTTTGTATCTATTCTCAACAAATTACCACAAACTTAGTGCCTTAAAGATAAATTTATTACCTTAATTTTTGTAAGTTGTATGTCCAACATGGATCTCACTTGGCTAAAATACAAGGCTATATTCGTTTCTAAAGGCTCTCAGAGGGGTTCATTTCTTTGCCCTTTCCAACTTTGTCTGTATTCCTTGCCCCATAGTTCACCTTCAAAACCAGAAATGTGGTATCTCTCTGGTCATTTTCCATGGCACATTGTTTTCTTACTCTTTTACTTTCTCTTCAACTTATAAGGATTTCTATAATTACACTGAGCCCAGTGTAATTATCTTTTTAAGTTCAGTGTCTAAAATGGTACCTGAAATATAATAATAGAAAGAAGAACAATAATAGGAGCCAACATCTATATGATGCTTTTTATCTATGAAGCAAGACACTACTAGCTCTTTGACCTGTAGCAACTTACTCAGTTGTCACAAAGAATATGAGTAAGGACAACTTTTTTAAGTTCAGCTTTTTAAGTTCAGCTAATTAGCAAACTGAATATTTCATCTTCAAACTTAATTCCCCATTGCCATATATCCTGTCATAAGTTCTGAGGGTTAGGATGTGGACACGTTTCCGGGGGTGGCATTGCCTACTATAATTATTAATACTTAGATATAAAAAATTAAAGTACACATGCTATTTGGGACATCCATATAAGAGTAGTAAAAAATATCAAAAATCAGAAGAATATAAAAACTGACCTTCATAATTATGTGAAAAACTAAAAACTAGCTAAAAAATCTGACCCCTAATGAAACTTTAGCTTAAATATTTTATTTTCTCTCTTTGAATTGTCTTGCTTCCTCACTGAAGGTCTGTTGAATCCGGAGAAAGGGTAACATCAAAGTCTGGAAAGGTAGTTTGGGCAAAATTTCTCTGGGGCTTTGATCATTGAATTGATTCTTAAGGGTTTAGTGAGTTTCTCTGTCAGGGAAAGGGAGAAAATTCCCAACCATGGGTGCAGGGCCAACTATCTAGAAATTATATATTATATTTTGGGAATCACAAGTAGTTCATTATGACTAGATGTCAAGCTACATATTAATGACTGACAGGACATTTGGCTGAAAGTGTAGGCAGCAGTAAATCACCTTGACAACTGAGCTAAGTTGAATGTATTATGTTTAGTGTATGGGATACCTAAGTGGGTGTTAGTACAGAGTGACTCTAGAATGGAGGTGTGGATGTATGACAATGGTTGGTTATAGAACTAAGGTTGTATGGTTGAAAATGACACATCCAGAAACTGTACAACAGATTGAAAGAATATGGAAAGAATCTGAGTAAATAAGGAGTATAGTCAAAATGACTTCCTCATAGATCTGATATAAAGGCTAAAAGTAGCAAGGATTGTTCCCCCAGTTTTTGGCCATGATGTTTCATTTCATCCAGATAGGAAGTAAAGGTAGGGGTAGATTTGGAGGGAATATTATAGGTAATTTTTGACATACTCACTGTGCAATGTATAAGAAGAGATGTCCAGCACAAGACCCGGGAGTCATGGAGGAAATTGAGGAAAGATACATGGATTTAAGTTTCATGACTATGTAGGTGGTATTGGAATCTATGGGGGTTGATTACAGAAAGAAATCAACAGAGAATCTAGGAAGAGTGTTGTCCACAGCAGTAGTCGGATAAAGAGTCCACAGTAGGTACTAAGGTGCTCTGAGTGCTCCAAAAGGAAAACAGGGCTCCTTTTCAACTCAGGACCCACATAGAGGACATCCGCTGGAAGTGGCATCAAAATTAAACAGGACAGAGACTACAAAGATCAAGGAAAGAGAAGGACCAGGTACAAGTGCAGGGATGCTTAGCTTAAGATGAATGTATCACTTGTTATCATAGAGGAGCTTCAAGGGGTCTGAATACCCTAAACCTATATAAAGAATTCTCTAAGAATGTGCATTATTGAAGGAGAAAATTCATAACTTTCATGAGATTGTTAAAAGATCCAAGGTCCTGAAATAACTAAGAAGATATATTACGGGTTTATAAGCAGCATCAGATGATACCTTATTTTAAAGATAGTAAGAAAATAGAGACTATTTTTCTAGGATGTTTAGCAAAGAAGGAAAAAAGAAAATTAAAATGACAACTAGGGGAGATTCAGTGTCTAAGACAGGAGATCTAGTAGAATTTTGATTTTTTCAGACTGAGGAGAATGAGTGAATGAAAGGGAAACTCAGGATTCTGGAGCTAGAGACAGATTCAGGAAGAGAGTAAGAGAACATCAAGCCATGAGATGATTAAAGGACTAACAAGGAGATGCGAGAGGCATTAGCTCTGGATGAGAAGACTTCCTCTTCTTTTAAGAAACAAAAAAGCAAGCAAGGCTGGGGGAAATGCACATTTTTTACAGGGAATATGTGCATCTATTTGTACGTTTGTAGGTGAGGTCTTTTTGTCAGAATGCCACAAAGGTGATTTAGTCTATGTATAAAGTTTGTAAAGTTGCAGGTGAGGGCATTTGAGAAGTAAGAAGTCCAAAATATGAAATTTCCATTAACTTAATAGAAATTGAAGTCACACAAGGGATGGAACCACCAAATGAAATTATAACTATGTTTTGAAGGTAGACAAAATAAAGTTAAGTATCATTTTCATCAAGCATCATCCTACATATAAAAACATAAAATATTTGTTTTCTATGTGTTTCTCCAAATGTATCATTTTAGTTTTTCATTCATATCAATAAAAACACATATAAGGTTTCTCTTTTAAACTTGATGTTCACTAGAAAACAAACTGCAGATACAGGAGTAGGGAGTTAAAGTGCTTTCACATAAAAAGTTCATGTTTCTGTTTTAATGAGAAATTTATGCAGCACCTTCTGCATTAGTATCATCTGCTCAGCAGTCAAGCTGCCAGTTAAATATAATAGAGACTTCCCCAGAAATTTCCTTCTACATAGAATCACATTTTCCAAAGTGCTTCTTGACATTGTGTATAAAATTTCCATCTTCTGGTTGTCTTATGTACAATTTAAAATAGCTGCATGGGATATATATGTGACAGCAGCTTTTGTTCATCTAATCATTAATTCAGGTGTCAACCTGTTAGCTCACTTGGGGCCTTGGAAATATATGTTTGTCATTTGAGTTGTTGAAATAGTTACCATATAATAAGAATCCCATAAGCAGCCATGCTTGGAAGCTACCAGGCTGGCATGCAGCTCTATCTAAAGATATTATAATGGAGATATTATAGGTAAGATTCAATATAATGTGCATCTGCAGCTACATATTAGTTATAGAGTCTGTAAGTACAAGACTTAAATTTAACCTATCTCTATCATGTCTAAACCAATATTATCTAAGCCAGGGTTTGGCAAATTATTGCCTGTGAACGTAATTAGCCTTGTCTATTTTTCTAAATAAAGTTTTATTGGAACAGAGTCACTTATTTGTTTACCTATGAGTAAACATAAACATATGTTTATGGCTGTTTAGTACTAGAGTTGACTAATTTGAGACAGAGAATTTGTGATTCCTAAAGCCCCCATATATATTATAAATCCTTGTACAGAAAAACTTTGACAACATCCAATCTAAGTAATGAAACAAACATTCACATAAGCACACTGACAATTGTATGAGTGATGCACATTAGTATATATTAAGATAAGAGTGAACATTTGTAGAATATAAAAATGTTAAAACAAGTGCTAGCATTATTAAATCTGACAACAAACCTATCAAGTCTATATTAGTGTTATAACCATTTCAGAGATAAGCAAGGTTCCTATTTCTGAAAAGCAATATCATTATTATTAGTATCAGATTAATATTAAGAAATTAACTATTAGTATTATCTTGTTCATAGTAACTTTTTAAAATTTTTTTAATGTTTTTATTTATTTTTGAAGGAGACAGGAAGACACAGAATGAATAGGGGAGGAGCAGAGAGAGAGGGAGACGCAGAATTCGAGGTAGGCTCCAGGCTCTAAGCTGTCAGCACAGAGCCTGATGCGGGGCTCAAACTCACAAACTTTGAGATCATGACCTGAGCCGAAGTTGGATGCTTAACCGACTGAGCCACCCAGGCACCCCTTATTAATAGTATCTTATTAATTATTAGCTTGTCTCACATTATCTTATTACTACTGAGAAATAGTTAAGCCACACTATTAGATATTGAATCCAGAGTCCTGAAATTATTATTTACATGATTCTGGGCAAGTATCTTAATGTCCTTTTGCTTCAGAGTCTTTATCTGTAAACTCAGGTTGTTCATGTGTTACAAACCTCATTAAGTTGTTTGGCATTAAATAAATTAATAATGAGAAACTCTTGGAAAGATAAACATAAAAATGCTTAGCAAATAATAACTATTGCTATGTTATTTTTATTTTTGTTAATCATTTTGGACCTTCTAATGATCCAATATCTATAGATTCTTTCCATTACTCTCCATCAGCTTCTAAGTTCTACATTTCAAGTTGTCTGATACTCTGAGGTTTTTTTGACACCAGATGTATTTTCTGAATCTGTGGAAATACGGTTAAGTTATGTAAATGTTTTGCACAAGTAACAAATGTTCATTAAAGATCTACAGTTTTTAAATCCCTATGGGATTTTCATCCTGATTCTTTCCTACTGTCATCTAATTAAATTCAAATGTTTACATCCCCTAAAATTTTAAAGTATATTATTTTAAATAAGTATTTAAGGAATAATTTTATTTTTCAGTGATTTGGCAGTGTTTAACCAACTAGCTCTTTTATTATTTACAAATAGCATGAGTACAAGTCAAACCTATGTCTAAAGTTCCATTTTGAAGGAAAAATGGGTATTTGTGTGTTTCATGGGTTTTGTGTATGGAAATTCCTAAATCCTTCTAAATCAGGATGATGCCCATGCTCTCTCAGCATGAAAATATTGGATAGTATGGAAGTTAATCTTAAGAGAGTCAAAGCTTCACCTGTTTGCCATTCAGATAAGAACTTCTCTTAGTAAAACACCTTGTCAGACTCTAAATTCAGTGGTTTCTTTTGGCTCTAAACTTATATTATAAATTAAATTATATAGTTACATACTCTTGAAGATTCTGGAAACTTAATATTAATCCAAAGCAAGATTAGTCTTCACAATTACTTCATTAATGACCCTCAGCATCTTAGGTATTTTCCATTGTCAAGACAAGAGATGTTTTCTAAAATATTTAAAAGTGAAGATTACTTTAGGTTAAGAAAATATTCATTATATATAACTAGAGACAAATTCTATCAGGATACAAAAGGAGAATAACCCTTTATTTGGAAATTCTCTGGGAAGTACCCTGAAAAATAGATAATCCATTACTACTCCTAAGTAATTAAAATGATCTGTGATATAATTAAATGTATAATGAAAAGTTAATTGGAAATTAGAATATATTAAGCATAAAAACAATCCATCTAACTTGTTATGTAAAATGGATATTTCCTACATTGCCCACGTATATGAGCTGTATAATAAATTGCAAATAAATACTCTATTATGAATTTTTACTCACAATATCATTTATCTGATATTATTCAAAATATCATTAGGAACATACAAAGTAACTTCTTTCTTGTCAGAAAAATTATTGGTCATCCAACTAATCATTGTCAAACAGATTCTATGTGCTGTTTTGCTGTGAAAAGTTGGTGGAAAACATTGTGCCTAGTTCTAAAAAGCCAAATTTCCAGTTGGAGAAATCAGGGCATGTATCTAGGAAGACAACTAAGAAAAAAATCCAAACACAAAAAAACTCTCAAATCAAGAACATGGTAAACTCTTTTTTAAAAATATTGTTCTGCAGGACATGATCTATTCATTCAGATTTATTGAATCGTTGCTAGTTTTAGGCATTCTGCCGGGCACTTGGACAAATCCATCACAATCAAGGTGGGACCTCCTGACCCTTAGGTCTGTTATCCCCATGTGTAGTGTAAGCTGCTGATAACCAGTCAACCTGACAGTCAAATCTTGCAAGTAATAGTAGACTGAAGATAAGGCAATTATGTTGGTGTCTTAGACTTCTATTCTTCCTTATTCTAATTATTAAGACTTAACTTTTGTGAACATGAATTTTCATGAACTCTTTTCAGCTCTACTGAAGAGATGAGTAATGATGGCATAGAATGAATCTTTATGTCTTTCTAATTTCTTTATAAGTAATAAAGAAGAAAGACTGTGTTTGGTTTTATTGACTAAGAAGTTATTTTCACTTCACCTCTAAAAAGTTTTTCTTTTCTTTAGAATGTGCTATGCAAATAGTGTATCTATCTGAAAACTTAAAACTGCAATTATTGATGATTTAGTTTTAAATATATTACTGTATAAGGACAAAACAATTAAAATAACTGCTAAAAAATTCTCTTTTTCATTTATAAACTCTTACCAATTCCTTTGCAATGCTACCTTAATTAGTTAAAGAACTCACAAGAGTTCTTTCTTTTTTTTTCATTCTAAAAGCCAGTCAAAAAAAAAAAAAAAGGAAAGGGGTGCCTGAGTGGTTCAGTTTGTTGAGTACCCAACTCTTTCTCTTTCGGCTCAGATCAAGATCCCAGGGTCACGGGTCACAGTCACATCCATGCAGAAAGTGGAGCCTGCTTGAGATTCTCTCTCTCTCTGCCCCTCTTTCCTACTCAGGCACTCTCTCTCTCTCTGAAGTGAAAAAGAAAGAAAGAAAAAGAAAGAAAGAAAGAAAGAAAGAAAGAAAGAAAGAAAGAAAGAAAGAAAGAAAGAAAGAATAAAAGGTAGTCAAAAAAGGAAATACTACTGAAAGTTGCATATTTACATAGTTATCTCAGAACTTTAAACTTTGAAATAGTGTTATATTTTTTGATGAGTAAGGTTCTGATAACTGTTCACTACTGTTTTTCAGTTAATTGAGAATTACAGCTCTCACTGCAAAGTCACTTTTTTTTTCTTTTTCTCATATAGCATGAGGGAAAACAAGACAACGAGAAAGAAATAATGACTTTTTTGAAACAATGACTTTAAAGTCAGGGTTGAGAAGGTACAGGATTTGTGGACTATGTATGGATTAGATACTGTTTTTAATGAATGGTGTGTAAGTTTTATAGAATCTGGGAAAGAGATATTGATATCCATGCAAATGTTATAAACAAGGTAAATATTTATAGGACATTCCAAAATTTAAGGTTAATAATATAAAAGCCTTCATATTTTGTATTTTAAGACTATAAAAATTGAATTGAAGACAAAAACAATCCATTATAAGACTAATGAAGACATTTCCAATGTTTGTTTTGATCACTTTTCTAGTCATTTTCCCTACAGCCCATGGGTTAAAATAAACAGTATTTTACTAAAACAGAGAATTTCTTAAAATTCCTTGACTTTAAACAGGTGCTAAGCAAGAAACAAAATCTGACATTGCACAGAGCATACCAGATAATTTCCTGTAGATTGAGCCAGGATACCACCTATTACAAATCCATCTTGTTCTGCTTTCTAAGAAATTGCCACACTATCTTGGCCTTATCTTTAGCTATTCACGTTTTTTTTTGCATTTTGGGGGGCTTTGTAAGTAGCAAACTAGCTAAGCAAACTAACCTATGTATGGAAGTATGATTCAATAGTAGAAAATCTATTAATAGTAAGATTAATCATAACAATGCCAAGAAATAAATTCTATATCACCATTTTTATTATGCATCAAAAGTGGGATAAAATTATTCATTTTTATTTTTAAAAGGCTGTTACTAAAAAAGGAATACATGGATATTTTCTCAACGTATATATTTATATATACACATACATATACATATATGCATGTGTACGTACATATAATATATATCACATGATATATATAATCACACCCAAAAATGTATATCAGTATTGATAGTTAAATGATAAAAGTGTTTATAGTAATTGTTGAATATAAAAGCATAAATCTTTAAAATCAGAAATCATGATATAACTATGGGTGAAATATTGGAAAAATCCCATCTCTGTCCAATAGGAATTGATATCCTAAAAACAGTACCAGGACTTGCTTTAATGATTTCTAACCATCAACATGGATGAAAAAGAATCATTTTTTTAATTGCATGGGAAATATAAGAAATCATAGAACTAACTTCTAATATTAATGCCAACTTTCTTTGTTGGTAGTCTGTACATCTCCTGGCATCTAACAGGTGTAGAACAAACATTAATCAACTAGGAATGCAAGTGTTGCAATTAATAAGCATTTTCTACATTTAACCAACAAATGAGAATCTCTATACAAAGTTGTTTTTGTACCCATAAAATTAATGATTAAAGAAAACAGCTAAAATATGCATTTGAACATCAGTACCATTAATTTACTATTATAAAGGTATTTAAAATAATTATGTTAACTTTAGATTATTTATGAGAAGTGGATACACCAGAAATGAATGTTTTTAAAATTTATTATTTATTTAATATTCTTGTTAGTATTTTTGCTAATAGCTTTTGCATTTAACTTAGCAGGGATAAATCTATATTCAATACATAAAGCATCTATTTTAGTAAGTTATACATGATTTTACTAATAAAATATATTAATTGATATATACATATTTTATAAGTGTAGTGATAGAAATGTTTGTCTCTTTTTCTCTCAAAGAGGGGATAGTGTCCATTTTCTTAAAATGAAAACAATTTATATATCTTTTTATATCCACTACATTGTGGAAGTTTGAATATATCATATGTGGTAGGTATAATAACTTTAATTTCAATTATTTTATAGACATATTGAATAGTAATATTTGATATTCCAGAGATTGACTACGCAAGGTGTTTCCTGGATTGTGACCTAAATACATTGATCAGTCAGGCTGATAACAGTAGTATTTCACATTGACTAGACCTTTAAATAAACAAGCACTCTCAAGTCCTGTCACTTACAAATTTTGCATTAGCTTAAGTAGTCACTGGATGTCAGCATTGTTTCACTAAAATCTGTTTTCCAGTATTATTTTTGACTAGCAAGTTTATAAGTCTTGAGTACTATTGAGATAAACTTCCTAGATTGATTTGACATTTGGGACAAAGAGGGGGGAAATTATGTGACAAAAGACAAAAAGCCTGTTAAAGAATACATGATAGGTTGTCTTTAAATAGTCACATTTCCATTAGGTATAGATCACTCCATCTGAGGCAAAATAAAGACCTAGACTAATTCTTTCTGCCACCAAAACACCCACAGGTTGACCAGAACTGGCCTCCTCGCAAGAAAAGTGAGAGCAAAAATCTTATTTTCATTTTATTTTTTTCATTAGTTTCTTTCTTTCATTAGTTTTCTTTCTCTCATTGGTTTCTTTCTCTCTTCCTTCCTCCCTTGCTCCCTCTCTTTCTTTCTCCCTTTCTTCTTCCTTCCTTTCTTTCTTTCTTTCTTTCTTTCTTTCTTTCTTTTTTTCTTTCTTTTTTTCTGTCTGTCTGTCTGTCTGTTTTTCAGTGGGGAGATAGTTTACTTTTAGAATATGCAATAGTATTTCTATAAAATTTTAATTGCAGCTTGCCATACTTTTTATTTTTCAATATAAACATACTTTTAAAACTGTTATACTGAATCCATAGCTTTGCACATATAAACCACATGGTCATCACTATGAAATGATTCAGCAGTGACACTTGTAGTTATTTTTTCATTAGATATGATATAACTAATGAGTACACAGGAAGCACAATGGCATCCATCCATACTTCACCCATGCATAAAAAATCCTCATCCATGAATAAGAAGTTTGTCTTCATTTTGTCTTCATTTCCTCAAGAAATCTCCCAAACAAAAGGAAATAAACACTCTGATGCACCACATGTCCTCTCATATAGAACTCCCTTTATTTGCTGCAGTTGTCAGAGAATGCTGCGAGACAAGTGCCTGAGAGCTCTTAGAACATGTTCCATTGGAGCTCCGACCTGAAAAGAAAGAGCTGCAGAGGCAGCTCACGTTATAGTCACTGAAAAAGCATACGAACCAGGATCATCAACCCCCGCATCATTCAATAATTGTGAGGTTTGAAGATTCCCTGATCAAAATTAACCAAAAAACAAAGAACCAGTAATAATTTTACTGCAAGATAAAGATATTAAGGAGTAAGAACACAATTCCACTCATAGAAGAGGAGCAGAGGGGACCTGGACATTCCCATTGGTTAAGTTTTATCAATTTCTTAATGAAAAGGAAATGAAATCCAATTTCAGAAAACATTGTTTCCCTATAAAATTAATTATACACATATTTGCATAGAATAAAACATATATGTAAAAAATTCAGTTTCTTACAAGTTTGTTTATTATCATCTTAGATACCTGCCTTTTGGATTCAAGATCTTGATGCCAAAGTGAACATAACAAGAGAAGTAAAGGATCTCTTAAAGTAACACTCCCAAATCTTTTCATCTTAGAACATTTATGCTCTTGGGGCACCTGGGTGGCTCAGTCAGTTGAGCATTCAACTTTGGGTTAGGTCATAGTCTCATGATTTGTGGGTTTGAGTCCCACATCAGGCTCTCTGCTGTCCTCACACAGCCTGCTTCAGATTCTCTGTCCCCCTCTCTCTCTGACCTTCCCTCATTTGTGCTCTCTCTCTCTCTCTCACTCTCTGTCTCAAAAATAAACATTTAAAAAAAAATTTATTCTCCTAAAAAATAACAAGGACTCTAAAGAGCTTGCATTTGCCTGAATTTTATATATTTGTTTTTGCCAATGTAGAAATTTAAAGAGCAATAATTTATTAACTCATTTAACAATAAATACAAATTCATTACATGTTAATATAAACAACATATTTTCTGGGGTGCCCGGGTGGCTCAGTTGGTTATGTGTCCAACTCTTGACTTCAGCTCAGGTCATGATCTCCTATCTCCTGAGTTCAAGCCCCCATTTGAGACTCTGTTGTGATGGTGAGGAGCCTGCTTGGGATTCTCTCTCCCTCTCTATCTGCCCCTCCCTTACTTGTCCTCTCTCTCTCTAAAAATAAATACACATAAACTTTAAAAAAATGTATTTTCTCCAATCAAAAACTCATTGAGAAATGTGTCATTTTTACATTTTTGTAAATCTATTCATTATCCTACATAATAGGGAACAGCAGGATTCTCACATCCGTTTCTGCATTCAGTTAATTATGACATGTTATTTTGGTTGATATATATGAAGATCTTGCCTCATACAGACATGTAACTGGAAAAGGGAACAGTATTTTAATAACCACTTCATATAACTACAAATGTTCTTTGATACTAAACCAACCCTTTTCAACTGGTAGTTCTTTAAAAGACAGTTGCAGTGTGGAATTCAGAACCATATAAATAAACTTTTCCTACTCTGTTATACTAAAGCTCATTGGCCTGTGTTGCACATTGCATGGATGTTTTACCCATGCATAATTTTATAACACTGTACTTTGGTCATTTAGAAAATATTTGTACAATGACTTATCCAGATTTCCCAAATGTTAACACATTACATATAATATTGAAAAACTATACTTGTTGATATAAGCATAGATATAAACAGAAAAGTATTTATTCACTGGGAACTATCAAGTAATGGTGGCAGATATACGTTTTCCATAAATTTTTTACTTGAAGTCTCACCTTTTACCATTGGCCACAAATACGGTGCTCACTGCATTCATTTCTAAAATACGTGTCAAATACCCAAGACCAAGTACCATAACTTGAATTTACATGATTCTTTTAATTAAAAATGAAGTTTTACAAGAGTAGCTGCTTCATCTTGCAACTCAATTGCACAATTGTTCCCCCTGAATCAACCATCTCACATTAGTATGCATGAGAAGTGCTTAATGTTGGCATTCTTGTTAGCTAGCTAAGGGTCCTCCTCCCAAACTGTATGATTAAAATCCCGCAGAGTAGGGTGATGTCAGCAAAACTGGCAGAGGAAGTAAATCCAAAGCCTTGTCCCTCAACAGAAACATCAAACACTAGAGACTCTATGGCCTACAAATCCTAAGAAAATCACTACTTGGTCTTTCAAAGAAAAAAATTGCAGAACTCTTAATTAAAACAATCAGACTGATAAAGTACCTCAACAGTGTAATACAACTTAGCTCAAAATGTCCAAGTAAAGTAGATTTAAAATTACTTTAATGTATTTCCTATTTTTCTACATTTCTTCATTTTACTAAAATTTAGCAAAAAAAATTATTTTTAAAAAGATTTTAATCACCCAGCATGTGGTATTTCAGGAAGACCTGGTGATATTTAAAGTATATTATATTTTCACAGATTCTACAAACTTAGTATTCTGAGAATAAAAGCAGATGTATGTAAAATATTTATAATTCTATTTTTTTCTCCATTGAATATAAATGTCAACCTGCTGAAGAAACCTTGTGCTAAAGCCTGGGGATGAGCACAAATAGCTTTGACACACCATGCTGAATTTATTTCAGAGTAGCCAGTTAGATTTTATTAATTGGCAAAATAACTGTTTCCTTAAATACAAGTTATTTAAATGCATTCAACTATTTTTATTCTTATTAAATTTTTGGTGGCATTTTTATTCAAAGCTATACTTTTGAAAGTATAAAAGTACTACATCACTGAAATTGAAGAAATTAATAGATCCTTTTGCTTTTATTTTTTTTTTAATTTAAAAAAAAAAATTTTTTTTAACGTTTATTTATTTTTGGGACAGAGAGAGACAGAGCATGAATGGGGGAGGGGCAGAGAGAGAGGGAGACACAGAATTGGAAACAGGCTCCAGGCTCTGAGCCATCAGCCCAGAGCCTGACGCGGGGCTCGAACTCACAGACCGCGAGATCGTGACCTGGCTGAAGTCGGACGCTTAACCGACTGCACCACCCAGGCGCCCCTAGATCCTTTTGCTTTTAATACGAGACTATATTTCTAGTTACATGCCCAGTGCCTACATAGTACTGTGTGGCCTAAAAAATGAATATAATTTTCAAGTCAATTCACTTCATGCCTGAAAATAATTAAGAATGAATAGAATCTACCATATTAAGTAACTCAGATGTTAAGTAATGGTGGTGAGTGATCCATCAAGGCAGCTGTCATGTAGCCTATCCTGGTGACTGCATGTGAAATGGTTATGAAGATAGTAACAGAGTCCAGATATCCCTAGTCTTGCAGACAGGCATTGAGCCTTTGAGCTGTCTACTGAGGATACAAAGAGTGAAACAGATTATCCCTGCTCATTTTAAAAATTAGGCTTATTGTGCTTTGTAAAACCAAAACACACACACACACACACACACACACACACACACACTCACACACATTGAACTATGATGTACAAAGCAGTAAAATACAAAGGTGAGGTAGTTTTGTGGAATATTTCCTTGACAGGTAAAATATGCTTCAGCTCTATGCTAGCCCATTCTGTGTATGCTCTTAAATCAAATTCTGAGATACATTCAAAAGCACTAACTTTGGTAAGTTCTGAGCTTGTTTTCTCCTACTGAGTTACGTTATCTATTTTTCTGACAGTTTCCCTAGTCTGGATGTCTTTTACACTGGATTTTAAAACTAGTCACAGCCAGGTATGAGAACAACAATTTAAATACATCTGTAGGTTCTATAAAATGCAACCATGACTTGGTTTATCAAGAGACCTTCATCTGTATAGGAAAGAACATGATATAATGGAATTAACAGATATTTACTGTTAATAAATAAACATACTTGTTTATTATCTTTCTCTCCCTATTTACTAAACCTAAATAAGGAGTAGGTCAAAATATCAAACTTAAGTGGGGAACAAATTATTCTAAAGGATGATTAAATTTCTTCACCTATACAGTATCATTAACTAATTCATTTTACATACAGGAAATACTAATATCATAAATGTTTGCAAGCTTTTTATTTTTATTTATAAATCATATGTTCCAGGAAACTACTAATGGAATTTTAAATTTCATCTTCACAATTGTCAAAAAATGTAGAATGGAATGATCAGATCTATGGTAGCTATTATTTCATTCAATTAAATTTTATTTCTTTAAGCACCTTTATTAGGAATGTGTAATGGTCATTTTGGAGCAAATATTGAAAAATATTAGGATAAGGAACATTGTGTAATATATCAACTTGAACTTCAAATGTTGTGTGTAATGAAGCAATTTTAATCTAGGATTTTACAGTGAAATCTTTCTGCAATTATTTAAATCATACAATGTCCAACCTGTGGATGTGTAAGCTACAGTGTGAAATACATATGAAGTACTTAAATATTGGATTTGTCAATGCCATACTTGACGATAAATTTTTCATTGTTGAGGAATCATCAACACAATGTTATCAGAGTATAAGTCATATTTATAATAAACCCAAAGCTCTATGTAAAATTTCTTCAACACAAATATATATTATTTTTAAAGTATCTTCAGAAGAAAATTTCCATACATTCCTTTCCTAAATTCTAGAGTATAACTGCTCATACTAAAAAAAATAACTGAATTAAATTCCACTTTATCTTTATGATGTGTGATATAATTTCCTTTTATCTTTGTCTCAGGGAAATAGAAGTATTGGTCATAGTAGGGCAATAATCAGTAGGAAATCAGACACATGTTTTCCTATAAAATTTGACTTATAATGCCAACACTTTCATTAATCTTTATTTTCAGATCTAGCTCAAATTTCGTCTTCTCTGTAAGGTCCATTCTGAATATTTTGTCTTTACCTTATAATTATTAGATTATTTTGCTGTCCCACCTATTTATTTCATGACTGTTTTTTTTTAACGTTTATTTATTTTTGAGAGTCAGAGAGAGACAGAAGATGAGCAGAGGAGGGGCAGCGAGAGAGGGAGACACAGAATCCAAAGCAGGCTCCAGGCTCTGAGCTGTCAGCACAGAGCCCGACGCGAGGCTTGGACCCACAAACCATGAGATCATGACCTGAGCCGGAGTCAACTGTTTAACTGACTGAACAACTCAGGTGCCCCTTGTGACTTTCTTACCATACCAACCAGTGCTAGGTATTTTATATTATGGTAGCACTTATATCCTTGCAAGGGAAATAAATCAACACTAGTTCCTACATTTATAAGTCAACCCCTTAGAACTAATAAACAAATCCAGCAAAATAATAAGATGCAAAGGCAACACATGAAAATAATTTTCATTATTATTACATTAACAATGAAAAATCCAAAAAGGAAATTAAGAAAACAAATTTGTTTACACAAGCACCAAAAAGAATAAAATACTTAGGAATTAACTATACCTAAGTAGTGAAAGACTTGTACAATGAAAACTATAAAACATTGCTAAAAGAAATTAAAGAAGACATAAATAAATGGGAACACATCCCATGTTCATGAATTGGAATACTTAATACTATTAAGATGTAAATACTACTCAAAGTGTTCTTCAGATTCAATGCCATCCTTAAGAAATCTCAGCGATTATTTTTTTTGCATAAATTAAAAAAAAATCCATCTTAAAATTCATATGGACTCTCAAGCAATCCCAAATAGTCAGTCTTGAAAAGGAACAACAAAGCTGGAGGTCTATTACTTCCTAATTGCAGAATTTACTACAAAGCTACAGTGATCAAAACAGTGTGGTACTAACATGAAGAAGGAGAAATAAATCAATGGAAAAGAATAGAGATCCCAGAAGTAAATCTTCATAGGTACAGTCATATGATTTTTAACAATTGTCTCAAGACCATTCAATGAGAAACGACAATGTTTTCAACAAATGGCACTGAGAAAACTCAATATCCACATGCCAAAGAAAGAAGTTAGACCTTTATACAATATCATATACAAAAGTTAACTCAAATGGATCAAAGACCTAAATGTAAGACTTAAAACTAAAAAACTTTTAAGGGTGCCTGGGTGGCTAGGTCGGTTAAGCCTCTGACTTTGGCTCGGCTCATCATCTCATGGTTCATGATTTCAAGTCCCACATCAGGCTCTGTGCTGACAGCTCAGAGCCTGGAGCCTACTTCAGAATCTGTGATTCCCTCTCTCTCTGCACCTCCCCCACTCGCAATCTGTCTCTGTCTCTCAAAACATAAATAAATGTTTAAAAAATTTTAAATGACTATAAAACTTTTAGAGGAAAACAAAGGGCAAAAGTTTGCAACATATGTTTTGGCAATGATTTCTTAGATATGACACCAAAGGCATAGGCAACAACAGAAAAAATAGACAACTTAGAATTCATATATTTTTTTAAATTATACATCAAAAGACACTATGAACAGAGGAAAAGGAACCCCCAGAACGGGAGAATATTTTTGCAGATCATGTATCTGACCAGGGATTAAGAATATTTACAGAATATATATATAGAATTCAGAATATATATATAGAATTCCTAAAACTCAACAACAACAAAAAACAAACAACTTATTAAAAATGGACAAAGGAATCAAATAGACATCTCTCCACAGAAAATATGTAAATGACCAATAAGCACATGAAAAGATGCTCAACATCACTAATAATTAGAGAATCACAAACCAGAACTACAATGAGATATCAACTCATACCTCCTAGGATATCCACTATTTAAAAAAAGAAAGAAAATAAAAATTTGGCAAGGATTGCACAAGGGAAAGAAACTCTTGTGCAATTCCTGTGGTGCTAATGTTAAAATGGTGCAGCCCCTGTGACAAAGAGTATGATGGTTTCCCAAAGAATTAAAAATAGAATTACCATATGATCCAGAAATTCTACTTTTAGCTATATATCCAAGAGAATTGAAAACAGGGTCTTGAAGAGATATCTGTACTCCTATGTTCATAGGAGCATTATTCAAAAATAGCTAAAAAATGGAAACAACCCAAGTGGATAAAGAGACAAGCAAACTGTGAAATATACATAAGGCCAAGGAGCGAGAATGTTCTGTCTTTTTCTAGATCCTCCTAGTTGGACTAAGAATTAAATTGGACATGAAACAGATTAACATGAGAAAATAAAATTTAATTTCCTACAGGGAATCCACATACACGTGGAAATTCTAAAGACAGTCAGGCAAAATGAAGTCTTTAGGTCATCCTGAACTAAGGAGGAGACAAGGGTCTAGAACTTCAAAGAAAAGGAATGTAATTCACAGGGCAATAAGAAGAGCAGATGTTTGGTAATTAGATATTTGCTCTTCCATACAGATGGGTCACTCAGATAAAATTTAACTCTAGTAGTTGAATTTATTCTGGGAAAGACCCCTAATTTGGCCAAATAGCTAATTAAGGGACAAAAAATTTCTCTTGAGTTCACAGAGTCTCATTACCTCAAGTTCAAAATATAATCTTTATGCTGAAGTGACCCACCTTGGGACAGCCTGTCTTTAGAACCTATAATACAATGTAATACTACTCAGCCTTAAAAGGACGGAAACTCTGACATATGCTGCAACATCAGTGGACCTTAAGGACATTTTGCTAAGGGAAATAGTTTGGTCACAGAAAGGTCAATACTGTGTGATTCCACCTAGGGTAGTCAAATCATAAAAACAGAAAGTAGAATGGTGATTGCCAAAGGCTAAGGGTATAGGAGAATGAAGAGTTATTGTTTAATATGTATAGACTCCAGGATTTACAAGATGAAAAGAATTTAGGAGATGTGTGGAAATAGTTGCACAAAAACTTAACTATATTTAATAGCATTTAATTATACACTTAAAATTGTTAAAATAGTAAATACATATATATATTATTTTTTTTAATGTTTTATTTATTTTCGAGAGAGAGAGAGAGAGAGAAGAGAAAACAAAAGGGGAAGGGGCAGAGAGAGAAGGAGACACAGAATCCAAAGCAGGCTCCAGGCTCTGAGCTGTCAGCACAGAGCCTGAAGTGGGGCTTGAACCCATGAATCATGAGTTCATGACCTGAGCTGAAGTCAGATGCTTAACTGACTGAGCCACCCAGACTCCCGGGTAAATACATATATTATGTATATTTTGTCACAATAAATTGGGAGGGAAAGTTAATATTATTAATTATTTATCTAAAACAATGATTATCAAACTTGAATCTGTATCCAAATCACAAAGGCTAGTAGAAAAAACAAAACAAAACAGATTGCTGGATCCAATCCAGGGAGTGTCTGATTCAGAAGGCCAGGGTGGGGGTCCAAGAATTCATGTTTCTAACAATTTCCCAGCTGGAACTAATGCTACTGGTCAAGGGACCACATGCTGAGAATCATTGATCCAAAGGAAAAAGTTCTAAAAGTTATTCTAGTTTGAAAATATAGTTTCATATGTCAGGAAGTAGACGTTTTTATGTTTCTGCATGCGTAGGACTTTCTGAGAACAGAAATTTGGGACCTGGGTCAAGGAGGAGATTTTGAAGTTAAAGGGTAAGTAAATAATGAGGCCATTGGGAGAGATCTACCAGTCTGAGGAATGTATTTGCATTTCAAAAGGGACCAGAACTGGAGCCAGGAAGGCATTCCAGGGTTATAAATTCAGAAAGGCTTGGTTTATCTTCTGCCTGCATTTATATTCCAAAGGATAAGTAACCTGGATCTTTTCCCTTTTGTTCTAAGGAGAATTTGTTTGGCTTAGAGAAATAGGTTCCCCTCACTCAAGAGGAAAGGAAGGCTACTGTACCAGTTTTCCTATGTAACCATTAAGTTTCCTCACTTATAGTATAGACCCTAATACATATAGAAGGTCACCCAGAAGGGGGAAATTGGAGACTGGGGGTGGGAGGGGTGGGGAGGCGGGACTGGGAGTGCTTATTGCTCTAACAAGAAATCTCTGCCTGCCTCAGAAACCCCATGTGTACATGTAGGAATAAATACAGTTATAAAACTTTATGAAATACATTATTATATATGTTATTTATGAAATGAACCTTTTTGTACTTTATGTTATCAAGAATAATGGTCTGTTTTAAGGTAAATTTATTCTCATATTAAAACATATAAAACAAGTTTGGGGAACTAGAAGAAACTTTACACATTACCTATTCCTACCATTAAATTTTGCATAGTAAGAAATCCTAAACAGGAAATTATTTGATTTTAAAAAATAACAGTAATGTAGATGAATTGGTTTATGTTCCTAACCATATTATAAAGGACATTTACATGAATTCTAGTTAGTATGGACTGTAGTCCAGTTATCTTAGTTCAAAGTAATTGAATCCAAAATTAATCCTATCTAATTTCTTATTCTACTAAACTCAGCAAAAGTGATTCTTGATATCTGGTAGAGCTAGATTCTTTTAGCAGCTGTAATACAGGATGTCTTCCAATGAAATCCTTTAAGACCTTAGCAGTTATCTGGTCTCTCATAATTCCATCTTTTGAAGAACCCGGAGTTAAATAGAATATAAAGTATTATCACAGCATTGGCTTATCACATTCCAAATATTATGGGAAAAATTATTGGTACCTGCAAGGAGGAGAATAAAATGTGAAGACTTTCTTTGTTTCAGCCTGTGAAATTAATTCTATTTGTAGAAATATCTCACCAAAGAAACTATTATATATACTATTTAAAAAACAGAGGGTAGAAAAGCACTAAAAAAAATCTTTCCTCTTCTCTAAGACTGTAATATTTCTGACATTCTTAACATAATAAAAAGTATAGTAATTGCAATGGTGAAAATCTCAGTGACAAGATAATATTTAAAGCACATTTCTGACAGATGAAGAACTTTTAGTTTTCATTTCCCTTTCATTCCTATGTTTGGGACACAGATCATATGGGTTCCATCTTGACATGCAATTTCTACTGTTTCTTGTCCAAATAGCTTCTGTCACTGCCATTTTGAGTTAAGTTCATTTGACATTGGATGGCTCGGATCTATGAATCCTTGGTTTTATGAATCCTTAGTCTTGCAATTGCATACCTTTACTTTCCCCCCTTCATTCCAGCTGGAGAATTACACTCAACAAATTCTTGGTCTACAAATGCTGTTGATTCTTGATAAGTTCTAGAGGCCATGTTAAGAGTAATGCCTCTCTGGTATTTATTTACATCATGGTTTTTATTTTTCTCTGCTTTTGTTATTTCAGTGGTGACAAGAACATTGTTTTCTTCCACATATTCCTATACTTTTAGTTTATAGAGATAGAGATATGTAGATATACAGATATATTTTTTTAATGTTTATTCATTTTTGATAGAGACAGCATGAGTTGGGGAGGGGCAGAGAGAGGAAGGACAGAGGATCCAAAGCGGGTTCTGAACTAACAGCAGTGAGCTGATGAGGGGTTGGAACTCACGAACTGTGAGATCATGACTGAGCTGAAGTCAGATGCTTAATCAGGTCCCCCTAGGATATAGATATTTTTCTTATATTCTCCTACTCATGTCAGGGAAAAGTGGTTTTTTTTAATTGCTTAGATAGGTTCTTTTCTTTTTTTCTATCTTAAATATGGTTTATGCTTCTTTCTGAATATGAATGTCTTTTATTTTACTCTCTTTCTCTCTCTCTTTCTCTCTCACTGTTATGGCCCAGAAATTTATTTGTCTAAAAAATTTCTCTGTATATTATCTTATGGAGTTTCCCATGATTAGAAAGTGTAAAATCAATGATATTATGATCCATTACAAGAATTCATTGATCAAATGTATCTTGTCCTTTTTATCTTTCTGAATAGGACTACCTCACCCAGAAGATAGTCTCTTGTTTGAAGAACATCTAACCCTTTCCATAATATTAGACCTTTCTCTACCATGTAACCTCCTGGGAAGACAGTACCTGAATTTGCATATATAATAACTGCCATCTTGAAACTCATCCATTTATACTCTTTCTCTGAGTATTTTGTACTGATTTTCCTGTTCTGCCTATCCCAGATCTTATCAAAATCTTATGTGTAACTACCTACTATAGCTATCATAATCTCTAAAGTTATTTTCCCAAATACTGTTTACAATTGTAGATTTACAAGACCAACTCTAGACAACCAAGCCAAAAGCTAGTTCTTTGAGAAGATCAATAAGATTAATAAATCTATAGCCAGGCCAACTAAAAAAAAGAGAAAAGCTATAAATTATTAATATTGTAAATGAAAGGCAGTACCTGACTATCACTACTGTTCCCAAGACGTTAAAAGTATAATAAGGGATTACTATGAACAGGTCTTTGTCCACAAATATGACAATCTAGATGAAACTGACCCATTACTTGAAATGCACAAGCTATCAAAAATTACACAATAAGAGATAATTTTAATAGGTCTATATCCATTAAAGAAATTGAATCTATAATTAATAACTTTCCAAACAGAAATCACTGAGTGCAGATGAGTTAACTGATGAATTCTACAAAATATCCCCCAGAAAATAGAAGCAGAAAGGATACTCATTTTAACTCCTTCTAATTCATTCTCTGAGGTCAGAATTACTCTAATACCAAAATCAAGCAAAGACATTACAAAGTAGGAAAACAACAGTCCAGTACCACTCATGAAAATGTGTGCGAAGATACCAACAAAATATTAGCAAATCTAACAATGTAGAAAAAGACTTATAAACCATGACCAAGTGGGATTTATTCTAAGTATACAAGGCTAATCATTATATGAAATGTGATTAATATAATCCATCACATCAAGAGGCTAAAGAAGAAATATCTTATGATCATATCAATGTTGCCCTTGCTATGCCAGTTGAAAGTCAACCACGAAACTGAAAAACAAACCTCCTGGCACAATATAATTCAGTAAACATTATTAAAGTAAAATAATCTGTGTGGTCCTAAATGGCTAATACATAAGGACTTAATTAGCATGATTTATGCATACCACAATTCCTTCTTCCCTCTGTTTTTGTTCCTCAAATCCAATTTTAAAGGCTCCATGTGAAATTTCTCTTTTCAACTTATATTCTAAATCAACTGAAATATATAAAATGGGACTCAGACCAATGAGGATAAGAAATCAAGTTTATTATTGATGGAAAATATTGGAGGATGTGACTTAGGCATGCATCCAGATGTATTTGCTGTTATCTCCTTGAATTGAGGATGCTCACCACTATTTTAACCTTGTCCACAAAGCTCACTTACTACACCAGAATGAAACTTTCCTGTACATTGGCCAGTCTCAAGGAAAGAAAGAACCAAGTTCTACTTAAACAGATTCTTCCTTCCACACCACCAATTAAACAGTCATAAGGCATGCTCTGGGTATGTTTGTGTGTTTCTTTCCCCTCTCTTGCTTATTTTTGTTTTATTTTGAGAAACAATAGTATGCATATTCAGAAAAATACATAAAATTATATAAGCTGTCACTCAAGGTCTGAGCAAGAAATAAAATTTGCCTCATGCAGGTTAAGTGAAAAATCTCTTAGTACTTTATTAAGTGACTAGTTACAGAGGGATGAAGAATTAAAGTGACAGACAAATGACATTAAGAAATCGGGGAACCAAAAAAAAAAAAAAAAAAAAAGAAATCGGGGAACCAAAATGTGTTTAAAGCCATTGCCAACCCTTGGGCTGAAGAAGGGGGAAGAAATAGTGAAGACAAGAG
The DNA here is from genome assembly GCF_022837055.1 of Prionailurus viverrinus. Lineage (NCBI taxonomy): Eukaryota > Metazoa > Chordata > Mammalia > Carnivora > Felidae > Prionailurus > Prionailurus viverrinus. The sequence continues at coordinate 71,435,722 of NC_062563.1, forward strand.
CTCACCAGGAGCTGCAGCCTTGAGACAGGGCTTCCTGCTGGGAACTGTATTCAGGAGAATGAAGCCCTGGCCAGAGACGCACTTTTCTCCCTTCAAGCCCATGTGTCAAGGGCTTTCTCCAATACGATGCATGGGAGCTTGCTGAGGCAGGCAGGCACAACTCTGAATGAAGTCCAGAGAGGGGAAAGGGAGCACAGAGTTAAGCAATCAGAAAAACCCTAAACAAAATTGGGAAGTCAGCTATCTTGTCCTTTGAGGAGATGATTTTGAAACATATTCCATTTGGTTTCTCAGGATTGATCTCTAGTTGCCCATGGTGGTACCATGCCAGAATTGCCAGCTTGAGCAAATAAAAATACAAATTTCCCAGTTAAATTTAAATTTTAGATAAACAGCAAATATTTTTTAGCGTGAATATATCCCATGCAAATTTTGGTACGTACTTATATGTTTAAAAATATTTACTCTTTATCTGAAATTTAAATGTAACTGGACATCCATCATTTTATCTGGCAACCCTCTACTACACTCAGTAACACACCCTTTGGTGGAGCTTTCCTTTCTTCTCTGACTTTTCCCACAGTCTAATCGGTGATCTTGGACTCACCTCCCAAGTAAATGGACACTCAAGTTATCATTTCAAGGCCTGGGTTTGGAGAAATTTTGCCAAATATGAAACTAATTGATAAAGCAAATAAAGCAAAATTAAGTTGGAGGGGAAAAAAAGACCGGGAGCAAAGAAAGTATTAGTTAAAACTGGATAAATTTGGTGGCTGTTTTCCATATGAAATGGGAAAACAAGTTATTAATGGTCAATCCCTTAATGTGCAGTGCTGCCTTATTATGGACCACAGGATCAAGTGCTCTCTGACTGTGAAGATTACTCTGTTTTGACTAAAACTTGCTTGCAGCATCTAACTTAATTTTGATAATTAGCAAGGGCAAGAGCAAGTGACTTGGGAATAGAAATCCCCAACAAAAGAAATCTGTATAGGGAAAATAGCCCTGGAAGAGAGATAACAATGCCAATTGATGCCAGGGCAGAGATTTGGGGCCATGTGCTGATTTCTTCGTATGAAAGCTCATGGTGGGAAGCTTTCTTTGATCTCCAAATATTGGAGTTCAGTTTCAATTTATACTAATTTTTAGATGCTCTAAGCAGATACTCCACAGTAGTCTTTGACAGAATAAAAGGATGCAGGAATAAAAAGGTGAAAAAGAAGTAACAGCAATATAAATGTTAATCACATCTCTGTTTTGAGAGATTTGATATTTATTCTAATACTAGAAGTACAATCAGTGGTGTAGGTATTATGAGTGACTAGGAAATCCAGCCGCTACTGCTCAAGTAGCTAGGAGACATCAAAATCTGTACTTAACCAAGTTTTGTTTTAAGTTTACTTATTTATTTTGAGAAAGGGAGAAGGGCAGAGAAAGAGAGAGAGTCCCAAGCAGGCTCCACCCTGTCAGTGCAGAGCTAATGTGGGGGCTCAAACCCAGGAACCTTGAGATCATGCCCTTGCACACAACAACAGTCAATGCTTAACTGACTGAGCCACCCAGGTGCCCCTGCTCTTAACCAAATTTTAAGAGAACATGCTAATTGAGGACGTCTAGAGTTACTAAAGCACAAAACTGTGATAAAATTCAAATATCTCAGACTCCCTGGAGGACAAGAGGATATTGGATTCTTTCATTAAAGAAATGATACATGTAGATATATTGATACCTTCAGATTCTCAATGTAATAGGCCTGTCTGACCAATAAAATAAACAGCTGGTAGGCCTTGATGACTTAATATTGGGGGGCAGAAAGCAATTTCTCAGGAAGAATGCATTCTTTTTTTCCATTTTTATTTATTTTTTCCAGTTTTATAGAGAGATAATTGACATGCATCACTGTAGAAGTTTAAGGAGTATGGCATGATGGTCTGACATACATATAGTGGGAAATTATTACCACATAAGTTCAGCTAACATTCATCATCTCACATAAATACAATAAAAATAAAAAGGGAAAATATTTCCTTGTGGTGAGAACTTTAGGAGTTATTCTCTTAACTTCTGCCATGTGTATCATATAGTAGTGTTAACTACAGTCATCATGAACAGCCCATTCTGGGTTTTTTTTTCCAGTTTATTTGCTTATTTTTGAGAGAGACAGAGAGAGAGAGAGAGAGTGAGGAACAGAGAGAGAGTGAGGGGCAGAGAGAGGGAGACAGAGAATTCCAAGCAGACTCTGCACTGTCAGTGCAGAGCCCAACACAGGACTTGAATCCACAAACCATGAGATCATGACCTGAGTGAAATCAAGAGTGGCCGCTTAACCAACTGAGCCACCCAGGCACCCGTTGAACAGCCCATTCTTAATTGACAGACTGTGGTGTGCAACTTGATGTTTCTGCCGTTGGCTGGTAAATCAGGTCACATATAAAGGAATATTTAAATTTTTGTATTTTTATCAGATTAAAGGTGTGACTATAAAGAACTGTGTTGTTTGACGTTTCTGGTAAAATCCAGGAGAATAAAAACAGTGCCATTTGGAATGTGAGGCCCAATAATTGACTGACAAATCTACTTGCTGCTTACATTATGAAAGACAATTACCCCAGCTTCACCTTTTCCAGTTCTTTGAGCTTGAGCATGTTACTCTCCTCTTTGTGTCTTAGTTTCCTCATGTATGAAATGAAGATAATGTGCTCACCAAGGTTATCATGAACAACAAATAATAAGTACATGTAAAGAGTTTTGAAGGGTGACTGGTACCTAAGAGATACTCAGTAAATAGCAGCTATTGGTTTGCTTTTGGGCATCAGCTGACACTGCACCTAACCAAACATAGACATTAAACAGTGGAAAGAAAAGATTCCAATAATATTCTGAGTGATGTCAGAAACAACACCAAAAAGATTCTGCGAAGGAAGAAGGATTCCAAATGATTTCACTGATTAAATATGAAGATAATATACTCAGGGACATGAATAATAAATAAGGGTGGATCCAAAGCCATTTATACAACCAATAGACAAGACACAGGGGAAGCCTTATTCTGACTAAATCTCCAGACAATTTATCTCCAGAAGTAAGGTATGAGGAATATGATTATAAGAATTTTATTTGGGATGGGGTGGTTAAGGAGTTAGTTATATTGGAGTATAATTTACATATAATAAAGTTCACCTTTTTAGTGTATAATTCCATTGGAGATATATATATATATATATATATATATATATATATATATATACACACAGATGTGTAACTACTATCACACACAAGATATAGACTATTTCCATCATGTAAAAAGTCAATCATTTATATCTTTTTCTATTATCTTTAGTCCCTAGCAATCACTGGTCAGCTTTTCATTACTATAGATTTGCTTTTTTCAGAACTCCATATAATATCAATTATAGAGAATATAGTGTTCATTTCTGGAATTTTTCATATAGCACAGTTTCTAAGATTCATCCATGCATTACCTGGAAATGAGTCTGGTTTACTTATTACAGTGTTCCTTGAACTGAGAAGAGCTATATCTCAAAGACTGTGGACAATCATCCAACTAAGGTAAATATTCTCCTAGAAGAAAGAACTAAGTCAAATCAATATGTTGCATTTGGCTATGGCTTTTATTTAACACATAAAAAAAATAAGAATCCCCAGTTTTCACACACACACATACACACCACAACACACACTTGAGGACAATATCCTTCATTACTGGGTACTTCAGAAGAGAGTTGGTTAAAGTTTGTCTGAAATGGATGGCCATATAGTATTCATAAACAAAATACAGTTACTTAAGTGGATACAACCTGAGTGTGGAAATGTTGAAAAAAAAAATAAAGAACTAATTGGAACTAAGTATAGGATACATGTAGAAGCAATGTGGTTTCTGGGTGTCATAATACTTTTTGAAAATCCCAATTCGTTGTTACAGCTTTTGTTTTATGAATCATTAATTTTAGAGAGAATAAAGAAATGAGAATAATTATCTTGAATGTGTACCCACATATTTACCACTTCTGGCATTATTCATTAGTTTGTTCATTTTCCCTGAAATACACTTGTTTAACATTTGTTAGTGTAGAGGTCTCAAGATGGCACATTCTCTTCACTTCTGATAGTATATTTTCAAAACTATTTTGCCTTTACTTCTGAAAGTATTTTCAGTGATTACAGAATCCTAAATTGAACTACTCTTTTTCCTAATACTACTTCAAAGATCTTGTTGCACTGCCCTCTGCATAGTTTCTAAGGAGAAGTGAGTAAGAAAGTCATGAATTAAATTGGAAAGAAAAATAATTGATAAAACTAGAGCCTGTAGATAAATATGTAACGGTATATGAATGTTTTTATAAATCATTCCCTGGCTATATCTGGAGCAGTATACATCACGGAGAAGGAACACATAGGTGAGATAGTCTCCCACACATAGTCAGTTAAACCTGCGTACACAAATGCCCCAAACTTGTGTTTCTTACGTATGTTGGGTTTGGTGTGTGGAGATTTAGGCATGTAGAAATTTTGATGTGATTCCCCCTCCTCCAAACATTTTCATCTATAATTTCTCACATACAGGAGAGTCTTTGAGGCCAGAAAATTGTAATCTCTCTCTCAGAGAATTTTGTTAATTTCTTTGCCTCATACCCTAAGTGTTCTGACTTTTTTCTATATCCTGTACATTAGTTAATACTGTTTACTTAACTGTTTGTGGCATTATAGAGTCTGAGTCTATTCATATAGAGTCAGTCTATCTCTAGTACTGATTACCTATATGATATTAGGTACATCAAATATTACTTTTTCTTAGTTTCAGCATTGTGGAAATTGCACTACTGCCTCAAGATAAATTTTAATATGCACTACTGCTTTCAGGATAAATTTTAATAACTATTATGACTATTTTGTATCTGTTCCATGCCCATTAAAGTATTAAAATGTTTTCCCTTTTTCATTGAAACATATTATCACAGGTATAAATAGCAACAAAACCAAAATGCACAGCTGAGTGAATAATCACAAAGCAAATACCCACACAGCTACCAACTCAGTTCAAATATAAAACATTACTAGCAATTGGAACATCTCCTCATAATCCTTTTCAAAACTGTCCTGGTCTTCCTCCCACCAAAATCAAACACTGGTCCTACTTTTTTAATAGTATGCAATGTAAGATTTGTCCATGTTGGTCTTTTCTTTCACAAAATTTTCCTAGCTGAACTTGGGTTGTTAGCATTTAGAAATTTAAAATTATTGGTCATCTTTAAAGAAGTGTGCTCTTTTATTTGATGCAATTTAGTCACAAAATCATCATCATCAAGTCATATACTAACATGCTTTAACATATGTAGGGCACCATCATTGAAAAATGCCCCATCATTCCATGTCATTAAGAAAAAAAGAAAAAAAAATAGAAATATTGACTATAAATCACTTTAAATTTTTGTTACTCATATTAAGGATCTCTTGTAGATGTATTTATACATTGATACTTTATCATATATTATTTTTGTGCATATACTAAAGAGAAAATTTTAAGTGTAACAAAGTTACTGAGATGTTTCTAATTTCTTAATAGGCAAGATTTAATGCCTTTTTTTTTCACTTAGAGTTAACATTGTCCATATCCAAAGGCTTTTTATGCAGCGTCAAAGCCTCTGTTGTCCACATATTTTCTATGTAGCATTTCTTCAAGGAGTGCATACTGTCTGCCACTATGTTGCAAATTTAGATTCTGAAACTTTCTTCATCTGGTAAGAAAGTGCCAAGAAAAGTATTCAGAGAACAATCATATATATTCATATATATATGTATATCGTATATATAATTGTATATAATCGTATAAAATATATTTGTATTTTTCCACAAATGGTCTTTACTTTTAAACTTAAAAAAAAGGTTTCAGTCTTCCAGCTAGTTCATGTATACCTGTCATGCAACAGTGACTGTAATATCTGCCTCCTGATCAGTATCATTTATAACACCCCTTCAGTTGTAAGGAGCATCCTGATTTCATAGTTTAAAAAGTGAAAAAAAAATGCCTGTAAGAACCAATGAAATAAGACTGAACTATTTTTATGTATATGGAACTAGATGGATAGTCATGTTATGATTTCAGTTTATCAGATGTCCCTAACTTTAGCATGTGCTCTCAGATTAATTATGGCGGTTCCAATTCTATGAAATTTGTTAGCTCAAGGTTTTTGCATTCTATAAATGTTCTTAAATTAAGTATAAAACCTGAATTAAAAATTATTTTTTATTTTGTTTGTTTAGATAGAAGATTAATTATGCACTCAAAGGTGATATAAAAAATAAGTTCCCCCCCAAAAAAAAAACACTTGATTTCTAGTTCTGTAGCCTTTCACACTTAAAAAATTTTGTATCCTCACCAAGATGCATCTGTAAAATGAGGACAGTAATAATACTTACCTTGTTGATATGATTAAATGGAGCAATCCATGTAAAACACTTATCTATAGTGAATATCTATGAAGAATTCATTGTATGCTTGTTATTATTAGACATATGATTTGAGCAAATTTCTTTTCTGAGCTTTAAAAACACTTTGTGCAAAAGAAGGATGATATTAAAGATCATTTCTAGGTTACTTTCACTGTTTCAAAACTTCTTAAAAATGATTTTAATCTTTAAGTAGTTTTTGGTTTTGTGATAGTGATTAATGCTATGGTGCCCCAAGATTAGATATCAGAACCTAGAGGTGAGAAAAGAATGTTGTAATGCTTCAAATATTTTTTTTCTTATGTTTTAGTATGTGTGCTGCCAAAGTGAGCACAATTTTTTTTTTCTTACAGAAATAGCTTGGGAGATTCACTTTTTGAGGGTTGGAGGGTAGCATGTTGAATATTTTATAAAGCATGATAATTGAGAATATGATTATATACTTAGAGATTGCCTGGAAACTAGGTGGATCCTTCTGAAATTTGCTAATAGAGAATCACATTAATGTAACTATCACTTATATGGGAGGGAGTATATAAGTTCCTTTTTTAAATTCTTCATACTTGTGATTTTACTTAGATTCGTCAAGTTTGGAGAAAACCATTGAAACCATCTTAAAAATAATAAAAGGGCCAACATTAGACACTCACAAAGAAATATATTGTGCTGAATTTGCATAAATGACAGCCAGTTGATTGGATTTATTCAGCCCTATGTTGCTGAGCATTTTCCTATGAGTAAGGGTTCATCAAATTGTATACTTTCCTCATATTAAATTTGTAGTAGAAATGACAAAACAATATTGAGATTTGAGGATTCCTAAAAACTTTGGCTATGTATGCCTAAATCTCAGAGATGCACTAGTTTTAGTTTTTTAAAGAAGCACTACAAAGAAAATTGGTTGGTAGGACTTTACAGAATAAAATTATACCATATCGAGGTATGTAACTAAAGGAGTCACTTACCTGTTCCCTACCAATTAATTAATTGAGAAGGCAGGATTTTTCTAAGTACTAAGATCCTCTTCATGATCTTTTTATGATAATCTCTAATGCAAATACAATGTCACGCTATCCATCAATTACAATCCAGTTTCAGCACAGAGTAAGAATTTAAGTGAGGATTTATGGTGTCAGAGAAGATTGCAAAGCAAATGTAATTTTTCTGATAAGAACTCATCCTAGGCTTTTCACATGAACTTTCTTCAAAAGTTGAAATGAACCAAAATAGATTATTGTGTTAGCAATGCAGTAATATCTTTTATTTAGCATCATATGTGAATAACCTGTTTTAAGACACTAAATTTCCATATAACTGAAATTTATTGTTTAAGAGCTAATACCTTTAAATTTTACATATTTTGGATGAGAATATTTTTGTATTGTATTATATACTTTCCTGCTTTTAAAGATATAAAATGGAATATCATTCAAACTTTTCTGAAAGACTTCAGTAACTATAATGACTTTCTCTTTTTCTTCTGGGCTGTGTTATTAGCATTTTCTTTTATTCTTGTTTGTTTGTTTGTTTCCCTCTCTTCCTCCTCTTTTTTTGTCTTGGTCCAGATGCCTATGCCTAGCTTTGTAGGTATACTCCCTTTAATTAGGTGTGACTTAGGAAAACTGGTTGTCACACTTATTGTAGTTGTATATTAAATTAGCACAGATAAAAATATGCAAACACTGAGGTCAGTATTACATGGATAACAAAGATGAACAAGATATGCTACCTGAGTTAGTCATCTTTGGATGAAACTTATTTTCTATATCTTAATTTCAATATTATTCTATTCTCCTAGGTGATATTAAATTTAATAGTCTTACCACTAAGGAATTTTTAATGTAATAAGATAAGGAGAATAACTCACCAATTGTAACTAAAGTGATAAATACTATCACAGTTATGTGTCCATGGATGAGGCTTGAATATGGAACTTTATTTTTTTTATAATGTTTATTTATTTATTTATTTTTGAGAGAGAGAGAGAGAGAGAGAGAGAGAGAGAGAATGCAAGTAGGGGAAGGGCAGAGAGGGAGACAGAGAATCTCAAGCAGGCTCTGCACTGTCAGCACAGAGCCTGATGTGGGTGTCAGACTCAAGAACTATGAGATCATGACCCCAGGGGAAATCAAGAGTTGGATGCTTAACTGACTGAGCCACACAGGAGCCCCAATATAAGAACTTTAAAATATGAATCAAATATACACTTGTTGTGACTGGTATTTAGCAGTTTGCTTTTTGTTTAATTTTCTTGTTGCCTGTTGGCTATTCCAGAGTATTCAGGTTGCCAGAAAAATGATTTTTTGGATAAATAGCATGTTAGTGCTTAGAAACCAATATTTTGTTCTGTTGTCAGAATTTGTTTTATTTTGTGTGGTTCACCATTGTTGTTCTGAAATTATATCCTTTTCCATCCTTGAACATAACCTTAATTATTTTTATTAAAATATATTTACAAAAATGCATGGAGGAGACAAACTGTCAAAATTAACTCATGAAACATTGAATTTTTTTAAAGCAAAAAAAAATTTTCATAAGTAGAGTATAGCATCACAATTTGGAGTTCTATAGAACTGTATCAGTTGTTTAAAGATTTAGTCCCAGTAATGTTGCATCATCATCATCTACTCTGAAGTACAATTAATAAAAATCTTGATTTGTAATTAATTAATAAGATACTGGCACAGTAGATGCAATTTCACTGACTTGAAAATTTCCTCTTGTTAAGTCATGCAATATGACAAAGAAATTGCAGATTTGAATACCATTTATTATAAATATATATATCATAAAATTGTTATACTATACATAAGCACTAATGATTTTATCAAAATACTTCAAATAATCTTTTCCATACCCATATTTTATAGTATTTTTTGCCCCTTCCAGCTATCCCAGTAGATCCTTTCATTTTTTATACTACCTTGAAGTATACTGAACCCAAAAATTTCAAACAATTTATCTTACAGAATGGGCTTCTCATCAGAAAACTTGTGTGCAGCACTGGACCTGTGCCTAACAACTCATGATAACTCAACTAATGATACCTCTAGATATCCATAGACAAATGTGTAAATTAAAAACAATGGAAAGGTAGACTAAGTTGAATTTTTGTTAGGTCATATACTTGGCTTTTAAAATCACAGTTTTTCACATTACTTTAGCAAAATTTACTTTGATTTTTCATGTTTTATCCATGATATCGCTGAATGAAATCCCTTGAAACCCTTAATATAAACTAAAATATTAAGTGTCCTGGTATAGAGCGGGCATTCTAACAGAGTCTATATTATCCCCAAAGGGTGCAAAAATTGGTTCTGAGGGAGGGAGAGAGGCGAAAATTTCTTAAATGTTGCAATAGTCTGTGGCCTCCCAAAAGGCCACATCACATAAACAGACACGCAGATACATAGTATTAAACTTCCATGGCGCATTGAGTAGAAAAAATGTCTAACCTGGCACCTTGAATGCGTAGGAATGATGATGAGAAAAATATTGAGAAATATTGGTATAGAAGAAAGAGCTCTAGAATCTGTCAGCTGCTCAACCTTGTTAAAATCCTATAAAATGGGGAACAGACTGTATTTTTACATTTATTTATTAATTCAACCTGCATTTATTGAATGTCTACAGTGTACTATGTACTAGAAGCAAAATTTGAAATTAATAGCAAAGATCCCTACTCTTTTGGAGCTTACAATTTGGTAGGGAAGACAGAAAATGCACATAAAAGCAGATACTTATGAGCGTTATAATAAAATATGTTAGCGTAATGATTCTCAATTGTTTATTGAATTAAAGTATCATTCTGTTCCAGACACTAAGCTAAATAATAATTTAACAAAATAATTATGTTTCTGCCTTCATGGAGCTTAGAGTCTAATGGAGAATGCAGACATTAAATCCTTTAAAAACTTTACCTTAGCAAGATTCCTCTGTCCTCCACTATTCATTCTCCCCTTCTTTCTTGCCACTAAATTAATTGGACATGTGACCACTAAATTAATTAGTTATGTTTTGATCAATAGGGATGCATTGTATAGCTTCCACTCTCATGGTCTTTGTTTTCAGCTTCTTTCTGTCCCTTGCCTGGTAGCTGGTGAAAAATTAAAACTGTTTTGGGGCGCCTGGGTGGCGCAGTCGGTTAAGCGTCCGACTTCAGCCAGGTCACAATCTCGTGGTCTGTGAGTTCGAGCCCCGCTTCAGGCTCTGGGCTGATGGCTCGGAGCCTGGAGCCTGTTTCTGATTCTGTGTCTCCCTCTCTCTCTGCCCCTCCCCCGTTCATGCTCTGTTTCTCTCTGTCCCAAAAATAAATAAAAAACGTTGAAAAAAAATAAAAAAAAAAACTGTTTCAAATGCAAAGGTAAAAAAACAAGTGATGAAGATTACAGAGCCTCCACCCCAGACACAGTACCATTCACCTTCGTACTGTTTGAAGAGTAAGAAATCAAATTCTACCTCATTCAAGCACTGACTCTCAATGTTAGGTTTTTTATATTGTTTGTTTCTTTACCATCAGCTTACCTTGTATCTAGTTAATACAAACACATAGCTGCACATTGTATTAAAGATTTTGAAGAACATAACATGGTACTTGAGGGCGGATAGCAGGAGGAAACTTCTTGGGATTAAGAAATGGGTGAGAGCTACTCTGAGAAAGTATATTTAAGCTGGTATTTGAAGAATAGGAGTCAGCCGTGTTAAGAGATGAGGAATGGGTGTGGGGGTGAATGTGTAGAGTTCATGCAGCAGAAAGGACTGGAGGTATTTTAGGAATCCCTGGATATTCAGTATAGCTACAACATGGAAATAAAGTGCCAGGTAAGTGAGGGACAATGCTAGAGAGAGACCATGAACACCTGATAAGATGTTTGCATTTACTCAAAATGACAGTAGCAAGTAGAAGAACAAGCATGAATTTTGTTGCCATTTCATAATGTAAAGTGATATTAATGTAAAGAGATCTCTGACTTTTGAACCGTGAAAACAATACTAGGAAATACATTGAAATGACTCCTCAAAAAAAAATGTTCATCTTGCTTGTCTTTTGATCCTTCATAAATGCTACATCTATGTCCACTTGCTATGTGATCCCCCCGGGTACTTACCTGAAATTACAAATATTTTTAACATTGCCACTCTTTATTTACATCATTGAGTTACAGTTTGTCTTTATGTGTTTTTCCAAATTGAATCACTCCTCACCCAGTTTCCGTTAAACCTTCACTATAGACAACAACCGACGTGTACTGAGAACGTGTAAGAATGAAGTGCATGTAGAGCTACCGTCTCTTAATGTAGGGCAGGTGACACCCCATAACTATCAAAATAGGTAGAAAGCTAATTTATTTTGTTGTTACATTAGTTTTTCTTTTTCTTTTTCCAAATCTAAACCACATAGTAGAAAGCATTCTAATAAAATGAGTCTGACATTTTGACATAGTCTTCCAATATTAATACACTCCATTGGAAGGTCTTCCTCGGATGGTATCTAGGTCCTAAAGAACTCCATGGATGAGAATATTTAATTCTATAAACCATTCAGTTTTACATTAGCTCTTTTTACTTTGATTCTGAAGATCTTCTTTCACAGCAAATTAAATGTCTGGAGGTTCCAAGCTCTCAAAAAGTATCATATTAAAACTGAGAATATTTTCTGTAGTTCACCAATCTAATTAACATGATCAGTCAGCTGAGCAAACCATTCACACTAGCAAGTCAATTGTTAGGGTCATTTGAGATATTTTTAGATTAATGTCTTTAATAACACAGAAACAGTGATGTTGATCTTTAGGGAAAGGTAATAAAGAATTGCAACCAAAAGAAGAATAGTCCTGTCAGTTTCCCCTCTGCAGTCTGTGTATGATAAATTTAATCTTGAGTGTGAGCAAATAAATTAATGCAACTTTGGCTTTTCAATACCCAGACTTAGTATCGTTTTTCCCGAAACCTTCTCTGAGAATTATATTACCAGCATTATGAGATTATTTTGTAAATATTTTCCTAATGTTTATGTCTGTTATATGTGAGATATTTAAATGGATGCTGAACGGTACTAAATTTGAGGCAGAAGTTTAATTTTTCATTGATCTGAACTACCACTTTATCATTTCCTATTAGTTCTGTGATTAATGTTACTATCATGTAACATGGTTACTATTTCTACACTTAAGTGGATTAGGTGAGTGAGAGTTATTAGGGTAACATCCAATGGGTTGGAATGAAAGTTTTGAGATATGCTAAACAGCATAAGCCTGAATGTGAATAAGTTGCAAAAACTGGGGATATAGAGACTTTCAATTGGCTATTGTTAGAATTTGACTTTTTTCTCCCTCAGTCATTTATTCAAAATTGTTATGTATTTTGGAACAGTCCCTATTTTTTGTAGGCTGAGTGGAAGTCAATTCCTATGCTGACCACTGTATACATTTTTTTTTTTTTTTTTTTTTTTTTTGCAAAACGAGATTCTTGGCTCTCTAGAACAACCTTGAATTTAGTCACTTGTCTAAACTTGGGCGTCCTTGGTTTCTCTGGAGCCCCAATATTCATCTAATTGTTTATATTCATGCTTAGTATGGACAGTGTTTTGTTTCTTGTAACCAAATCATAAGTCTTCAATACATATTGAAAGTCTATAGGTTTTAATAGAAGCACAATCATTAGGAGTCTTAAGTAGGAACCAAATAAGTCAACAAGATGGTCCAGTGATTTTGCCTTTCGTCTTTGTATTTTTACAATGTGTATGATATGTTAATATAGTGAGATGTGCATACAGTTAATAGATTCAAATAGAGGATTGCTTACTTATTTTTTGCAAAAATGCATGAAATAAAATATAGTAAATTCGGGGTATGGAAAAGAAGAAATAGTAGTATAATTTAAGATCATTCTGTCATCTGAAATCCTCTAACAACTATTGACTGTCCCTTGTTCAGGATTTTATAGGAATTTCCTAACATTTTCCTTTACATTTTATGTTTGTGTTCTTGTGTCCCAAATGATGTTCCATACCTTTTGAGAACAGGATAGGTATTCTGACTTTCTCTGTGTAAGATCAAAACACTTAGATGTTTTCACCACCATTTATTAACTGAATATAAGTCAGAATAGTCTGTATGCTTCAGGACAAATGACCTGAAAGTTGTGGCTCACAACAGCAGAGGTTTAATTCTAGCTCGCACTGTATGTCCATTGTGGGTGAGCTGTGAATTTGTTTTATGTAGATTTTGAAAAAGAGGAAAGGTGCATATGGGACACCTTCTGCAGGCCCTCAAATATTTTGTTCATAAGCAGCATTTGTTACACTTACCCTCACTTTTCATTAGATTAATCAAGACATATGGACAAATGTGACATCAATGTGGGTAGGAAGATCAATCTACTCATAGTAAGGAACATAGAAGGCATGAAAATAAGAATTTTGACAAAAAGGTAATAACAACACACCACAAGTGATAGGAACTAAAACCGATGACTTAATTCCTCCATTTTTCAGAGTGACCATGACATGTAAATGCAAGCAGGGATGAATGTCAAAACATCTAATAGTACCTGGCATATTTGGATATCCATGATATTCCTTCTTAAACTTATTATTCCAAATAATTCACCTTCCTGGACACTGAAAGTCATCTCGAGTAAAGATAATAATCGTGAAGTTATACCCCATTTCATGCACACATACCCATATTCAAACCCATCTACACACACCCACACGTATACACATATGTATCTAATATATGTGCATATGCATGTACATATGTGTACTTGTGTTTGTGCATGTGTGTGTGTGCAATACATATAATATCATCTCTTGGGTTGAATGAGTCCTACCTGATATCAAAAATACTTAAAATTTTTTCTGGACCTATGAAATCGCTTTCCAATAGTTACAACTTACAGTTATATGTGTTTCTAACAAATGCAGAGATTTAAACAAAAGCTCATTTTTTGCTACTTCATTAGGGAAAGCAATCCCAAGGAAGCAGAAGTGAGAGGAAAGGGGAATGAAAGGAGGAGAAAAAGCGAATATGTTGGTTTATTACTAGCTGACTACTGCTTAGAATCATGCTCAAATTATGACTTGATATCACAGAACTGCCTTCTTTGAGAATCTAAGAATATTGTTCCTCCTCAGGAAGTCCATCCCAAAAGATGAAAGAATACTTTGTCCCTCAGATCCCCTTCTTGTTGGTCAAAGTTTTTTTTTCCTGTATGTGTGACTCTCATTCACATTTTCTGGAATCTATGCTTCAGAATCAACAGCAAAACCTCAGTAAGGGAAGCCAGAGTCACAGAATGAGATCTCAATATGAGGTGCTGTTGAAGTTTGCTGTGTGAGGGTGGTTGCTGTGGCAGCAGTGGGCCTGAGTCCACTTAGAGCTGGTTGCTATGGTGACAACTATACAAAACAGTGGCCAAAGGCCTCAACAACAGATAAGGTTAAAGAGATCTGAGTTGGCATAAATACGACAGCATTATAATTTATTCTCCCTGAGGAATCCTTTGAGAGTAAAGTGGGTGCTATTAACAATTACACCTGGAAAACAGGCATAAGCCAGGGCCGTGTAAGGCAGATTAGCAGGTGTGGTCACCCACTGAATCACAGGCTTATGATAAAAGTTGTCCTTTATGAATATTAAAAAGTGTGTTAAAAATAAACAAAAACAAACAAAACACTAACCACATGAAAATCAAGAATTTTGTATGGACAAAATATTGCAAACTAGGAAGTTTCCCAGAAGATGTGCCTTCTAATAATATGACACTGGACAAGTAGACTCACCATTTTCTAAGGATATTGTTGTGATTACCCAAAAAAATATGAAACATCAAATAAACTCCATATTTAGAATTCAAAAACAATAACCAAGAGACACATACAGTTCATTCTAGTTGGGATTTTGACTTTTAATTCTCTATGTTTTAAAATATGAAGGGCTCCATTGGCTATACGATTATTGAATCATAACTCCTAACTTTGCTAAGCACTTTCCCTAATCCCATGCTTGTTTTTCCTCACATAATTTAATTTATCTCTGTAAATTGCTTTTTTCTTTGAAGTCTGACATTGCTAAAATATTTAATTACTTACATAAAAACAATGAAATTTGTTGTTTAGAATAAGAGTATAGAACAATTTGTATGGTTTTCATTGCTAAATATAAATTGTTGACTTACCATTCAAATGTCTAGCATACAGTAGTATATAAGAAAATTCATTTCAGAAGTAATCAAAAAGCCTAATTTGTAGTACCAGCATTATCATTACAATGTACAAGTCACTTAAGATGTCTGGACACAATGTTTTGTTAATTTAAGAAAAGATTAGGACTAGATCCAGTCAGCAATATGCAGAGTCATGAGTTTTAGATAAGTGCTTTAGTCATCCATGCAAGAGAACTTATAAATGGACAACAATCTAATCTATAAATCTTTACCTATTTCAGGGCTTTTATAAAAAAATTCTCTGTCATCTGTTTTACTGATTAGGTGCCTGAAAACACCTAAATTTAGAAAGTATCTCACTACCTAGAAAACCAGTAGACCAGGGATGCCTGGGTGGCTCAGTTAAGCATCTGACTCTTGATTTCAACCCAGGTCATGATCTCATGTCTTGTGAGATCAAGCTCAGCATTGGGCTCACCCTCACAGCATGGAACCTACTTGAGATTCTCTCCCTCTCTCTCTCTGCCCCTCACTCCACTCACACACTCGCTCTCTCTCTCTACCAAAGTAAATAAATAAACATTAAAAAAAAAAAGTGGACCCAAATCTGTGAAAATACATGATGCTGTGAAACTTGACTTTGTAACTCAAACTAAAAGTTGAAGCACTTCCATAATAATCTTTTGGGTATAACCAACATACATGGACAAAATGAAGAAGAGATTCAATTATGAGTGACAGAAACTTGCCCTGAAAATTAATATAAGTAAAATGGAGGATATTGACCAGTCAACTGACCAGGAAAAGAGAAAAAGAAGAAAAATAACAAGCTTAGCATATTTGAAAAAATAATCAAAAAACGGAGGACCACATCTTGACAACTGCTCAAGTCAACTATCAAGTCTACAGAGGAATTCAGATAGAGATAGCCTTCAAATTAATGTGTAAGTACAAATTCAGGCATAGAAAATGTCTTCTTTCAAGTGGAAAAAAATGTGTTCATCAAATAATATAGAGCTTAAGCTTTCTCTAAGACGAGGCTAGCATTTAAAAATTTATAGGGGCACCTGGGTGGCTCAGTTGGTTAAGTGTCTGACCTTGGCTCAGGTTATAATCTTGCAGTCTGTGAGTTTGAGCTCCGCATTGGGCTCTGTGTCTCCCTCTCTCTCTGCCCCTACCCTGCTCACACTCAGTGTCTCTCTCTCTCTCTCTCAAAAACTAAACATTAAAAAATACATAAATATTTATATATGTATACAGATAAATACACATGATATGATACACATTTATATGCATATATATATGCATATATGTGTGTATATATATATATATATATATATATATATATATACACACACACACATACATATACCATGTATATCTGCTATCAAAAAAAAAAGTAGTGTGGAATAAGAGGGGCTTCTAAAAAGTGACATGTTTGGGGTACTTGGACAGCTTAGTCAGTTAAGTGCAAGATTTTGGCTCAGATCATGACCTTGTGGTTTGTGGGTTCAAGCCCCGCATCAGGCTGTCTGCTGTCAGCATGTAGCCTGCTTCAGATCTTCTGTCTCTTTCTCTCTCTGCCCCTCCCCTGCACTCTCTCTCTCTAACATGAAAGAAAGAAAGAAAGAAAGAAAGAAAGAAAGAAAGAAAGAAAGAAGGAAAGAAGGAAAGAAAGAAAGAACCATGTTTGTTTTTCATAAATAAATACTAGTAATTCAAATAAATAAGCATGGCCAGTTTCCTCCATGTTCATGGCAGCCCCCTAAGTCTAGTTCTATGTATTTTCCAAAAAATACAAACAATTCAAGAGGACAGCAAATAAAACCAATCATAGCCAATAATTATACCATAGCAAAGAGACAGAAAATGCTATGACCATTAATGTCTGCATAAAGAAATAGATAAGTATTCCAAAATGATCAGAACCATCTCCGGGTTGCAAATCAGGACCAGAATCAAATGGAGAATACATGATAATGATGAGAAAACACTATTTCTTAAAATTGAGAAAATGATACCCAAAAAAGATGTAGTTCAACCCTGAGTGAAAAATAATAACAGAGACCTGGTGGATGAGAGTTGTGTTTCCTGGGGAATCTAAAGAGAAGTTTTAAAGCCACTGAGCAAAAAGTGATGGTCTTAGGAAGACACTGCCTTTAGTGTCAGTTAAAAGGAGAATGTGGTCACCTGGACACTTGATACTGAAGAAGAGGAAGCAAGTGGTGGATATTAAAGTTTCCACAGAAAGAGAAAAAGAATTGAAAGTCAAAATACTTACCACCTTCCCCCAAAATTGTTATCAGTTAAAGTAACTTCACATTCTTAGAACAAAAACCCCCCAAACCTCAAAACTCCAATATCCTACCCAAAGCTATCACATCTTTCTATTATCTGTGGTCTAATCAAATATAAAATATTAAAAATTAACAGAAAATAGCAGGCCACATCTATACAAAATTACTATAATTTAAAAATATAAATAATAAAAAAATGCCAAGTCACTGAAAATTCACCTGTCAAAACTCAATTATAATCCAGAGTAAGTAAAGCTATAACACAAAACCCAAGCCAGAGACTTGAAAACTCTTTTTTATAAATGCAAAAGAGGAAACATTTTAGATCTTAGTCTCTGCTGCATATTCCTTGTTTTGTTTTACCACCTTTCAAAAATGTAGTAGACATTCTGAGCTCATGGACTATCCAAAAACAGATTGTAAACCAAATTAGGCCCAAGGCCATAGTTTTACAATCCCTGCCCTAAATTGATTTACTGTTCTTAAAAACTTTTGTAGACATGACAAAAAATTCCTTGAATTAGACTTTAAAGATTCAGAATATAAATACTAAAGAGTTGACGTAAGAAATAAGAATTGACTAAACTCAGAAAATAAACTAAAGTAAAATATAAATTGACCTCAAAAATAATGCATAAATATAAGTATATAGATATTGATATATATTTTTGCAGGATACCATATGAGAATAAATTAGATGAAAAACACAGTAAAGAGCTCTTTAAAAAGGACAAATAATGCTAAAAATTGGAAAACAAAATAAGGAGGAAAAAAAGGAACAAAAGAAAGCTATGGATATAAAATATATCAAAGGTTTAACGTATATATTTTAAGAACATATGAAAAATAAAAACAAAACAATGAAAGATAGTGAATATTATAAATTATAATCAAACAACAGTTAAAACTCAACAAAGGAAAACAATCCAATAAAGAATTCTGAGTACTTTGAACAGACAATTCAAGAAGATAAAAGGATAGCAAAGTAAGCATATGACAGATGCTAAACATCATTAGGCATTAGGTAAAGCAAATTAAAACTTACAATAGTATACTGCTATGCACTGATTGGGATTGCTAAAAGTAAGAACAATTGGCTGACAGTGCTATAGTGCTGACAGTGTTACAGAACAATTTGATGTCTCATACATTGATGATAGGAATGTAATATGACACAACACTTTAGAAAACAATTTGATAATTTCTCATCAAGTTATATATTCATTTACTATATGACCCAGCAATGTCAATACTAGGTGTTTATACAAGGGTAATGAGAAAGTATGTTTATCTAGTACCTGTAATAAGAGTGTTTATGGTGAATTGACTTAGAACCATTTGGGAAAACCCAAATGTCCTTAAATTCCTCCATGGACATAAAAAAAGAAAACTTGGTACATCCATGTAATGGAATATTACTCATCAATAAAAATACCAACTCACAACATAATAACATGGATGGATCTTAAATGCATTATACTAGTCCCGAGTTGGCAAACTATAATCCATCAGGTAAATCTGGCCTGCTAAGAGCCAAATATAGCCACACCATTCATTTACCTATTGTCTAAATCTGTTTCAAGCTATAATTACCAAGTTTGGTAGCTGTGACACTGTATTGCTCACAAAGCTGAATATCGTTACTCTTTGGTCCTTTACAGAAAATGTTTGCTGACCTCTGTGCTAAATTAAAGAAGCTAGATTCAATGGGTGACATACCATATGATTCAATTTACATAACATTCTTTTAAAAAAATTTTTTTTAACGTTTATTTATTTTTGAGACAGAGAGAGACAGAGCATGAACGGGGGAGGGTCAGCGAGAGAGGGAGACACAGAATCTGAAACAGGCTCCAGGCTCTGAGCTGTCAGCACAGAGCCCAATGCGGGGCTCGAACCCACGAACTGGGAGATCGTGACCTGAGCTGAAGTTGGATGCTTAGCCGACTGAGCCACCCAGGCGCCCCTATATAACATTCTTAAAAAGGCAAATATGGAATCAGAAAACATATCAATTATTTCCAAGAACTGTAGGTCATGGGATGATTGAATTAGAAAAGGACATGACACAGTTTTTCAGAGGTAATAAAATTGTTCAATTCCTTGATTATGGTGGCAGTTAACCTGACAGTATGCACTTACCAAATTAGTAGAATTCTATACTAAATTGGGTGAATATTATACTATGTACATTTTATCTTTAGAAAATGGAAGGACACCTGAATGGTTCAGTGGGTTAAGCATCAGACACTTCATTTTGGCTCAGGTCATGCATGATCTCATAGTTCATGAGATCGAGCCCTGTGTCAACCTCTGCACTGACAGCTCAGAGCCTACTTGAGATTCTCTCTCTTCCTCTCTGTTTGTTCCTCCACTGCTCACTCACTCTATCTCTCTCTCAAAAATAAATAAATTTGTAAAAATGAAAAAATAAAGAGTTGGAAAGAATAATATCAAGTGAATATAATCTTGATATCACAGAAGGAAGAATTAAGGCAAACTAGATTAAGCATTACAAAGAAAAAAATGAACACTCCACAATGCTAAAGACTAAAATTCACAATGATAATACAAATATATTTAATATTTGTGCACCTTCAAAGATAATGAGTGTGTATATACATATACATATATATATATATATATATATATATATATATATAAAACAGAAAGTAAAAGGAGAAATAGACCAAGAAACACTGATAATAAAATTTCATATACCACTTTCAGTCCAAAATTGATCAGTTGGATAAAGAATAACTAAAAATATTTAAGAACCAAACCGCATGATCAATAAGTAGATCTTCTAAGAATATATTTAGACTTAGAGAATATACAGTCTTTTCAAGCACACATGGAATATTCCCAAGAATTTTCCATGTCTTCCTTTTAAAAAACTCTCAATAGCTTTTACAAACAGCATTCACTTTTTGTAATAAAATAAAATTCAAGATTATTATCATATTAGAGGAATAGAAAGCATTTCATTTAATAAACTTAGCTTCAAGTGAAAATAAAAACTAAAGTTGTAGAATTTATATATATAGGGATTATGAAATACAGTAGACTGGAAATGCAGTTACTGAAACATGAGGAAGTGGAGCTCCGAGCCACTGGAGTGGGTGTTGAAGTACAACCTGCTATAAGGCCAGTGCCCTACTAGGCTGGGAATGCAAACCTGGTGTACATGCTTTTTTCTGATTTTATTAAAAAACAATACAAAAGGATACCGTTAATAGTGCTGTAACTGCAGAATTAAGGGCTTTTTTTTTCTTCCTGATGAAGGCTATATTTAAGATATCTTCACCTGTCTCCTATTGCAGTTCATCTTGCACTGGAATTTGCTTAGGAATCAATACAACTTCTGCCTCATGACGCCATTATTTTCATATTTGCTAATCACAGTAAACTAATAGTGACCTTATGTTGTAGAAAAGGAGCTTTATGTATTATTTCAAAACCTATAGGCTTGAAGGATACAATTGAAATTCCATATTTTAAAGATCTTAGTAATCATAATTTACATGTGAATTTTTAGTATTAACAGTAACTGTATCTGAAATGTAGGATTTAGAGGTTTTCACTTTCTATGCCATATATCTTTGTTTGTTTTTACAAATTACAGGCATGATTATATACTCAGAAAGATATTTTACATATATTTTAAGGAAGGCAATTCAGGGATGTAGAAAATGTCTTTTTCCACTCCATGCCGTTAATATATTGTGTGTACTTCCATGAGTTACATTTTTTTAACTGAGATTATTAAAAGTAAATTCACCCATTAGGTTGATGATGATTTCTAATGGGAAAATCTGGGATCTCATGCCAATACCAGTTTAATCAATTTATTCACCATTCACCAATTCACTAAATCCATTCATCATTTACCATTTCACTCAATTTTTAACATGACATAAATCTAATTTGATTTATTTTATTTTTGAATTTACTTTTTCTTTTTAAATTTATGTTTTTTTTTCTTTTTTTAATATAACTTATTGTCAAATTGGCTAACACACAGTGTGTACAGTGCACTCTTGGTTTTGGGGGTAGATTCCCCTGATTCATCCCTTACATACAATACCCAGTGTTCATCCCAACAAGTGCCCTCCTCAATGCCCATAACCCTTAAATTCATTTTTTTTTTAGTTTTTTTTTTTTACTTATTTTGAGAGGGAGATAGAGAGCAAGCAGGGGAGGAGCAGAGAGAAGTGAGACAGGATCCCAAGAAGACTTTGTGTTATCAAGGCAGAGCCCGATACATGACTGGAACTCATAAACCATTAGATCACAACCTGAGCCAAAATCAAGTCTGACTGTTAACTGACTGAGCCACCAAGGCACCCCTGAATTTATTTTAAGAACAAAATTAAAAGTAAGATCTTATTAAAAGGTCCATGCTCTTCTTACTTTTTTTTTCCAGTTAATGCATTTTAATCATCTCTTAATGTCAATACAAGTATTTCTACTTATGGAAGCACTATATTTTCCCATTATTTACCAACAGATTTTAAGTTATTATCATTGCTTCATAATTCCACACCATCCTGTGAAAAACATGTTTGATACATTTGAGTAATCTTATAGAATAAACTTTTGTAAGTAAGTTGAAGGGTCAAATGATAAGCACATAAAGAAGTCCAGCGAATGATATCAAATTTCACACTAAAAATTTTTGGCATATCGACTTGTTGAGATGTTCACCAACAGTTAAAAATAAAAATGTCCATTTTATAAGGTTTTTTCTTTTCTGTAGCTTAATTTATTATAAAAATACAGTATATAATACAAGTAACATACAAAATGTGGGTTACTCAATTCTTTATATTTTTGGTAAGGTTTCCAGTCAACAATAGGCTATTAGTACTTAAGGTTTTAGGGAGTCAAAAGTTACAAATTTTTTACTACATGGGCGGTGGGGGGGGGAGGTTACTCCTGAGGGTCAGCTGTACTTTTATTTTCCATTGTTGTTTTCCTATGTATTTTTTTTGTTTTGTTTTGTTTTTGTTTTTAAATCAATTGCCTGGAGTTAACAGCACATGATTTATAGCTTGCTATATATAAATGTTATAGATTGCCTATAATACTCAAACACAGGTGTTCATTTCAGAAATGAGTATAATTATGTATATATTTGGTTAAAGTACATTTAGGAAAAGTAGGCTTCCATTCCTATTTAAGAGTTAAATAGGTTGTATCTTAATTTTAAAATAAATCCCAAGATGTTAACTCCAACAGATTTTTCAGCTTTTCAAAATTACTTGTCTAAATATGTATCAGCCTATTTCTGGGTTCTCTATTCTACTATGTTTAATGATTTGTTTGAGCCAGTACTATACTGTTTTGATTATTATAGCTTTATAATAATCTTGAAATCACTTGGTGAAATAAGTCTGGTTAAAAAAACACTAAAGTCAAATTCAAAGAAATAGAAAGTAGAATAATGGTTACCAGGGCCTGTCAGGAATATGGAGAAAGGGGAACCCTCTTACACTGTTGGTGGGAATGGAACTTGAGGCAGCCACTCTGGAAAATAATACAGAGGTTCCTCAAAAAGTTAAAACGAGAGCTACCCCACAATCCAGCAATTGTGCTACTATGTATTTACCCAAAGGATACAAAAATATTGATTCAAAAGGATACATGCACCCAGATGTTTATAGCAGTATTATCAACAGTAGCCAAATTATGGAAAGAGCTCAAATGTTCATCAACTGATGAATGGACAAAGATGATGTGACACATACACACACACACACACACACACACACACACACACACACGATGGAATATTACTCAGCCACAAAAAAGAATGAAATCTTGGAGCACCTGGGTGGCACAGTCAGTTAAGCCTCCAACTCTTGATTTCAGCTCAGGTCATGGTCTCATGATTCATGGAGTCAAGCCCCACATCTGGCTCTGTGCTGGTAGTGTGGAGCCTGCTTGGGATTCTCTCTCTCTCTCTGTCTCTCTGTCTCTCTGTCTCTCTGTCTCTCTCTCTCTCTCTCTCTCTCTCTCCCCTCCCCTGCTCATGCTCTCTCTCTCTCAAATAAAGAAGGAAAACTTTAAAAAACTAAATAAAACCTTTCCATTTTCAATGATGTGAATGGAACTAGAGTGTATGATGCTAAGCAAAATAAGTCAGTCAGAGAAAGACAAATACCATATGATTTCATTCATATGTGGAATTTAAGAAATGAAACAGATAAACAGGGGGGTAAAAAAGAGAAGGAGAGAGACAAATCATAAAACTGACTCTTAACTGTAGAGAACAAACTGAGGGTCGTTGGAGGGAGGTGGGTGGAGGGATGGGTCTAAATGGGTGATGGCTGCGAAAGAGTGCACTTGTTGTGATGAGCACTGAATGTTATATGTAAGTGGTGAATCGCTAAATTCTACTCCTGAAACTGATATTACACTATATCCTAACTAACAGGAACATAAATAAAAACTTGAAACAAACGAAGTCAAGAAGAAAACCAAAAAAGAAAACAAATAACTCAGCTCTGGCTTACACTGCCAAAATTTGATTCCCAATTCTGCCATTTATTAACTTTGTGCTCAAGTTAATCTCTTTATGTTAAGACTCCTTATTTGAAATGGATTGGTTACTATGAAGCTAAGATTTAAATACACTGAGGCATGGAGAGTTAATAATATTAATATTAATTTATTATTAATTAAGGAAAAATAGGGAGATTTTTTTCTTTTAAAGTGTTGGAAACCCCAAGAGCTAAGAAATACATCATACGAGTCTTTCCTCTTATTTTTTTCTTTCTTTTACTTTTCTTTTATTTTTTAATTTAAGGTGTAAAACATGTTGATTTGATACCATTATATATTGCAAAATGATTATCACCATAACATTAGCTAAAGCCTCTATCACATTACATAATTACTCTTTCTTTTCCTATCCACCCATTAGATACTCAGAAGTCACTCCTCGTGTAAGTGGAAGTTTGTACTCTTTGACCAGTATTTCCTGATTTACCTCACTCCCCAGCCTTTGGTAAGGTTTTTATATTAATAGAGAAAAGAATGAGATTTCCCACATAGCCAATCCTTACTATATAAATGCAAGCTTTTATTATTCTATTGTTGGAACTATATAGAAACAAATCTTCTCAATTGACATATTAAGTGTTCAATGTAATTATTTCAAGAAAAAAATGCTGTTCTTAGTGTTCTTGCTAATAGCGTATCAGTGACTCCATTATAAGTAGTTAACAAAACTGTAGAAAGTTGAAATATATATTTTATCTCTATCTCCACCTCTATATCATTGTTTCAGAATATCTCCATTTAAAATAAACTGAAGGTTGCCAGAGGGGAACAGGGTGAAGGAATGGGCAAAATGAATGAAAGGGAGTAAAAGATACAGGCTTTCAGTTATAGAATGAATAAGACGTAAGAATAAAAGGTATCACATAGGAATAAAATCAAATGATATCGTAATAGAATTGTATGGTGACATGACAGATGGTAACTACACTTGTGATGAACATAGCATAACATGTAGACTTATTGAATCAGTATGTTGTACACTGAAAACTAATGTAACACTATGTGTCAACTATACTCAAATAAAAACTTTACATAAATAAATACATAAATAAATAAATAAATAAATAAATAAATAAATAAATAAATAAATAGATCTGCAATAAAGTAAAATAAAATAATAAAGTTGTGAGTGGTAAAATTATATGAATAGAAAAGACAGAATTAAGGTGACATCTGTAGTCAGATTACATTTTTGTCTCCACTCATCAAAATATTTTATAATTTAAATTAAAATTGGCAGGCATTTAAGTGCTTACTTTTTACATAAATATATATGAATTAGTATATGCAAACCAGTTAGCTAGTTTGATCATTGGGCACATATTCTGCATTTTAAACAAAGTAAAATCTGGCACCACATATTTAGAATATGTTTTAGCTAGTTTGCTTTTGGATAGCAAGCTGCCCCAAATCATTTATTATACAGTCCATTTATCTATTCCAATTTGTACAGGTTATTCTTTCTTCAATGTGTTTTAGTATCTCTTCTGTGATTCATTTAGCTTTATATACATGTAGATTTCTTCCTGCATTCTCTTTTTAATTCCATGATTTGTATCCTGTGTCATAGTTCATTCTTCAAGATCTATAGCATTAAGAGCGCCTGGCGTGGGGTGGGGGCGCCTGGGTGGCTCAGTCGGTTGAGCGTCTGACTTCGGCTCAAGTCATGATCTCAGGGTCTCAGGGTCTGTGAGTTGGAGCCCTACGTCTGGGTCTGTGCTGACAACTCAGAACCTGGAGGCTGCTTCCAATTCTGTCTCCCTCGCTCTCTGCCCCTCCCCTGCTCATGCTCTGTCTCTCTCTCTCTCTGTCAAAAATAAATAAACATTAAAAAAAATGTTTTTAAGAGCACCTGGGTAGTTCAGTGGGTAGAGTGTTCAACTCTTGATTTTGGCAATGAGCCCAGTGTCGTGTGATCAAGCTCAAGGCACAGCACAGAGCCTGCTTGGGATTCTCTTTGACCCTCTCCCCCACTGTTCTCTCTCTCTCTCTCTTAAATTAAAAAATAAATAAACAAACTAAAGCATTATAATTAGTCTAAATATATATAGGAAAGTCACCTCCTTTAAATTTTTCATTCTTATCTTGGCCCTTTTTTTTTTAATATTTATTTATTTCTGAGAGAAAGAGAGTGTATCAGTAGGGGAGGGGCAGAGAGAGAGGGAGACACAGAATTGGAAGCAGGCTCCAGGCTGTAAGCTGTCAGCACAGAGCCTGATGCAGGGCTCCAACTCAGGACCAATGAGATCATGACCTGAGCCGAAGTTGGATGCCTAACTGACTGAACTATTCAGGCACCCCTATCTTGGCTCTTACTTTTCCATATAAATTTTTGGTTAGTGTGTGAAATTCCACAAAATAAGTATTCCCATATTCGAATGTGATTAGACAATGTGTAGTTTGTCATTTTTGTCTGAGTATGTTGTCTCCATATAAGTCTCATATGTTATATATTATATATATTTACATATATTTTTATGGTTTATATTTTTACATATATTTTTAAGGTTTATACCTATATAATTTTAAATGTTTCTATTATGAATGGAATCTTCATTATAGATTTGCAATTTTTGTTTTTTCTACTTGTTTATTTTCAGATACATAGGAAATCTCTTATTTCTTAATGGAAATCTTGCGTCCGGCAGTCTAATAGACTTATTAAGTCTATTTTTCTTTATATTCTCCTGAGATTTTATGTAGACAATCATTATTTCTACTAAAATTCATACTTTATCTCTAACAAAGATTCTGGTCTTACTGCTTTGGTCAGAATTTTAGTGCATAGAAAAATATAAGTGGAAGAGTAGACATGTATTTTTTGGTTATTAATAAAAGTATCTAATATTTCACTAATATTATCTATATAACAGGTTAGGAAAAAAATTTATAATTGTAGGACATGCTTTTTAAAAAAATTTTAAATTTTATTTGTTTTGAGAGAGGGAGAGAGAGCATGAATGTGGGAAGAGCAGAGAGAGGGGGAGAGAGAATCCCAAGCGGGCTCCACACTCAGAGCAGAGGCCAATGCAGGGCTTGATCTCACGACCCATGGAATCATGACCGTGAGCCGAAACCAGGAGTTGCATGCATAACCGACTGAGCCACCCAGGCGCCCCAAGAAATACTCTTAATTTTGTTCTGAGTTTTAACATGATGGACACTGGACTGCATCCAGTGTTTTTTCTACACCTATTAAGATGATTATGTTTTTTTCTTTTTTCTTAAGGCATTGAACTGTATTTACAGATATATTTACTTTAACTGTATTTACATGCCTATAATACTTTTTAAAATTTACATATACTTTATACATTACTTGACTTTGCTATTATTTGATTTATAAATTTTCCAAATATTTTCATAGAATGATCTCTAGTTTTCCTTTCTCTTTCTATTGTTTTTATTATGCTTATAAAAAGCCCCTTAAAGTGCTATATAGGAAGATATCTTTTTCAATTGTTTAGAATAATTTGCATAAATGAGAGATTAGTGTTTCCTTGAATTTTGATGAAACTTGACTGAAGATTCTCAGAACTTGGTCAGTTTATTTTATTTTATTTTTAATATGAAATTTATTGGCAAATTGGTTTCCATACAACACCCAGTGCTCATCCCAACAGGTGCCCTCCTTAATGCCCATCACCCACCCTCCGCTCCCTCCCACCCCCATCAACCCTCAGTTTATTCTCAGTTTTTAAAAGTCTCTTATGGTTTGCCTCCTTCCCTCTCGGTAACTATGTTTTCCCCTGCCCCTCCCCCTCCCTCCATGGTCTTCTGTTAAGTGTCTTAGGATCCACATAAGAGTGAAAACATATGATATCTGTCTTTCTCTGTATGACTTATTTCACTTAGCATAACACTCTCCAGTTCCATCCATGTTGCTAGAAAAAGCCATATTTCATTCTTTCTCATTTCTCATTGAGATGTATATATAAGCCACAATTTCTTTATCCGTTCATCGGTTGATGGACATTTAGGCTCTTTCCATAATTTGGCTATTGTTGAAAGTGCTGCTATAAACATTGGGGTACATGTGCCCCCATGCATCAGCACTCCTGTATCCCTTGGATAAATTCCTAGGGGTGCTACTGCTGGGTCATAGGGTAGGTCTATTTTTAATTTTTTGAGGAACCTCCACACTGTTTTCCAGAGCAGCTGCACCATTTTGCATTCCCACCAACAGTGCAAGAGGGTTCCCATTTCTCCATATCCTCTCCAGCATCTATAGTCTCCTGATTTGTTCATTTTAGCCACTCTGGCTGGCATAAGGTGATATCTCAGTGTGGTTTTGATTTGTATTTCCCTGATGAGGAGTGAGGTTGAGCATCTTTTCATGTGCCTGTTGGCCATCTGGATGTCTTCTTTAGAGAAGTGTCTATTCACGTCTTCTGCCCATTTCTTCACTGGATTATTTGTTTTTTGGGTGTGGAGTTTGGTGAGTTCTTTATAGATTTTGGATACTAGCCCTTTGTCCAATATGTCATTTGCAAATATCTTTTCCCATTCTGTCTGTTGCCTTTTAGTTTTGTTGATTGTTTTCTTTGCAGTGCAGAAGGTTTTTATCTTGATGAAGTCCCAATAGTTCATTTTTGCTTTTAATTCCCTTGCCTTTGGAGATGTGTCAAGTAACAAATTGCTGCGACTAAGGTCAGAGAGATTTTTTTCCTGCTTTCTCCTCTAGGGTTTTGATGGTTTCCTGTCTCACATTCAGGTCTTTCATCCATTTTGAGTTTATTTTTGCACATGTTGTAAGAAAGTGGTCTAGTTTCATTCTTCTGCATGTTGCTGTCCAGTTCTCCCAGCCTGATTTGTTAAAGAGTCTGTTTTTTTTTTCCATTGGATATTCTTCCTGCTTTATCAAAGATAAATTGGCCAAACTTTTGTGGGTCCAATTCTGGAGTCTCTATTCTATTCCATTGGTCTATGTGTCTGTTTTTTTGTGCCAATACCATGCTGTCTTGATGATGACAGCTTTGTCGTAGAGGCTAAAGTCTGGGATTGTGATGCCCCCTGCTTTGATCTTCTTCTTCAATATTACTTTGGCTATTCAGGGTATTTTGTGGTTTCCATACGAAGTTTAGGATTGCTTGTTCTAGCTTCGAGAAGAATGCTGGTGCAATTTTGATTGGCATTGCATTGAATATGTAGATTGCTTTGGGTAGTATTGACATTTTAACAATATTTATTCTTCCAATCCATGAGCACAGGATGTTCTCCATTTCTTTGTATCTTCTTAGTGTTTCCTCAAATTTTGATCAAACTTGACTGAAGATTCTCAGAACTTGGCAAGTTTATTTTGTATAATTTTTTTTCCTAATTTGATTTCCTTGGTGAATGTACATTTACTTCAATTTAATTTCATCTTGAGAAATTTTTGGCAAATTTTATTTTTCTTTTAAACTATTTCATCTAGTTTTCAAATATATTTATATACATTTATTGAGAATATTCACCTATGATATTCTGATCTCCATTGCACATGAATACATGTTCTCTCTCTCTGGGGGGGTGGTGGTGGTTATTTAAATGCCACGTTTTCCTTAATCAATTACAGATCATTTACTTTTATGTGTCTTCAGGTTTTGGTTGATCCTTACTAGGTTTCATTGTTTCTCAAGTCATTAATTCTTACTTTTAAACTTTTATATTTGTGTATTTTTAGAATATGCCATGGCATTTGCTTTCTGATTTTTTTTTACTTGAATATATATTGCATTAATATTCATTTATTTTTAAATAATTTTTAATGTTTATTTATTTATTTTGAGAGAGAAAGTGAGTGTGTGGAGGCGGGGCAGAGCGAGAGGGAGAGAGAGAATCTTGAGCAGACTCCATGTTGTCAGCACAGGGCCCAACTCAGGGCCCAATCCTACAAACTGTGAGATCATGACTTGAGCTGAAATCAAGAGTTGGAGGCTGAGCCACCCAGGCGCCCCTCATTTATGTTAACTTAGTATCATTTCTGTTGTATGCTTCTAAGCTTAGAAATCATCTAAGCATTTCTTAGTAAAATCTAAAAGGTCTATATGAAATGTTTTTGCTATCTTTCACTTTTAAATATTTTATAAATTCCATTACAATTTCATCTTTGACACATCAATTATTTAGTAGTCTTTTCTCAGTTTTTCCATGTTGTGATGGATGCCTATCTAAGAGGTATTCTTTTATGAAGTGAATTATAATCACCTTTTTCTTGCTGTGCACATGGGATTTCTGCATTCCATATAAGAGAAACACCCCAGGTTCACCACATACCACACACAGCTGTAAGATACATTCTACTTTTTCCATTATAATTCAGATAAAATAACTCTACCTTGAACTACAAACTCCAATTAAGAAATAGAGGAAGAATACTTATGATGTTCTAAGCATTCTTCAACAATATGACAGAATCATCATCACTTAAAGGGAACACTTATTTTTGCAGCCATTT
Organism: Prionailurus viverrinus; assembly: GCF_022837055.1. Classification (NCBI taxonomy): domain Eukaryota; kingdom Metazoa; phylum Chordata; class Mammalia; order Carnivora; family Felidae; genus Prionailurus; species Prionailurus viverrinus. Next base: position 71,466,661 of record NC_062563.1, read on the forward strand.
TCCAGTGGATCTTTCTCAGGTATTTCATTTTGTTTTTAATCAGAGATTTTGCATTAAGACAGTAAATTCAAGGAGTGTGCATATATAGGACCTCAGTAACCAGATTTATTTACTTAACTGTTTTTTCATGTGTAAAAGAGGAATAATAATAATACCTACTTTATTGATTTATTGCATGTATTGAATAAATATTTTAAAGCATTTACCACAGTTTCTGGCACCTGGTAAGCAATAAATATTATTTAAATAAAAAGCATATTGTTAAGTATAAAATATTTAGCATTTTTCTACATAAAACTTGTACTAAAACCAGGTATGTTGTTTCATAAAAAATAAGTATAAGTATAATAAATATCATAACAAAATGATTTTTTAATTCAAAATAGATGTTCATAGAAAAATAGACATTTTGCTTTTACTTCAGTGAAACCAGAGCTTTAAGTAATTTCTGAACCCCAGGAAATGTATAACTGCCATGAAAACTGAGACAAACAAGAAAATAGCTGCATAAAATAAAATATATTCTTCGAACTGTTGCTTATAGTCAATCATAAGCCTTGTGATTGAAGGTTACCAAGTCCTACCTATGTATCATAAGCCACAGAAATGAAACTGGGAATTCACAAGAGGAGGAGAATATTCTTTCCATGGATCAGACCAATCTCAAACTGTGTCACAGGAGTTCTGGGACTCTGTCTTCTTCCCTCTCTTTCTGTGCACTCTTAACCATTCCATTGGACAAGGAAAGATCTGTCTGATAAAAGAACATTTGAATCCAAAATGGATGAAGAGGAAACCAAAATCAGAACTGGGGAGAAACAAATCAGGATTTGACAGTCTTCAAAGGTACAAGAATAGTGACAGATAACCGAAATAAGGAAAGCCAAATGGTTTTCAAGTACATATGTTTCTAAACTCCCAAACACATATGGAGATATTCTAATGAAACTTTAAAAAATCCTAGCTATAAATAAAATCCTAAAACGCAACTCAGAAAATTGATTAGAAGAATACCATCAAGATATACAAAGGATATAGATGCAACTTAAAGCTTCTAGAAAATGGAGTTAATGTAAAATCATCATTTCACTTTGAAAACTACCCTCTTTCTTATATTACTCTGAAGTACAGATATCATCATATAAATTTTGACACATAGTATAAGGTAGGTAAGATGATAGTAGCTATTCATGAGTCCTGTTGATTTAACTGAAGAGTAATTAAGCTGGGAATTTAGATATTAGGGTATTTTTTAGTGCACACTCATTTATTCTCACTCTCTCCCTCCATATCTTTAAATAACTCTAAATACTGCACTTTATTTTTTTTAAAATAATGTTTATTTTTGAGAGAGAGCATGAGTGAGGGAAGGGCAGAGAGGGAGATAAGAGAATCTGAAGCAGGCTCCTGGCTCTGAGCTGTCAGCACAGAGCCCAATGCAGGGCTCGAACTCATGAATGGTGGGATCATGTCCTGAGCCGAAGTTGGATGCTTAACGGACTGAGCCACCCAGGTGCCCCAAAACACTACACTTTAAATCTAATTCTGATGTTTATAACATGTGTTGCGTGGAACTGTCTGGGCACAGTTTCCTTACCTGTAAAATAAGTAGTTCATTTTAAATAATCACTGTGATTCCTCAGTGACCCAAATTTCTAATTCCATGAAAACAATTGGTTATATCTTAAAAATAATGTACCCAATGTTGGTCCTATTGTACATTTCAGTTTAGTTTTCCAGAATTCTATTGAAATATAATTTTTTTTCTTGAAAAATACTGTCTGGTTCTTCTTCTTTGTGTATTTTGTTTAAAGTGTGAAAGTAAAGTTTCAATACATTTTAAACAAATGATGATTTCAAGATTTATGTCATGTTATTTGAAAAGTTTAGCTAGGTGTATATGATTAGAATTTTAGCCTTAAGACAAATATATGAGGCTTAAATTTGCACATGTGAGTACCATTTAGCCCTGAAACTGAAAGCCAAAATAACAGTAACTGAAATAAGATTAAAGTTTATTGTCTAGGTGAAGTGATGTTCACAAGTAGGTGGTACCATACTGAGATGGATGTTCCATGGTTTATCAGGAACCATGTTCTTCCAGATTTACCTTCTATCCTTTTCCATTTCTCTCTCTCTCTCTCTCTCTCTCTCTCTCTCTCTCTCTCTCTCTCACACACACACACACACACACACACACAAACACAGAATAGATACTAGAAAGCCAGCAGTTGTGTACAGGTCCAAGCTGTAGAAAAGTTATAGAAACTGAAGGCAAAGTGGATATATTGCCAAAGGAGACTGTCTTTTTTTAGTACTTGTCTAGAAGCAGTCGATATGGTCTGCTTTTACATCTTATTGGTCTGAATTCTGTGACTTGGACACATTAACTAAAATGCAGGCTGAGAATATATATATTTTAGTTGTATTTTTATTAACAAGGAAGAAAAGGAGAGTAGATATCCATAAGAAAACATATATTGCACTATCTCTTTCATTTTCTTCAAATTCCCTGAAATAATAATATGCCTGTGATGGCTTATTTTATGACTTAATTTGACTCGTTATTCAATCAAATGCTGTGTAGGTGTTGTCATGAAGGTATTTTGCAGAAACCAAGGCTATAATGTTTGACTTTAAGTAAGGGAGTTTATCCTAGGTAATGAGAGTGGCTATGAGTCAGGAAATTGAAAAGCCTTAAGAACAGAGCTGAAGCTTGCTTTCCTGAAGAAAAAAACTCTGCCTGTGGAATGCAGCTTCAGCTTCTTTTATATAATTCCAATGTACCCTTTCTGAGTTACAACCACTCATATGTTGGGGGCGGAGGATGGGTTGTCTATAAATGAGAACATGAGGGAACTTTTGGGATGATGGAAATTTTCTGTATCCCAACTGTGGTAGTGGACACAAAACTCTGAATTTTCCAAAACCCATGGAACTATATACCAAAAGATATAATTTCATCGTATATAAATTTTAAAAGGAAATAACAAGGATGAGGGGGGAATAAAAAATGGAACACAAACTGTAACAAAGAGATCTATCTGTAATGATTAATACAACCACTTTGAAGGGGTGGAGAAAAGAAACACTAAGTAAATTTGGAAAACAATATTTTGCCTCCATAGTGTAAGACAAAAGATGATAGAACTGTATACAACTACTGTGCTCTAGTTAGTATATTTTTTACTCACAGCTGTATGGATTAGCAATCCTGATACTACTTAAGAAAATACTACAGTTGAATAAATAAATAAATAAATAAACAAATAACTAAATAAATAATGAGAGCAATGGCTCCCAGTGTCAGAGAAGGAAATTACAGGTAAAGAAAGTGGAAAAGCTAGAATGAATCTTGTATTTGATTGAAATTTGGGTATTATTAGTGTGAACAAACACTTTAAAAAATATATATACAGTATGGTACGGAAAGTAATATAGATGCGGGTTCATGTAGATTAGTATACACACATATAATTCTTAGTTCTGTCTGCTCAGCAGGTAGATGCAGGGACATCCCTCCTCACACCACTGTAGCTGTACTGCCCATCTTTCAGAAACTTGAAAGAGCCTTTCTTTCTCCCACCCAAGGGTCTTTGAACATATTATTCTTTCTACATGGAATGTTCTTTCCCTCTGTCCTAACCTGTACTAAGTTCATTCTCAAACTTAATTCAATTACATAGAGAAAACTTTCTTAACCACCTTGATAAAGCCAAGTGTTTGTGTAATATGCTTCCTAAGTACCAATTTTAAACATTTTTACATTTATAATTTCTTGTCTGATAGCCTGAAAATATTCACTTTTCTTGATAATCTATGAGGACTTTGAGTATTGGGACCATGTCAGTTTTTTGTATGCCACTGGTACAGTGCCTGGCACAATATAAGTCATCAGTTCATATGAGCTGAATGATTTCATTGAGCAAGCACCCATTTCTCTTTCCATATCACCCTCCCCATATGCATTTTCCATTCACACTGTATAAGAGAAAGTAGAATGAGGTGAATTTGTCAGCTGCCAACCTGATTTTCCACTATTCAGAACAGTCTTAAAGCAATCCATCTCACTGGCATGGAACTCCTTAGCCCACCAACTCCTGCCTTTGGCTAATAGGCACGTCCTAGTACATTCTGTTATAGACAGGAAGGTAGATTTCATGTCATTGGCAATTCTACTTTATGCAGATCTTCTTTCTGTAATCACTTCCCTCAAATATAGGTGGAGGCATAGCAGACAGAGATTCATGGGCCATATTTTAGATTTGAAATATAAGTTTTGGCCTTAACACCATAATTAACCAACCATAAGAGCTTAGCAGGTCATGCCACATCGCTGGGGTTTCATAGGCTCATTTGTTAGAATACGTTGTTGGTTTACCCTTTCTCACAGATCTTCTTCACTACAATATTCAATTCCAGATGCTAATGAGCTGTAAGGAATTGTTAGTAACTTATTGTCCCCCAAAACATTGTAATTAGAGTGCTATATCATTGGCTATAAAACACTTGGGGCTTTATAAAGAAGAAGTATTCCAGTAATGCAAAGTAGTTCTGTGATTGTAAAAATTTTATTATCATTATAAAAATGAAAGTGCTGGTTTATAGAGAATTGGTATAAATCCTAATGTTAAAACAAATTTTGAAATAAAATTATTTCAGTGATATAAAAATTTATTACTTGTTTACTTATTATTCTACCAAAAGTATCTCTCATGTTGACCATGATTGCAACATTATCCCCTCACTACAAAGACAGAGCCTACTATATGCCAAGTACTATGCCAAGTAATTCAAAAACAAATAAGATTTTTTTCCCTACAGAAAAAACTCAGAGCTAACCCATAAGCTAATAAACATAAAATACATTATATATGCTGATTCAGGTAAGCATAGAATCTTATGAAGGCATGCAAGAACAGAAAATAGCACAACCTCAAGATAAATTTGTTAAGTTCAAAAAAACCTTCTTGCAAGAAGTGATACTAAGTTGAATTCTGAATAACAAGCCAGATTCTTATCCATAGTTGTTTTTTTTCCTGGTACCAGATCGACTTGTTTACTCCCATTCATTTTGGAAAAAAATTGCATATATATCGGAGAATTCCCCATTCAGTTGATAATAATTACTCTGAAAAGAACTCTCAAGTGCAGTTTATGTTCTCATTGAAGTCACAAATAATGGGGAGGGTGGAAAAGAATGTACAATAAAGGAAAGTAGAACATGTCAATAATGAAAGAGTTACATAGACAGATACATTTAAACAGTCATGTACTAAGAGATTTCTATGATTCCTGGAGATGCCTTAAGTCATGTTGGGTGAAACAAGGAAGGATTCCCAATGGAAGTAAACTAGAGGATAATAGAGAGAAAGAAGAATGTGTGTGTAAATGGCCCTCCCATAGTGAGATGATGTCTTGTTACATGGGCTAAGTTTCTATGAATTAATGACACATATTGTTTATACATAACAGAATGTAATGTCTCAATAATTCATTAGTTTGTAGGGGGAAAAACAGACTATAAATTGGGTACAAAAGAAGGCTTTATTCTTTATGGCATCTAAAAGGCCTGGTATTATTGTCTTCATATCATACTTCTATGGCTTCTTATTTTCTTGTCCTTTGACTCTAGCTATGAGAAACATACCGTTTAGAAGTAATTACTCAGATTTAACGTTTGAAATAATATGGAAATAATTTGCTTATATTTTTTATTATTTCATTAATAATTTTAATTCCTCTATGTAAAAACTGGTATGAAAAATATGAAAGTAACTCAGAAAATAGAAAAGAAATGGTGATAATAATAAAAGGGTGTCCATGTATTCTAGCGCTTACCCCACCCCTACTTCCTATGCTGAGGAAAGGATTGTTAACTAATCATTACTTACTGAATGCTGATAGAGTCTCTAAATACTCTTCAGCATAGCAGTTTACCATCAGTTTATAATAAATGGTACAAAAGATCAAATTAATTTGCCATTCTTAGCCAAGTTGGAGCATGGCATATACTACAGAGGAAAGTTCCCCTTTGCATTATAATTTTCCCCAATGACTGCAATTTAAGTACTATAGAACAAATACTTCAAGGTGTCTAGTCATAGTTCTGATTTAAGCTTAGGCCTAGGGTTTACAGAACACCCAAGAAATATACATCTAGTTAGAGAGAGGCAATAACCCTAATAGAGTAATTAGAACTAAGTGGTACAAGGTGTGGTATAGATTGCCAATTTTACGTTTAGAAGGAATTATCATTGGTCTAAAATGATTCAGAAGGGCATAAGAGAAACAGAGGTAGGTTTGGGAAGGCTTTCAAATCTGAGAAATTTGTCAGAGGAGCCTGGGTGCCTCAATCAGTTAAGTGTCTGACTTTGACTCAGGTCTTGATCTCATGGTTCGTGAGTTGGATCCCCACATTAGGCTCTGTGCTGACAGCTCAGAACCTGGAGCCTGCTTCAAATTCTGTGTCTCCCTCTCTCTCTGCCCCTCCCCCACTCGCACTCTGTCTCTTTCTCTCTCTCAAATAAAACATTTACATTAATAACAAATCTGAGAAATTTATGAACATTAAAACAAAACCATATTCCAAAAATGAAGGGCAACTCCAAGAAATGCTTTCACTAAAGAAGTGGCAAAACTGGTTTTCAGAATCTTTCCAGGACTGCTACTCAAGGTTTATATTCCAGTCACATTTGCAGAACCATAATGGAAGGAGTCTCAAAGATTGAGTTAGAGATGTAAATCAGATATAAGATTCATATCTTTTAGGAACATCCTCTCATCAAGGCTGTACGGAATGTTTTCCAAAAATGTCAAATTTCTATTTTTTTAAAAAGATACCAGCATAATGCATTGTCTAAAAAATATGGTTAGGAGAATTTCAAGATCAAATTTATCAAACAGATTGCTTATTATTATGGGGATTCATACAATAGCCTCTTAATATGTAATATGATGAAGTTTAGTTTCTATTTTTGTTTACAGAACAGGAAAAAAAAACCCAGCCCAAATAGCAAACAACACATGGAACTTACTAGCCAGAAACCCTAAAAAGCAGGTAAGGATTCAAAGTAAAAGGGGAAAAAAATACAATGTACCTGGCATCTTGTCTGACACTTTAAATGTATAATCTTGTTTAAGTTCTACATATATTTTATAGTAAGTGAAATTAAAATTTCACAATGTTTTTAGTTATATAAAATCCACTCTTATTTTTTTGACTCTGGATGAGGTATTTACAATTTTAAATGTAGCATCTCACAAAGTTTTTTTTTTCAAAACACATTTTATTTTATTTTATTTATTTTTTTAAATATGCTTTGTCAAGTTAGCTAACATACACTGTAGTCTTGGCATCAGGAGTGGAATCCTGTGATTCATCACTTACTTACAGCACCCAGTGCTCATCCCAACAAGTACCCTCCTCAATGCCCATCACTTATTTTCCCTGCCAATCAGGGAACCCGACCCCCATCAACACTCGGTTTGTTCTCTATATTTATGAGTCTAAATATAGAGACTTAGAACAACACTCAGTTTGTTCTCTATATTTATGGTTTGCCTCCCTGTTTGTAACTTATTTTTCCTTCCCTTCCCCTATGGTGTTCTGTTAAGTTTCTCAAATTCCACATTTGAGTGAAAACATATGATATCTGTCTTTTTCTGACTGACTTATTTCACTCAGCACAATACCCTCTGGTTCCATCAACATTGTTGCAAATGGCAAGATTTCATTCTTTTTCATCACCAAGTAGTATTCCATTGTATACATATACCACATCTTCTTTATTCATTCATAAGTTGATGGACATTTGAGTTCTTTCCATAAGTTGGCTATTGTTGATAGCACTGCTATAAAAATTGGGGTACATGTGCCCCTATAAATCAGCACTCCTGTATCTTTTGGGTAGATTCCTAGCAGTGCTATTTCTGGGTCATAGGATAATTCTATTTTTAAGTTTTTGAGGAAGCTCCACACTGTTTTCCACAGTGGCTGCACCAGTTTTCATTCCCACCAACAATGCAAGAGGGTTGCACTTCTCCACATCCTCACCAACATCTGTTGTTTCCTGAGTTGTTAATTTTAGCAACTCTGACCCGTGTGAGGTGATATCTCAGTGTGGTTTTGATTTGTATTTCCCTGATGAGGAGTGATGTTGAGCATCTTTTCATGTGTCTGTTAGCCATTTGGATGTCTTTGGAAAGTGTCTATTCATGTCTTATGCCCATTTCTTCATTGTTTTATTTGTTTTTTGGGTGTTGAGTTTGGTAATTTCTTTATAGATTTTTGATACTAACCCTTTATCTGGTATGGCATTTGCAAATATCTTCTCCCATTCTGTTCATTGCCTTTCAGTTTTGTTGATTGTCTCCTTTGCTCTTCAGAAGCTTTTTATCTTGATGACATCCCAATAGTTCATTTTTGCTTTTATTTCCCTTGCCTTTGGAGATGTGTTCAGTAAGAAGTTGCTGTGGCTGAGCTCAAAGAGGTTGTTGCCGGTTCTTCTCCTCTAGGGTTTTGTTGGCTTCCTGTCTCACATTTAGGTCTCTCATCCATTTTGAACTTATTTTTGTGTATGGTGTAAGAAAATGGTCCAGTTTCATTCTTCAGCATGCTGCTGTCCAGTTCTCCCAGCACCATTTGCTAAAAAGACTGTCTTTTCCACTGGATACTCTTTCTTGCTTTGTCAAAGATTAGTTGATCATACATTTGTGGGTCCATTTCTGGGTTCTCTATTCCATCGGTCTATGTGTCTCTTTTGTGCCAATACCATCTTGATGATTACAACTTTGTAGTAGAGGCTAAAGTCCAGGATTCTGATGCCTCCCGCTTTAGTTTTCTTTTTGAACATTACTTTGGCTATCCTTTTCTGGTTCCATACAAATTTTAAGATTGTTTGTTCTAGCTCTGTGAATAATTCTGGTGTTATTTTGATTGGGATTGCATTGAATGTGTAGATTGCTTTGGATTTCTTCAAATCCATGAGCATGGAATGTTTTTCTATTTCTTGGTGTCTTCTTCATTTTCTTTCATGAGCTCTCTATAGTTTTTGGCATACAGATCTTTTACCTCTTTGGGTAGGTAGGTATATTCCTAGGTATTTTATGGTTCTTGGTGCAATTGTAAATGGGATTGATTCATTGATGTCTCTTTCTGCTCTTTCATTATTGGTGCATAGAAATGCAACTGATTTCTGCACATTGATTTTATATCCTGTGACTTTGCTGAATTCATGTATCAGTTCTAGCAGGTTTTTGGTGGAGTCTTTTGGGTTTCCCCTGTAGAGTATCATGTCATCTGTGAAAATTGAAAGTTTGACTTCTTTGCCAATTTTGATGCCTTTGATTTCATTTTGTTGTCTGATTGCTGAGATTAGTACTTGCTAGCACTGCTAAACAGCAGTGGTGAGAGTGGACCTTCCTGTCATGTTCCTGATCTCAGGGGAAAGCTCTCAGTTTTTCTCCATTGAGGATGATATTAGCTGTGAGTCTTTCATATATGGCTTTTATAATGTTAAGGTATATTCATTCTGTCCCATATTTCTTGAGAGTTTTTATTAAGAAAAGATGCTGCACTTTGTCAAATGCTTTTTCTACATTTATTGACAGGATCATATGGTTCTTATCCTTTCATCTATTAATGTGATGTATCACATTGATTGATTTGTGAATATTGAACCAGCCCTGCAGCCCAGGAATGAATCCCACTTGATCATGGTAAATAATTCTTTTTATATGCTGTTGAATTCGATTTGCTAGTATCTTGTTGAGAATTTTTTCATCCATGTTCATCAAGGATATTGGCCTGTAACTCTCCTTTTTAGTGGAGTCTTTGGTTTAGGAATCAGGATGATGCTGGCTTCATAGAATGAGTCTGGAAGCTTTCCTTGTGTGTCTATTTTTTGGAATGGCTTGAGAAGAATAGGTATTAACTCTGCTTCAGATGTCTGGTAGAATTCCCCTGGAATGCCATCTGGCCAACGACTCTTATTTGTTGGGAGATTTTTGATAACTGATTCAATTTCTCACTAGTTATGGGTCTGTTCAAATTTTCTATTTCTTTCCTTTTGAGTTTTGGTAATGTGTGGGGGTCTAGGAATTTGTCCATTTCTTCCAGGTTGTCCTGTTTGTTGGCATATAATTTTTCATAATATTCTCTAATAATTGTTTGTATTTCTGTGGTGTTGGTTGTAATCTCTCCTCTTTCATTCATGATTTTATCTATTTGGGTCCTCTCTCTTTTGTTTTTGAGAAGTGTGACTAGAGGTTTATCAATTTTGTTTATTCTTTCAAAAAGCAGCTCTTAGATTCATTGATCTGTTCTACTTGTTTTTTTGGATGCTATATTATTTATTTCTGCTCTAATCTTTATTATTTCTCTTCTTCTGCTGGCTTTGGGCTTTCTTTGCTTCTGTGTTTCTAGTTCCTTTAGATGTGAGGTTAGGTTCTATATCTGATACCTTTCTTGCTTCTTGAGATAGGCCTGGATTGCAATGTATTTTTTTTTTTTCTTAGGACTGCCGTTCCTGCATTCCAAAGGGTTTGGACTGTCATGTTTTCATTGCTTCCATATATATTTAAATTTCTTCCTTAATGTCCTGGTTGACCCATTAATTCTTTAGTAGGATGTTCTTTAACCTCCGTGTATTTGGCAGCTTTCCAAATTTTTTTCTTGTGGTTGATTTCAAGTATCACAGTGTTGTGACCTGAAAATATGCATGGTATGATCTCCATACTTTTATATTTGTTGACAGCTATTTTGTGACCCAGTATGTGATCTATCTTATAGAATGTTCTGTGTGCACTCAAGAAGAATGTATATCCTTCTGCTTTGGGATGAAAAGTTCTGAATATGTCTATCAAGTACATCTGGTCCAATGTGTCATTCAGAGCCATTGTTTTGTTATTGATTCTCTGCCTAGATGATCTGTCCCTTGTTGTAAGTGGCATAATAAAGGTTTGAACAAGATGTGACTCATGAGCAAAGCACAACCTCCGCCACTAGCAAAGGAAAATTACTATCTTGGTTGCCAATGCCAGCATATAGATAATACTTGGCAGAGAGAAGATCTAAAGAGAAGCCAGAAAAGAGGTCATAAACCAGTGGCCCATTTAGGAAAAGGGTAGTTTGCTAATGATGGATCAGTTGAAGGTTAGATAATATCCCTGAAAAGTAGTAGTTTTTGGTATCATCCACCCCTAATGCTGCATGCTACCTTTGCCATATACCTGTTGTATTCATTAGGTAAGTTAATTAATCTTTCTGAAACTTAGTGTCCTTATTCATAAAATTCGTAAAATGAAAATAATTATCAACAACCTCAGAGAGCTAGGATGATAATTAAAGGAGATAATCATTAAATAGCTACTAGTATAGTGTTTGACATATAAGTGGCTTTCACATTTGGTGTTCCTACTTCTTTATGTGGTTTAACAGAAGTTAAAGTAGTATAACAGAAATATTATTATTTTTTAAGGTTGAATGCCTTAGATCTTGTCCCTGAACAATCACTGATTTGATGTGTATCCAGTTTCATGCTTCATAAGGTAGGGATACTAGCACTCCCCTTCTATATCTCACTAGGCTGTTACGGGGATTAAGATTTCAAAAAATCTAATGGAGAAGTATTTTGAAAGTGTAAAGACCTACACTGACATACATAAATGTAACAAAGTAATATTTAATTTTATAATGTCCACTTTATGATTTTGCCAGATTCATTTATTCAAAAGCAAAACAAGTTGATCCTCATGCACTCTTTCTGTTCCTTAATTCTCGGGAGCACTTCCACATTTATGTAGTTGGAACAGTTCATTCAGTTTTGTGGACAGGGCAAACCCTTCAAATAAAAAATGCAAAGAAAAGAAATAATTTGTTTCAAAAGCATTACAACTTCTTATAATTTGTTGACAATAAAGACAAAGGCCATATCCTCCAAATAGATCACCAGGTTATGATTCCTCATATATCATCCAGAAGAGCCAGTAGTAATTTGACACATTAACTGCCCTATCTCCCCTCTTGCACCCATGGTAGAGAAAGTAGTTGATCATGGTACTCTGCTGTAGTGTGAATGCAGTATCATAAGACTTTTACAATGCTCTGTTGGCAGCAACTATCCAACAACTGCAATTTACACAGCAATTTTAGCTTTATTCTTTAGACTATGGCTGAAACCATCAGAGAGCTTGATAGAATCTTAAGCAAGGTGTGTTAAGAGTGGGAATATCAAAAAAGAATCAATCAACACTTTTCCCCACCTTTTTTTCCTAATCAATATTCCTGAGCCAACTACATATGCTATATCATCACCCTTGGGAAGAGTGTTCAGGGAGAAATATCTGATTACCAATGTGAAAGAAATTTTGCCCAAGTGATGTTGCTCCTAGAGAGTAGACAAATAAATTATATTTGGTGTCATTACAAATGAAACTGACAATGAAATATTGTAAAGGTTCCACATCATTAGTCTTCCTACCTTTCAAACAAGATATCTCAGAAATGTCCTTGTCATTGTAGTTCAGCTTGAAAATACTTTTACAGGATGCTATCTGTTTTTGCACTTTACCCCTCCAAGCTCCTTACTGGTGACCAGGGAGTACAGAAAGCTCCGTGTACCTTGATATAGTCTTTTACACAGCCAACATTTTGGTGAAAGGGGAAAATATTGGGTACACATAACCTGTGTCTCTATTAAATGTAAACACCTCCAAGAAAATTTATATCAAATACAATCATCTATATACAACTGTGAATGAGACGTAGCTAGGCTTTGTTAGGGTAAACGAGGGAAGCAGGAGATCTGGATCCAGACAGAGGACAGCAGTGGAAATTCAGGGATTAGAACATGAAAAAGTACTAAGGCATGATATTAGTGATGAATGAGTGAAAGAAATATAATACCCAATTTGATATTTTGTCCATGGCTGGGATTGCCCTAATTTATAACACCTCTAAAGGACATTTTATCAAACAGATGTGATAGTTAGTATAAAAATTAATAATGATGTCACAAATTTTTAATCAGGGCCAGAGAAATTACCCAAGGGATATTTGCATCTGCCACAGACTGGGTTTTATATGACATTTAGGAAAAAGAGATGCTGTGAGCTCTCTAATTTTATTCTTCCTTCTGTAATTAACCAATGTTAATGTTAAATATATGTTGCTGGTATGAATCTCTACCATTAAAGTAGTCAATAAGCAATACTAATATCCTAGATTTTATTTTGCTGCAAAATTAATGAAACTTGCCAATATCAAATTTAGAAACACCTCCCTGACAATCAAAGTGCCTGTGAAGTTGGTTAGAAAGTCCATTTTTGTGTATGTGAGCAACATGTATATTTTGCCATGTATGCAGTTAAAGGATCACTTCCTTCTGAGGCATCTTTCATGTCTAGGAGTTGCTGAGCAAGGGAAAGCCTGATTTTCTATTTATAAATTCAAGAACATAACCAGCAGAGGAATATTCAATGGGAAAACAACTCATAATTCTAAGACATGATTAGACATGGGAAGCACCATATAGCTTATCAGAAGAATATTTCTTATGAAGTCTCAAACAGCAAGACAATATACAATCTCAGATTTGGAAGGAGAAAAAGGTACAGCAAAATTATTAATAGGGAAGAATTAACTGAGGGTTTTAATTTTTTCTAATACTTTAGTCAGAGAGAAAAACAAGGCTAGAGCTGATAATAGAATTTAAACGTGCTTTAGTATCCATCTCCTTGTTAGCTCATCTTCATCATTGACTTTCCCATGCAAATTGCATATCTGATGTGTATCACATCTAGTTCTAGCACACTAATTAACAAAATTATGGTTTTGAACTTTACCCCATAAGCCCATATCTTCACACATTAATTTGGAAAACAAATATTTGGAAGGTAGTGAATACATTTTTATTTTGTGTGCAGTAACATACTGCCCTGTCTTCTTTCAGCATTGATAACTGAGGAGGAAGAGAAAGTATGGTATACCCTAAAATGATAGTTTTAGCTTGATACCATATTTTCCTTGATGATAAGAATCTATTTTGCTACTGGGGCACCCGAATGGATCATTCAGTTAGGTGTCAGACTCTTGATTTTGGCTCAGGTAATGATCCCAGGGTCTTGGGATTGAGGCCCACGTTGGGCTCTGCACTGAGCATGGAGCCTGCTTAAGATTCTCTCTCTCTCTTGCTCTGTCTCTGTCTCTCTCTCTCTCTCTCTCTGTCTCTTTCCCTCTCTCTGTCTGTCTGTCTCTCTCTCTCCCTCTCTCTTTCTCTCTCTCTCTCATCCCTCTCCCCTGTTCATACTCTTGAAAGAAAGGAAGGAAGGAAGCAAGGAAGGAAGGAAGGAAGGAAGGAAAGAAGGAAGGATAAAAAAGAAATTAATATATTTTGCTACAAAATTTGTACAGCCACAGAAATGTCTGTTATACCTCTTAACATCTGCTTTCTTATAGGAAAACTTAAAAATGCAAAGCTGGCTTAACATTAGAACATATATTAATGGGGGCACCTGGGTGGCTCAGTTGTTAAATGTCGTTAACTCGGCTCAGGTCATGACTTCATGGTTCGTAGGTTCCAGCCCTGCATCACACTCTGTCCTGACATCTCAGAGGCTGGATGGAGCCTGCTTCAGATTTTGTGTCTCCCTGTCTCTCTGCCCTTTCTCTCTCTCTCTCTCTCTCTCTCTCAAAATAAATAAAATATTTAAAAATATTATTTAAAAAAATATATTAATGTAATTCAGTATATTGGCAGATTAATGTGAAGATTTGTGTGATTATCAAAATAAATGCAGAAAAAAAGGTGTATAAAACTCAACATCCAATTTAACAACACACTATTTTTTGGTCATTTACTATGTGCCATTCTTCTAAGTACTAGAGATAACCAATGAACAAAATAGACAGATGAAAATTCCTGCCTTCAGGAACTTACTTTTTTGATAAGAATGATAATTTAAAAATAAAGTTCTTAGGAACGTTTGAAGAAGAAAGAATTCTCTAAACCATCTAAAAGCTATTAATGAAAAAAACTACTAAAATTACAATAATTAAGTGTAAATACTGGGAGCATTTTCTTCAAATTCAGGAAAAAGATGATGACACCCACTAACACCATTCTATTCTGTACCATACAGAATACTCCAGCCAGTCCAATAAGGTAAGGAAAAGAAACAAAACTATTACAAAAATAGTAAAAGAACAAAAGCTGTCATTATTTACAGATGATATGTTATGTGTAAAAATCCAGAAGAAACTATAGATAAGGAGCTAAAACTAACAGTTTGTTGGGTACAAAAGCAATATATGGGGGTGCCTGGGCGGCTCAGTGGGTTGAGCATCCGACTTTGCCTCAGGTTGTGATCTCACAGCTCATGAGTTCAAACCCTGCAACAGGCTCTGTGCTGACAACTCAGAGCCTGGAGCCTGCTTCAGATTCTGTGTGTGTCTCTCTCTCTGCCTCTCCCCCACTAGCGCTCTCTTGCTCTCTCTCTCTCTCTCTTTCTCTCTCTCTCAAAAATAAATAAAAATATTTTTAAATTTTTTAAATAAAAAGGTAATATATGAAATTCAACTATATTTCTCTTAAAAAATTATTGATTTATTTATTTTGAGAGAAACAGAGACAACACAAGCTGAGGAGAAGCAGAGAGAGAGGAAGAGAGAGAGAATCCCAAGCAGGCTCCATGCCGTCAGTGCAGAGCCTGACACGGGGCTCAAATCCACAAAACCGTGAATCCATGACCTGAGCCAAAATCAAAAGTTGGATGCTCAACCAAGACACTCCTCAATTACATTCCTATACATCAACAACAAACATTTAGAAAATGAAATTTCAAGCATACAACTTAAAATTGCAGCAAATATGCAAAGTAACTAGAAATAAATCGAATTAAATATATTTAAGATCTTATAGAGACTATTGTACTTTTTATTAAAATATATAAGAGAAGACCTACATTGATGAAGATATATATTATGTTCAAGTTATCAAAGGCTTAATATTCTAAATGTTTTAATTCATCCTAAATTAAACTATAGATTCAATGTCATTCTGGTAGGAATCTCAACATGCTTTTTGATGAGTATGTGAGAGGATTTCACAAAATGATTCTAAATTTGTGTGGGAAAGAAGGAGCCAGAGCCACCATGGATTCTTCATCCATGAAGAATCAGAATTGGATAGAATATTTGCCCTACTTAATGCTAACTATTATTATAAGCTATGGTTGTTAATTTTATTACCAGAATAGGAATGGGCAAATAGATAAATGTAGTGAAAGGGGTCCAACTAATATATATGAACAGTTGTGTTTGATAGATTTACTATTGATTCATGAGGTAAAACTAGATAAGGGCAGTTGATTATTACCTATATATGTGTCATCATCTACACTTATCATCTACATATATACTACATTTACCTACATATGTCTACACATATATAGCATTGGTAATGAAGCATAAAGTAGAACATTTATACAATGAGAAATTTGACTTTAAATAAATACTTTAAAATAAATAACTTAGTAAAAATAAAATAAGGAACTTAAGATCATGACAGATAAAAATGAAATGAAGAAAAATAAAATAAGGATGAAAAGGCAAGCCATGAATTGGGAACTATTGTTGCAACATATATTACTGACCATTAATTAGTAGTCCCAAATGTGAAGAATTCTGATGAATCTGTAAGAAAAAACAGTGGAAAATGGCTAAAAGAAATAAATAGGAATACCACATGTTCTCAAGAATGCTAAGTACCTGAAACTCCTGCTCATGAAGAAAGGCAAATAAATGGAAATGAAAATCACTACTAACTCAGCTCCATTGGAATTATTGCCACAAATGTTTTAGAGTCAAAAGATTTCATGGTCCTTTCTTCAAACAAATATTATATATAATTTGCATATATGTGAATGCTTATGTGTGTAGCAAAGTTGGTATTGAACTTCCATATTGCTTTTAAATATTACTTTTTAAATTTCTCTGATAATTTTCCATCTTTAAATATATTGCATTTTGCATGATAGTTTTTAACACTTGTACATTGCTACCTCTTAAGGATTTGCCATAATTTTTTTATTCAACTAATTTTCTATTGTTGGAGACATCCTATTGTTTCTTTCACCTTATATCTATAGCTTCCAATTTACCCACTGAAGTCCATGCTAACTAGCCTACTCTATGTGCAGCTCTAGAGGCTCATGCCAGTTCTCTGTATTAACACATAACATTAAATATAGCCCAGTAGTGACTCATATTATAATAATAAAGGTCAGAGAAGGTTGGATACCAGAGAGGTTAAAAATAACTGACACAACAACAGTCCTCACTTCAAACACAACTTATTTGGAAAGAAATTCTTGATGGAATATATATATATATATATATATATATATATATATATATATATATTTTATATATATATATAGTTATATATATAGTTATATATATATATATATAGTTTTATTCCTGAGAAGATGATGATAGATGCTTATGACAAGTGTGATGTTTACACACATCATTCATAGTTTTATCTATCACTTCCTTCAGCACATGGAATATCCATGTGCCCAAGAAAGCAAGAGCAAGACAAATCATCAGGAGGATATGGAATGTAGTTTCAACTTTTGTGAGTAAGCAATACTCTCTGGACTTTATCTTGACATATGAGAGAAAGAAGAGTGACAGTCTTGTTTTACAGAAAAATTGACAAGCTTCTTGGAGAAGTGCTAGATGCTATTGACTATGGAAAGGCAAGTTTACACCAGTTTGATCAGGAAATGGTGTGAATTTAGACAACTTTTGGCCAGTTTAATACATTTACATAAGGAGAATTGAGTCTCTTGTTGTTCAAAATGACTTTGGGGGACAGAAATTCCCCCAAATTGAGTCTCTTGTTCAAAGTGACTTTGGGGGCGCTTGAAATTCTTGTCTTTTTAATGATGCTGGTTGCTTCTCTCATTTAATCCTCTAAAGTTTAGGTATATAGTAATAACCTTAGTAGAGGTCCAAAATGGTTTTGTTTTTTTTTCCAAAATACTTGGAGCCAGTCATGTTACAGGGATTCAGAATCCTTCAGATTTTAGAAAGGAAATATAGTGCATATATTGTGTATTACATAATATTCCCAGTAACATCTATGACAGCACTTCATAATCAGATGGCATAATATTGTTGCAGTGAAACATAGAGAGAGCTACCTAACCAGGAAAAATAAGGACTACAAAGAACCTCACATCCTTCATTTCATGTTTGCCATCAAATGAATTTGCTGAATTTTGTAGAATTTTTTAGTTTATGGAGCATTTTGGATTGAGATTATAAATAAAGCAGTGTAGATCAGTGTGCTATGACATACCACATAGCACAACACAGCATAGAGGAGTGTAAGGTAATTTGTATCTACTGAACAATAAATATTAGATACAACCATTGTTCAAGTCTCAAATACTCCTGGTCTGTTGAAAATATTTAGGTGCCATTTGGAACTTATCATTATTTTGTATATGGTACAGGACATGTTGCAAAATATCAGATATATTTGTCTGACTGCTATTAAATTGAAAGTGCCTATGCTTTTCATTTAAAAATAATATATCTTTAAATGTACAAAGAACATTTTTATTTATAGCTTTGTAAAAATAAAGAAAACTTGGAAAAAAGTTATGATATATATTTTCACTTGTTTTCCATACTCAATTTCTGGTAAGTCAGAAAATACTCATGAGTACAAAATAACACACTAGGAAACTAATACACAGAAGAGTATGTTCTGGGGTGCCTGGGTGGCTGAGTCGGTTAAGCATCTGACTTCGGCTCAGGTCACGATCTGGTGGTCTGTGAGTTCGAGTTCCACATCAGGCTCTGTGCTGACAGCTCAGCTCCTGGAGCCTGCATCAGATTCTGTGTATCCCTCTCTCTACCCCTCCCCCACTCACACTTTCTCTCTCTGTCTCTCTCTCTCTCTCTCTCTCAAAAATAAATAAACATTAAAAAAGAAGAAGAAGAAGAGTATGTTCTGTGTAATTGAGATCAACATCCTTAGGTGGAGGTCTAGAATAGTTAGCATACTGCAACCTACTCCAGGTGCTACACTCTCTTAGGTTAGACACTAAAACTGTTGTACAAAAGACCCTGATAATTTGTAGAGCTGAATTTTCTTAGGATGCCATTTGATACCATAAAATATAGGGGCATCAGTTTCAGCTTCAAATGCTTTAAATTTTATCACCGAAAATTTCTTGGAAGGATACAACTACAATAATAATAAAATAATAATAATAATTGCTTAAAATTATTGATCATCTCCTATGGATTAAATATTATTCTTCACTGTTAACTTACAACATTTGATTTAATGTTTTCAACATCTATATGTAGAAAATTATTAGTATCTTAATATTACAAACAAAGAGCCTTGCCTAGAAAATTGAGACCTTTACCCAAGGTCATACAGATAAAAAGGGATAAACTCAATTTGGAAATAGGTTCTGCATGATCACGGAACCTAAGGTCTCAAACATTAGATTATTTTGTCTCTTTACTACGAAGCTGGCTAACCTTGTATATCCTTTAGTCAACACAGACTATCACCAAAGCACATACATAATTGATCTAATTGCCCATTTTACTTCAATTACTAGCTTATCATGGCATTTTACATATGATCATAACAGGAACTACAGGAAAATTCAAGATTTTCCTATAACCTCTTTGTGTTCAATTTAAACCAACAAAGGGAATGAACTTAAAAAGAGGTAACTATTAGGGATGTTCAGAATAAATATTAAAATAGGTTAATAAACTTTCATTGCTAAAGTAATAAAACAGTAGGAGGGTGAGGGTGCTAGCTATTCACTGAGTACATTGGACTTTCCAAACTACTAAGGTAATAAAAAAAATAGATGATGAAATAAGCAGTCTTGGCAGATGTAAAGCAAATATCTCTTTCAAGATAGAAGTCATTTAAAACATGAAGAAAGAATAGAAACTGTGGGACTCCAAAATGTGTGCTCTTCCTCTGTTAACTAATCCATGCAATACTTTAGCAGGTAAGTAAACATGAATTTCCCCAATTTGTAGTTCAGAAAACTATGAGATTCTGTGAAATTAAGTCAATAGTTCAAACCTCCAGGTTAAGTCTGTTGAAAGGCCAGAATCTCTAGGCAAATACCATAAGCTCAAGCAATGACTAAACCCATCCTTTGTGTGAACAGATAATATGGATTTGGTTTTATCAGAGATTGAAATAAGTAACACAGTTTTGCACACACATAAAACCTAATTCCACAGTATCTTGTTGATTGTTAGCAATAGACCTGATTACATTTTTAAAAATAATTTGTGTCACTGACCTCTCACTGTTTTTTTTAATGATATTTAATTGGAAAAGAGTAAAATGACTTCAATAGCAAACTGCTAATTAGTGGTAGAACTGAGACCACAGGTCCTCCTACTTCCTGCCCAGAAGTCTTCCCATTTGTCTATGTGTGGAGTGTGTTCCCTAGTTTTTGCCAATTCAGTCACCATATCTTCATCTTGTCAATTCTCTTCACAGACACGAGTGAATCTATTATCAGAGAAAATGAAGAGTAATGTAACATTTTGCTCCTGCACAGATATTCTGACTTAACTATAAAGTATTTATCCAAAATGTAAGTGCAGCTCTTACTGGCTTAATATGTTTTGTTATTATTAATTTTTTTTAAATTTAAATAAATTCTGCACCACATGTGGGCCTCGAATTCACAACCTTGAGATTAAGAGTCTCATGCTCTACTGACTGAGCCAGCCGGGTGCCCCTGTTTTGTTACCTGAAAAGAAAATTTCTAGTTATTTCTGCTTGCCATTAGAGAACCAAATTCAAATACAATGCATATATATTTTTTTTATGTTTCTGAAGGTAGACAAAAGAAAGCCCTATCAGTACAGATCTTTGCTAATGATTTGAAAGTCCCATAATGACATAAACACTCTAGGATAAGAAGAAAATAATTTAGATTCATAAGTAGTATAAAATGCACTGGGACACCTGACTGGCTCAGTCATTACAGCCTGCGATTCTCCATCTCAGGGTTTGTAAATTCGAGTTCCGCACTGAGATTACTTAAAAATAAAATCTTTTTTTTTTAAAGTATGAAATACATTAATCAATAAATAGTGAATAGTAACATAGAAAAGAAACAGCAAGAGTTTAAAGATCATTTCATTGATTAATACGATTTATATTTACTGAGATTCCCCCATCCAGACATGGCACTAGATATACAAATGAGGACACCAGTTTCCACCCCTGCTTCAGAGACACTCTGAATCCTGTAGAAATCTTTATTGAATGCCTACTATGCACTAATATCCGTGGAAGATACTTTGTATTTCATATACAAAAAAAGGTAAAAATTGAAACAGCCATACTTTGATCACCTAGCTTGTCATTAAAGGAATAAAAATAAGTGACAGTTTTCAGAAGGCCATTGAGTGTTACCATGCCAACTGCCCCCTTGTGATAGCAACAGAGAAAGTGCAGGAAGAGTCTGATAGAACCAAGATTATGTAGCAGAGATAGATACAAGGTTTGAAGAAGAGGTAGGAATCTGTGGCTGTGCCGGCAACAGTCACCTAAAGTAAGCAGGAATAAATTGTTATCTCATGTCCACGAAAGTCAGGCAGTGTCCTGGATATAGGAAAACAAGGGAGGAAAAAGGCAAGACTTTTACCATGAAATATAAAAGGTTTTTAGGAATTATTTTGTCATCTTCACTTTTTAAATATATCCCTTTGGTATGTGCAGACCTTGGGACAAATAAGGTGACCAGAAGAAGCAAAGATTGAACTTGATTATATTCTCAGGGAGAAATGAAAGCAATGCCCAATTACTTCATGTTAGGTATGTTGAATAAATTCTGAAGTCAGTAATGAACTGTTTTAGTACATTTCTAAGTGTTATCGCAAATGACAAGTCCTGAAGTTAATAGTTTGAACTCTGAAATAAATTAGATCCAATTCAAGCCATGACTGAGCCACTTAGGAGCAACTGAATATAGGAAGTTATATACTTCTGTGAGGCTGAGTTTCTAATTTGGAATATTGGGATAACAATAGTGCCTACCTCATTGGATTGTTATGAATATTATTGGAGGAAGCTCAGATAAAATGCATAATAGCATTAAGCTGGTAGTAAAGATTTAATAAACGTAAGTTACTACTGAAATTCACATTAATCAATACTTGATAATGGTTATGAGTTTGGGTTGGATTTTCTTTGACAACAAGACTCTAGATCCACAGAATAAATCAACAAACAATGGTTCATTAACTAGTAGAATTAGTGACTTATTTTAAACAGTGACTTAGAATTATTCCCCTAGGGAACTGTCTACAATTTAACTCATGAGCCTATTTATACTTATCAGTTTATTTAAACAGTTACATTGAATAATGAAAATAGCAGTGGCCTTGAAAGCCCATGTACCTGAATTGGATTCCTAATCTCTTACTACCTTTGTGACTTTGATTTAATTTCTTATATCTTTAGTTTCATCATTTGTAAAATGACAATTACAATAATCCTTAGTTAGTAGAATTGTTGTAAGGATTATGCTGGATTGAATGAATTAATTTTTTAAACATTTAGAAGAATGGAGCATAGTAAGTGTTAGGTAAGTGGTTGTCAAGCAAATTATGCCGAACACTATGTTTATGTTGTTTTTACTCATTAGAAGAGCAAAAGCAGGGAGGATAAAAAGAAATAGAGAGAAGACACAGAGAAAGAGAGAGAGAGAGAGAGAGAGAGAGAGAAAGAGAGAGGTGGAGGGAGAGAGAGAGATAACTAAGAATCAAGAGAATCACAATTCGGGAAATAAGATGTTAAGTTTTCATCAATGCAATCAATATCTTAAGATTCCTGTTCCTGCTGTTTAGGATGGTAAAGATAGCAGTTAAGGGGTTACACTGTTAAAATTATCTAGTTTAGAGATAATGCTATTGTCTTCTACTTTGCTAGGTAGACAAAATTTGCTATGACAATTCACTTTGTTAGACTCAGCCAGGTAATGTGAGCATAATACTCAAGACCATCTGATATAGGACACAGAATCCATTGGGTCTTCTGCAAGATCACACAGAATTCAAACACTAGAAGAATGACAAAAATTGGAGTTGCAAAGATAACTACTTCCAATATAATTGTGTTACCTGGATAAGAATACACTTTTTGGTCTGTGCCTACCTTCAAATTCAGAGAAGTGTGTGACTTTCTTGATGTAATTTGGAAGTTCAGGTAATAAACATTGAAAAATGTTAGCATTTTCTTCCTCCTCACTTACCTTCATGACCTAATTTAAATTCAAAAATTATTGAGGCATGCAAGAGGAGCCATTTTTTAGCATATGGGACTAGAGAATGAAATAGTAGTATCCCTGTTGTATGAGAAAATGAAATAAATCTGAGTTGCTTTGCATTTATAGAGCAGCAATGAGCTAAAAATATCACAGCCAGATTCACACAGAGACATTTGTGCAAAAAATTTTAAACCACACTTTTTGGTAAGAAGTCACTTTGGGGAATACTTTTATCTTTTCCAACTTCTTTACAACAAAGTCACTTTCTCTATCCCCTTTCCCCCTTGCTTTCATTTTTTTTTTATTCATATGACAAATTCTAACATGACCTATTGACTTTTCAATCTTCCCCTGATAGCAAGAGTTTGGATAAGTTTATCATCTTAGACTTAAACCCCATGATTCTTTATACATTAAAAAAAGGAATATATCAGTGGTTATTTCAGAGGAAGAATATAATCATCTGGAATTTGACAGAGATATTCTATTTAAAAGACTTTCTCAACAATGAACAAAGTGTATTGAAAGACAAATAACTTGCATCCAAATGATGGCATGAAACAATTTTCTGACCCAAATCTACCCTAGGTTTATTGCAGAAAACAATAATAACTTATTACCAGTTCTGTTCTTTTAGTCTACATCTCCAGCAAATTGAAAAGATGAGCAAAACAAGAAACGGCAGTAACCTGTGTTTACTGGATATAGGGTCATGAGGGTATGTGTACCCTCACATGTCATTGCATTCATCAGCTTTGCAACCCCTCCAGAAGCCTTGAAAGGTATCAGAGCACACACTTGGCACATTTTACACTCTTCTCTAAGATCTTGCTAAACCTCTACCCATGCCAATTCCTTGCCTGACTGACACATTCCCCAGGAATAGCAATATTCATGAATTAGTGTGATCACTTCTCTATATAAACATGCCACTATTAAACCAACATAAGAGCTTATGTCACTTTTCACAGTTGGATGTGGTGGGTTGGACAATTCTTTTTTCTTATGCAGACTTATTTGTTATTAAAAGTATACATATTTGAGACAACACATTGCACCAAATGATCTCATGGTCTGCAGCTATGAAACAGAGTAGAACTCACAGAGAAATGAGACCCTGGTATTAACTTCATTTATATAATATTCAAAACAGGACAGGTAGAAAATACATCAGAAGCTACAGTACACTCTGGTAAATTATATTCTAACATTGCTTTTTATTCTACATAGAGAGTTGGCTGGACCTGAAAAAATTAGACTGACATAAGACAGATTAGTAGGAAAAAACATATGCATTCATACCCTTTACGTGTGATATGGGAACCCTCCTAAGGAATAAAGACTGAAAGAAACAGCAAAACCTACACACTATTATATGAAGTTTCACAAAGACAGACATGAATGAAAATGTAACTAAACTATATGGGGCGGGGGGGGGGGGGGGGCTGCGGCTAAAGATGGTAATTATTTTAACAAGGTCTGCTTGTATACAATTCTCTAGGCTTTCACTCTCTGTCAAAGAATGTTGGGGTTTTTTTCCTCCCAGAAAAGGGAGGGCATCTTTCCAATGAAAGTTTCAGTCTGTTCTTTTTTTTTTTAATGTTTATTAAATTTTTTTTGAGAGAGAGAGAGAGAGAGTGAGAGTGCACAAGTGGGGGAGGGGCAGGGAGAGAGAGGGGACAGATCTGAAGTGGGCTTTGCACTGGTAGCAGCGATCCCATTGCCAGACTCAAACTCATGAACCCTGCGATCATGACCTGAGCCAAAGTCAGACACTCAACCAACTGAGCCACCCAAGTGCCCCTCAATCTGTTTTCTAATGATGCTATTCAGCATCTTTAGCTCAAAATAATTCTATGCTAAAGTGGAATATTTTGGGGTGGTAAATTCTGCCACTTTTCATATCATAGAAGAGTCTATAAAAATAAGGAAGGCAAGGCCATGTCCCCAATAAATCTGTCTCAGGATACTAATGAAAAAGATATTAACACTCTGACAAGATACACACAAAATTATGTCATGTAAATAGAGAACTTCTTATTGCTTCACATGCATATTTTTTTAAACATTTTGTTAATTTATTTGAGAGAGACAGAGAGGGAGACACAGAATTTAAAGCATGCTCCAGGATCTGAGCTGTCAGCACAGAGCCCGGCACGGGGCTCGAACCCATGTACTATGAGATCATCATGTGAACCGAAGTCAGACACTTAACAGACTGAGCCACCCAGGTGCCCCGATTCACATTCATATTAACAGTTTTCATCATTATCTTATATTAGGAGTAAGTTACCATCTATAAGTTTTTCTTATTTATAGGCAACTATTGGGTAACACACAGATCCAGTTACTCAATGAGATATATATATATATATATCCATATGTATCCATATATATATAAAATATATCCATATGTATCCATATGTATGTATATATGTACATATACATATATACATATGTATCCATGTATATATATACACATATGTATATATATTCACCAATCCATACACACAGAGACACACAATGTACACACACATACACATACACATAATACACAGATATATGCTCTTTGCTTTCTCTCTATTCCCACTGCTAATGTGCTGATTCTGACTTTCAGCATCTTTCTTTCTTTGGGTCAGTAGGCTTCTAGGTGATAGTTGGCCTCGAGACATTCTCTAGCTAGACAATACTCCATACCTACTAAAGTTAGCTTTCTAGAACACAATATTTATAAATATTTTTAATTTGTTTTTAAATTTGAGTATACTTTACACACAATGTTACATTAGTTTCAAGTGTACAATATAGTGTACATATAATTCTTCTCTATGCTTTATGCTAAACTCACCACAAGTATAGTACCATCTGTCGCCATACAACACTGCCACAATATCATTCACTATATTACCTATGCTGTATCTTTTGTTCCCTTATTCATCCCATAACTGGAAGCATGGACCTCCTACTCCCCTTCATCCATTTTGCCCATCCCCCAACCCTTCCCTCTGGCAGCCGACAGTTGTTCTCTGTATTTGTAGGTCTGACTCTGCTTTTTATTTGTTTATTCATGTATTTGTTTAGCTTCCACATATGAGGCATGCTTTAATTATTCTCCTTTGGTTATAAGATAAATCATCAACTCTCTAACAAATAAAGCACAAAAAATTCCTTGTAATTGGCCTCCAGATTCTATGTTCAGCATTTCCTGCCCTCCTTGACCATCTATAAACGATTTTCTCCCAACCGCAGCAGACTACTCACTATTCCCCACATATGCCCAGTTATTTTGGGCCTGCAAAGTTTAACAGAAATTATGCCTTCCCTCTAGAAATATTTCCTCCTGAAAACTCTTATCAGGTATTACTTTCCCAGCTTATACATCACCTCTTCTGATATATAGATAGATAGATAGATAGATAGATAGATATAGATATAGATATAGATATAGATAGATATAGATATGAAAATTTCTGGAGTGTCTTTTCCAGACCTCAGACATATTAAGTTGCCCCCATAAGAACTCATATATGTTTTCAATTTTATAGCATGTTTCATATTATATTATAACCAGTGTACATTTGAGACTTCTGTCAAAAAGATGGGTTTGTGGGAGAGGCAGTTAATTGTTCTAAACCATAGCTGCATTGACTGTTCCTGGTATGGGTACACAATATCTATTGTAAACAAAATAAAAATACCATTCTTTATTCACATTTGCATCTATTTATTCTAGCACTGAGAAGAGTAATTGCATCTTCTCTTTCAAATTTTGAATGCTTTCAGTCTTCCAGTGAATTTACTAGCAGGAATTTGGTAAAGGATCAAATTGAAAATGAAGCTTCACAAGGAATTCAGCTTTGAAAATTTTTCTAAATCCTTAATAAGACTCTTAAAGTTGTTCAAAATGAGCTTCGGATCATATAAAAATATTGTCAGATTTTACAACTGAATATCTTGGGCGGGGACTGGTTGGCTGTTCTCTTTTGTACAGTACCTGGTTCTACAATGGGAACCCTGTGGGTATCTAACAAGCGTTATTTCAAGATAATATATAAGGAAACAGTGTGGCAGGGGAAATTTGTAATCTTACCATGTGCTCATCCTAAGTCAGTTTTGTTTTTGTTTTTATTTTTTTTAATGTTTATTTTTGAGAGAGAGAGAGAGGGGGAGGGAGAGAGAGAGAGATGAAAGATACAGTGTGAGTGGGGAAGGAGCAGAAAGAGAGGGGACACAGAATCCAAAGCAGGCTTCAGGCTCTGAGCTGTCAGCACAGAGCCAGACAGAGGGCTCAAACCCACAAACCGGCAGATCATGAGCAGAGCTGAAATCAGACACTTAACTGACTGGGCCACCCAGGTGCCCCACTAAGTCTGAGTTTTTTGAACAGCACAATGAAACTGCTGCTTGACTGCAATATTAGTGAAAATGCAATGAAACATGTTTTAGGTGTTAATGCTCAAATTACAAAATGAAGTTCAATAAACTTGCTGTATGATACATTTTCTCAAAAGTCCAGTTGTTATAATAATCATTCCTTAATGACTGTGGTGCTGTTTAGGTCCTTGCTGCATGGAGTCTAGTTCATGGTCCGGCAGCTTTACCACAATCACCTGAGAGTTCATTAGAACCTTAGGGTTTTAGGTCTTACCCCAGACCTGCTGAATAAGAATCTGAATTTTTAACAGGATCTTCAGCTGATACAAACGCACATTGAAGTTTGAGAGGCACTGATGTAAACTATCACCAAGTATAATTTTCTGGGTTCTATTAGTTTGAAACTACCTAAGGCCATGAAGCTTAAAATGTAATACTAAATATTAAATTATTCAATCATAACACACTAAGAGAAAGTGTTTATTGCCTAATTCTGGAGTATTTTTGACCACCAAAACATAATTACCTTAATACCCTCCTCTTAAGAGGAGTAATTTTATCAGTAAGTAACTTTATCTGTAGCTTTCTTTGAATCCCATTTCCTACTTCGCATTTTAGTTATCTACGTATAAACCTTCTTTGCTAAACAGTACTTTGAAGTACTTGAATATAGGGACTTATTTTATACTTCATAGAACCCAAAAACAGTAGACTCTCCAACATTCAGAATTTACATTTAATATTGTAGATCCCTGATTTATTGGAAAGATAAATAGTAATTTATTTGTTGTCTCAGGATATATATTTTGGACATGTATCATTTTAATATCATTTGATATGTTATACATAGTATATTAAATTCTCATAAATGCTTGCTAAATATATATTAATATCATTTATAATTTTAGTAATTCCATTCATGCATATAATCAAAAATATTTATTAATTATCTACTCTATGCCAAGTTATATTCAATGTGCTTGGAAAATGGCAGTGAACAAGACAACCCATACCTTTTTATGGAGGTTACATGTTAGTTGGGAAAACCTAAAAACCAAAAACTATATGGTAAATGATATAGCAATATTTGCTCTGAAGAAAAATAAAGCATTAAGGGTGATCAGGGATGCAGAGAAAATGGGAAAAGGTAGGGGCTGAATGTTGCTTCTTCGAACTTTATAGGGCCCAGAATCTAGCCATGAAGATTATCTTTAGATGCTTGAGATTTTTAAGGTGATGATCTAAATGGGGATAAATGACATAAAGTGATTAGTCTTGATGGTCTCTATGCAGATAATGATGGCAAACCTATGAGTTTTGGGGGGTTGGGAAAGAGAAAGGGATCTTTCCAAGATGACAGAGTTTTGGCACTCTGTTTTCACTCTTGGTGATGGTGGCACCGATGCTTATCAGAAGCATGTTGATTTCTTTGGTCTCTACTTGAATCATATTTCTAAAAGCATTGTCTTTTCTATATTTCAATTGAACCTTACTTAAAAACAATGATTCAGATATCATTATCCTTATTTTGTATTAAAGAAACCAAAGACAGAAATTTAACTTACTTACCTTTAGCTGGTGACACACATTTGCTAACACGAAGGCAAGCTTCAGACCTCAATGTCTACACTGAAATAAAATCTATGTTACTCACCTAGAATTGTCCAAAAACCTACCACTAATTCATATCAATACAGCATAAACAATGTAGGATATCCTTTCTGCTGCCATAGTCCTCAAACCAAAATCTTTCCAGGACTGCCTTCCAAGTTTTGCGAGTTCATCGGTTAGAAAACCATAATGATTCATCATCCCCATTCTCAGAAGCATTTCTTGACTTTTGACACCAAAACCCCTTTTATATTGCAGGAATATAAAGCAAAGGGACAATGATAAATTACAATAGAAATCAACTGTCAGAAGAGAATTTCAGGATATCTAGAGTGTACTAATTGGCATACCCCCTATACATCTATACCCTCAGGCTATAAATATGGCATGACTTCTTCCCAGTTGTTTAGCTTCAAGGCAGTCAGCCCAAATGAGATGCTAAGCGCAAGTGACAGGTAGGCTAACAGTGTCACAAAGGAAGCATCTTGCCTCAGTATTTCCAAATAGAGCACTCCTTCCAGAGAATACAAGCTTCTTCATATGAGGTAGAAGAAATCTCAGCCTCCTTGTACCTCTGCTCACATTATCAAACATTTAAAATAGTCAGAAATGATGAGAGCCCCAGAACATTCTTGAAACTGAACGTTTACTAGATGGCAAATCTTCCCCTTACATATTCTCCAGGTAAAGTGCTCTGCCTCTGCCCTCTTTAGTGCTGTATTGTGAGGGCTTTTCTCAAATATTGTCTTATGTAATGGCTTTGATAACTCAGGCACAATGAGTGCCTACCTTGCTTACAAATAGTTTAACTGCACAATGTAGAAGGTAATGTGGGTTATCAGCACTGGACACTACTGAACAGCAATGGATTATCTGACTCTCCAGCTCCCACTCCTACTTAAATCACTCTCAGTTGGGAAGCCATGTGATTACTAGTCCCCTGAGACCTTCAGTATTATTTCATGAATAACATGTAAGGGCCAGATTATATTTAAATAAAATTTAACCCTCCCTAATTATTCCCAATTTTTTAGTTTATAATCTAATGCATCATAATCATTTGTACTCTACTTTTCATTTCATTGGAAAATACTTGGGGGATCCAGAAAGGAAAAACATCATGATTTTATTAGGTGTATAGAACATTTTATTTATTAGATATAATAAAATGTATTTATTAGATGTAATAAAATATAATAGATGTAATTAGATGTAATATGTATTAGATGTAATAAATAAAAATGTATTAGATGTAATAAAATTTATTAGATGTATAGAACATTTTATTTATTAGATGTAATAAAATATAAATAGATTATATTTATTTACTAGATGTAATAAACATTTTATTAGATGTATAGAAACATCTACTTTGATTTCTTCCAGGTTTTTAAAGCAAGATTATCTATCTATCTACCTATCATATATCTATCATCATCTAGTTATATCATGGAATTAACAAAGAAAGGAAAAGAACTAATATTACTGAGGAAATACTAAGTGCCAGGCATTTTTGCCTGCAACAATATATTATGTATTGGTTCAGCAATCCTATGTAGTGGGGTTACCCCAATTTCATGGAAGAAGTTGTTTTAGATTAGTTGTCTGACAAATACCAGACTTGTTATCTGATTTCAAGACTTTCTAATTCAAATGGTTGTGTCCCGTCCTCCATATGATGATGCCACAGGGCCAGGAATTGGAGAGAAATCTAGACTTAGGTAAGGGAAGTGGTTTTATTTTTCAGTTGGTAGTCCCTCCAGGAAGAACTTACCACTTCTTATCATTCTACATTGGACATTCAGAAAACAAATAGATCATAACAGAATAACATAGAAGGTCTCTGGCTGTGATCAAGATGGCATCTGAGGCAGTCAGTTAAGCATCTGACTTCAGCTCAGGTCACAATCTCGTGGTTTGTGAGTTTGAGCCACATGTAGGGCTCTGTGCTGACAGCTCAGAGCCTGGAGCCTGCTTTGGATTCTATGTCTCTCTCTCTCTCTCTCTCTCTCTCTCTCTCTCTCTGTCTCTGTCTCTCTGCCCCTCCCCTGCTTGTACTCTATCTCTCTCAAAATTAATAAACATTAAAAAAATTTAAGTAATAAAAAAATTAAAAAGATGGCATCTTAGCCAAACGAACTCATTATTGGCCCTCCATATCTTTCCCCTTGGTTTCTGAGGTTTTCCCTAATCTTACAAAGTATAAGACAGTCTATATCATGTCCTTTGCTCTACACTTTTACTTTTTCTACATTATAATATAATTTATATAAGGATTAATTTATTTTGTTTCAGTTATTTCAGAGATAGATTTCACTTTGGTGATTTACAAACTGATAGGATCATAAATCTGAAAGTAAAATGGTGCCTTCAGATTTGGATTTTCCTTTTTTTTTCCCCAAATTTGTTGAGGTATGATTGAAGAAACTAACTCCACATAATTACTTTTGTGCGTGTGAGTGTGTGGTGAAAACACTTAACCATTTATGAACCTAGCACATTTCAAGTGTACAATACAGTACCGTTAACTGTAATCACCATGCTATGTGTTAGATCCCCAGAACTTATTCCTCTTATAAATGACAGTTTGTATCCTTTGACCAACATCTCCCCATTTCCTCTACCCTCAGCCCCTGGCAACCACCATTCTTCCTATTCAACCTCTGGTTTTACAATCAATTTCACAACTTTTCCTTTTCAGACTTAAAAATTCAAATTAGTAATGCCTTATTGCACAAGGATAAAAATTAAATAAATGAACAAATTGTGCTTGTTAACTGGAGTTATTACCAATAAAATGTAGCTAAAATTATAGTTTGGGAGATTATCTTCTTTCCTTCAAGAATGCAGTCACTGAGAAAGGATGTGAGCACAATCTAGCCATGAATACATTTTATTAAAAGGTTGATTAATATAGTCACAAATTAAATTATGTTATAAGATTCAGAAAGTGAAAAAGACATTAGAGATTGCATAAGCCATCATTTATTTAAAAGGAAAAGGAGACCGAGGCCACTTGTGAGATTCACCCAGCATCATGTTTATACAAGAGGTAATGTCTGGCCCACAGCTCCTGAACGTCTTGCCCACAGCTCTTAAAACACTGACATTCTTCCTTCTCCCCTGACGCCATTTTCTTGACTCACAGATATAACAAAAAAGCACATTTTAATTTTGTTTTTACTTCCTATCATTATGGATCTAAAAATATGAGAGACGGCAAGGTGACTTACAGTCAATTTGCTCATCTAGGATACATGCCTTGATTTTCAATGAATTGTGAAGACATCCTGCGGTCAGACACCTGCAGGCAATCAACCACATGCTTTACCTGCTGTACCTCACAACGCCAGTTACTGGCATGCACATAAGAGTAGCAGTCATCCATTGTGGTGGGCAGCAAAGAACACCTCAGCAGGAAGAGTGAATCAGGAAGAGTTGGGCCACCCTTGGCTCTCAACTTTGCCCTGTCAGAAATAAGGTGTTTTCATCAGGATCAAGGAGCTGATTCTCACTCATTTTCCTGATCTTTGCCAACTGACCGAGATTGTCGCTACCGAGCATGGACAGGAAAGTTAAAACCCAAATTCTTTAATCCAGCCTAGACAAGAAGTCTGATTTGTCCAGCAATGAAACACTGCCTGATTTAACCTTTGTATGAAAGGAAGCTTTTGAAAATGTGTTTATCTTTTGAATCCATTAGATTATTCTCTACAAATTTATTGCCTTGGGTAGAAAAAAAGATGTTTCTGAAATTTCAGCTAGATATAGCAAATGCAGTGATTCTGAAACACAGTGATTTTTTTTCTTCTCTGGTGCCAAAGTTTGTCTAGCTATTTTTATCATACAGTATTGACATATCAAATTTTAAAGGGTAATATAATAAAATATAATTTTCCCATAATTGGAACTAATATTATTTTTAATTTTCCCTTCTAATATAAAAATATTGTTTAAAAAAGAATACATGTTCAGTGCAGAAATAAACATAGAGGGTGCCTGGGTAGCTCAATCAGTTAAGTGGCTGACTCTTGATCTGGGCTCAGGTCACCATCTCGTGGTTTGTGGGATTGAGCCCCATGTCGGTTCTGTGCTAACGGCACAAAGCCTGCTTGGGATTCTCTCTCTCCCTCTCTCTCTCTGCCCCTCCCCTGTTCATGTTCTCTCTCTCAAGATAAATAAATAAACCTTTTTTAAAAATGCACAAAAGGAAGAAATCATCTAGACACACGATTCACTCAATGGCTTTGAAAATATTTGTATATATCTGTGTGTGTATGTGTGTATGTGGGCCTTTCTATAAAAAAAAATGGAAGCATCATTACAAAATCTTCTTTTCTTCATTTCTTCATTTACAGTGATTATGTTTCCACATTTAAAACTATACTTTTATGGCATTTTAATCTTTCTTAATGTTTATTTATTTTTGAGAGAGAGAGAGAGAGACTGACAGAGCATGAGCAGGAGAGGGGCACAGAGTGAGGGAGACACAGAATCTGAAGCAGGCTCCAGGCTCTGAACTGTCAGCAGAGAGCCCAATGTGAAGCTTGAACTCACAAACTGTGAGACTATGACCTGAGCTGAAGTCAGATGCTTAACTGACTGAGCCACCCAGGCGCCCTATACTTTTATCACATTTTAAAGAATATTTTATAATGTGTTCTGTTAAAGTGCAATGATTTATTTTAGAAATTTCCTGTTCTTGGATGTTTAGATTGTTTCTGATTTTTGCTGTTATCGATAATGCTTATTTAATATGATATTTCTCTTTTACAGCTCAGAATGAATTACTATGAATGAGTGGTAAGTCAAAGAGTATGCTCACTTTTATCTTTAACAATTTTATACCACTTATGCTTCTACTATTCAAGGGCTGTTATTCATTTGTTCATTTAAATAATGTTTAATGGATGCCCACTCTGAGTCAGGCACATGCTCCATGGTAGGGTAAATGAGTGAGGAAAATAGACACAATATCAGACCTATAGATGGAAATACAGTATAATAGAGGATATAGGTGGTTAATCAAATAATTACATCCTAATATATACCATGAAAAAGCAAAGTAAGGCTGAATAAGAACATTTAGCAGAGACACTTTATTTAGAGACAAGATGTTTCCCTGAAGAGGTGACAATGAAACCAATGTCTGAAAGATGAATAAAAGGATGGATTGATTAGTTCAAGTGAGAAAGGGCTAAGAAGCAAGAGTTCCAGGGACAGGAAGCATTCAGACTTTTGCCAAGACTTAGCCAGTTTATATCAGAAAGAGTGACAATATTGTTAATTGTAAAATTAGCATTTTCCCACTGCTCAGAGAATTGGAGGACTGGGGAAAGATTAAATTAGTTATAAAGAAAAAAGAAACTGCCTTTTCTTTGTATTATGCATACATATTTAATCCCACTATGACATAGCCAACTCTTTCTTTTTTGTATGTTTCTTTGATTACTGGTGCAATTTACTCATTTATAAATTATCTGGGAATGTCCTATGCCTGCTATGTTATTAACATCAATTTAAAAATAATTTTATATGTAAATATATTGACCTATTGTCACATTTTATAAGTAGTTTCCTTCTAGATTTTGAGGGAAGATAATGCTATTATTGATATACGGAAGCTTCATTTCATGCAGTCAAATCTATCATGTTTCTTTTATGCTTTATGACTTGGGTATCATATTTAGCCTTTCCCTACTAAGATTACACAAACACTCTAACCCTTTCTTGTGTCTACTGTTGGAAGTACTTTTGTTGGGCTCACTGAAAGGAATTATTACTTCTCAGAAGGTGATTTAATCTTGAGTTATATATATTTAGGCATTATTAACCACATAGCCTTAACCCTTTATAACCCTTAGCTAACCCTTTATAATCCATCTATATGATCTAGTAAGTAATATTCATACATGCAGAAAATGACTTGAAAACTAACACCATTCTGTAAATGCAATGAAATAGCCTATGGCTGCTGTTCAATACCATGTGTTGGCACATACTTCCAAGTAGTTATCCACCTTCACGGTGGATTTGCACCAACAGTCTATGGTGTTGTGATGGAAAGAAACTAAGCTCCTGCCAAGGATTTTGGGTTCCGTCTCAAGTCTACTTTCAGTAGTGTGAAATTTGGGATGTGAGTTTGACATCTGAGCTCCTAATTAAAGAAAAATTAATATCATGCCTCACCTATTGCAAGGATTATATTACATTAGCTCATTCATTCATCAGGGATTTAGTGATTATTTTGGCATTTACTATGCTAGTCTCGTGGGAATGTGCATACGTTAAAACAAAATCATACACTTGAGAAACATTGTGAAGCCTCTAAATAATCATTTGTATCAAAGTTTGGTGAGATCTATATGAGAGATATAATCTGGAAGCTGAGGGAGCACAGATGGAAAGTACTTAGATGAGACAGTGAAAGGTATGGAAACATTTTTAGACAAGCTGATGCCTTGGCTGAATACTCCAAAAGGGCTAGAGACAGTCTCTTGAAGAGTAATGGATTAGGGTGTCTCTAGCCAACATCCTGATATAAGACATACTGTTTTCGAACTGCGAATAAATTCCTATGGGTAGAGAGGAGGTTCACAGTGTGTGAAGAGACTGAAGAGCTTTGGAGGTTTTTACATGACAGGTAGATAGTTTGGACTCCAAATGCTACAGAGAGTTACTAAAGATTTTTAGCTGCCAAGTCACAGAATCAGAAGGACAGAAATAAAGTCGCTTTCAAAAGTTAAAAAAAAAAAAGAGCACACCACTATAAGATGTTAATGTGTTAGTCACCAAATTTGGAAATGTTGAAGAAAATCCAGGAAAATGAAAGACTGACTCTAGAAAAATAAGAAAATCCACAATATAAATAGTAATGTTTTAATAATTAGATTTAAACGGAAGAGTTCTAACTGTGCAAATTCTGAGGACATCTGGGTAGCTCAATCAGTTGAGCATCCAACTCTTGATTTTGTCTCAGGTAATGATCTGAGGTTTGTGGGATCAAGTCCTGCCTTGGGCTCTTCACTGAGCATGGAGCCTGCTTAGGTTTCTCTCTCTCTCTCTCTCTCTGTCTGTCTCTCTGTCCCCTCCTCTGACCCCCTACCCTGCTCATGCATATACTCTTTCTCTCTGTCAAATAAAATTTAAAAATAATGATAAAAATAAAATCAGAAAATTCTAAATTACTTATGGAAAAAAATAAAGGAGCAAGAATATTCAGAAGAACTATGAAAAATAAATCATGATAATTTTCTAAAATATGGTACATATGCATGAATAGATATGTAGACCAAAGGAATAGAAGAATAAGACTGGGAATAATCCAAACGCGCATGGAAATTTTGTATATAAGAAAGGAAATATCTCAAATTAGTGGAGTTACGGACTTGTGAATAAATGATTTGGAGTCGACCGGTTAGAAAATTTAGATTTCTATCTCAAGACATGTATAAACTCGAAATTAATAAAGATTCGTGGAAAAAAATAAAACCATCCATGTGCTTGAGGAAAATGAGTGCATCATTTTATAACCTTGCAGTAGGGAAAGATGTTCTAGTTATGATCCCAAACCTAAACACCATAAAAACTATAAACTGAAAAAATTCAACTATACGTACATATTTTAAAGACATGCCTACATGGTAAAAACTATCACTAAGTCAAAATAAGAATAAACACTTTGAAAATTTTTCATGTTAAAAGAAGTATATCCCTATAAATAGAGATCCTCAAGAATTCAGCAAGAAAAAGACCAATAGCTCATTAAATAACTGAACACAGTATAGACCTGGTTCACAGAAAAAGAGATACAAACAGTCCTTTAGTAAATGAAAAGATGTTTCACTCAATTCCAAATATGAGAAATGCAAAAATCCAAAAGGTTGACCCCACATTCTGTTGATAAGACAATGGAGTAAATGTATTTTCCTACACTGCCATCAAGAAAGTGAACTTGAAACAACTCGTATTGCAGAAAAATTTTGTCAACATCTGTCGAAATTACAAACGCACCATCCTTTGATTCTGCAATCTCACTTTTGGGTATCTATCCTCCTAGAGATACCTGAACATGTATAAAATAATAAATGTATAAAGTTAATCATGTGGCATCTTTTTAATTCTAGCAAACTAAAATTTAAGGTATAACACCACATCAAAATATTGTGCAGCATTTTTAAAAATGTAAACTCTCTCTGTCCTGATATTCAATGATCTCAAGAATATATTTTTAAATGAAAAAATAAAAAGCTTTAGGACAGTGAGTTACAAAGAAGGGAAGAGAATATATACTAGTATTTCTGAGAATTTACATAAGGAAATGCTGAGAAAAAAACACAAATTAAAAATAGGAGTAATTACATAGGGAGTAGGTATGATAGAACAAGATGAAGATTAGAATAAGACTTCCTTTGTATGCCTTTTATAGTGCTGGGATTTTAATATAAATTTTCATTCAGAATTTAAAAGTAATCCAAAATAATAAAATAAGGCCTAAATAAAAATACCATTTTATTTACATATGTAATGTTTACAAAATCTATAGACAATTGAAGTAAAAAAAAGTATATAAAATGGAAAGAAGATTCATAATTTATTTTTTAATTTTAATTTTTTTTCAACGTTTATTTATTTTTGGGACAGAGAGAGACAGAGCATGAACGGGGGAGGGGCAGAGAGAGAGGGAGACACAGAATCGGAAACAGGCTCCAGGCTATGAGCCATCAGCCCAGAGCCTGACGTGGGGCTCGAAATCACGGACCGCGAGATCGTGACCTGGCTGAAGTCGGACGCTTAACTGACTGAGCCACCCAGGCGCCCCCATAATTTATTTTTTAAAGTATTTACTTTCATAAGTGTTTTATTTTTTTAATTTTTTTACCTTTTTTTTTGAGTTTTTGAGAGACAGAGAGAGACAGAGAATGAATGGGGGAGGAGCAGAGAGAGAGGGAGACAGAGAATCTGAAGCAGGCTCCAGGCTCTGAAATGTCAACACAGAGCCTAACGTGGGGCTTGAACCCATGAACTGTGAGATCATGACCTGAGCCAAAGTCAGAGGCTTAACTGACTGAGCCACCCAGGCACCCCTATAAGTGTTTTATGGTGGAAGAACTTCAGACATTCATAACAATTATAAAATAATAGACATAGATGCCTTCTGTGCCATCTTTGTTACCCGTCTCTTGGGTGTAGTTGGATTATAAAATATATAACACATATCATAACAATGATAAAAGAATAATTTTAAGGTTTCATGGGATATAAATTAAAAAAACATGTTTATTGAAATTATATGACTAATTCGAGCTTCAAGGAAATTGAATCCACTTGTATATTATTAATATTGTAGATATGGAAGGTGTCAGTGTCTATGTGGTTTATTAAAAATAATGTTCAATTTTTTTGTTGCTCTGGGAAGTTTATTTTGGTTTCTTTTTATATACTTGATGAGGATTGTAAAGCTCCACGTAGAAAACCAACCAAGGCTAAAATCAATAGCATCATCAGTCACTTGCTACTTCTTAGAGACCCAGGGTGTTCTGCTGTAGCATTCAAAGTCATGCCTGTGAGAAATGGAGCTTTAACCATGGAAGTTAGAGCAATTGAATACTAAAATGGATTTGACTACTTTAGAAGAAGTCTTTCGAAAGCCTTTTAGATTCTTCTGGTAACAAAACTATTTATTTCTACAAAGCTTCAACCCTGAATTGACTGAAATGACAGACTTGGACAGAAATCATCAGGAAAATGTACAGTCAAAACTGTCAATCCAGGAATCACAGACAACCACAAAGCAACAGGCCAGAAAACAACCATGTCTGTGGCCTTTATTGAGGGAAGGGTGATGGATAATTAAGAGAGAGAAACCCATTTTGCTTAATATTCCTTCAAATTTTTGGTGGAGCAAGGAATGAATGTTCAAAACAAGAAAATGAAAGATTAAATTCTTCAAATTAGCAAAAGATGACAGAGAAAGGAAGGAGGAGGTGGGAACAGTAATTATTTAGTACATATTCAAATGATTCATTTAGCTTTCTAGACAAATAGAACTAATTGTAAGAGGGGATCAAAGTTACAATCCAATTGCTTCATTGCCTTTCATTTAGTCTTTATTTATTTATTTATTTGCTCTTTTTAAATAAGTCTTTTTTAAAAGATGGGGTAGCAATAATAAAGATCTTGGCAAAGAAAATCAGTAATGTAGAACCTGATTTATTAGCAAGTAATGGACCAGCTAAGGGATTCTACAAACAGCCGCAAGTTGCCATCATATACATTGGTAGAGGGTTTCGATCAGCAATTAGATTTGTCAGTATCAATTCCTGGGACCTACATTTTGTTCTTCTTTCCTTACTTGCTTTCCAGTAAAGGGTCAAAGAGCAAAATTTCTTGGAAAAACATAAATTAGTAGTTTCAAATAATTACTTCTAACATTTTCCTTTAATTTTTAAGCATTATTAGTCAGCTGAAAGAAAATTTTGGCATCTGGTCATTATGTGAGGATTTAAAATGAAATCAATGACATTCTAAAGTGACAGATGGAACTTCAATTGTATACAATGAAAGAAAGCTGAGGGTTCTTGGTGCACTGAATTTTAATTTAGTGGTAATAAAAAAATAAGAATTTGAAAAGCACTCATTCCTTTTTATGAAGATGAATGATTATGAAACTACATGGCTTATGTAAATTTTTAGAATTTAAGGCATTTCTAATTTATGTTGAATATAGACAGAATAAATTGACTGGGGTGCTGGATAACCTTATATAAAATCTTCTCTATATAAATAACAGTGCACCCCACCACAGCTCTCATCCTGTCATTGAGCTCTGTTTTTGACCTCATGTCATGTATTAGAATTAGTCTTTGTAGATTTATTTCTGTGTTTACCTGTTCATTGCCTCTCTCTCTTCCTGCAAACTGAGAGCTGCATGATGACAAGCATCATTTATGATTTGTTTTGTTTTTCATTGAGTATTTAGCATAGTGTAAGTGCTCAGTACACATTTGTTGACTTAATAATTGTTAATCAGGCAATACAACCATCAAAACAGAAAGTTTTTATCTTCTGTTTGGAATCAAGATGTGAGATCACTTAGTTAATGGTTCAGAGGCAAGCTTCTCAAGTTTTGGTCACTAATTTTTTTTTCTGTCTTGCTTGACAGTTTTATGTACATTTTCTGCATTTATGGATTTTCAGGGTATTGCATGTACTTACCTGGTACCTGGAAGAGGATATGGTACACCAAGCCTAAGGAGTCCTTTTACAATCTTCAATATCTCTTCCAAGCTTATTATTTTTCTATTTCTAAGTTTATTATTGGACAGTTAACCTCTGCCTAGAATATATGATGATTCTTCTAAGAGATGTCATCCTGCCAAACCCATTTTTTTTTAATGCTAAAAATATCACTTGCCCAAGAGAAGCTATGAGGTGTACTTTTCTACTGAGAAAAAGTACTCCCTTTTTTGTGTCTGATTGCTATTTATATATAACTACAAATCTAAAGCTCTGTGCAGACACCTTCCTAAAAACTGTATTATTTACCACAGCTCTGTTGGCTTAGGAATTATTTTCAACATTCAACAAATGACTCAATGAAAGCATTAAATACCTTCCTGAAATTCTTCAGTTGGTAACTGATGAAGCTAACGTTCAAAACCAGGTCATCAAGCTGAACAAAGCTTATACTCATAAGCTTTTTAGTTGAAATAAGTACCTCATTTTTATCTCTGAAATAGGTAAAGGTATTGGGCTCAAGAGTTATACTGTAAGCTAAGGTTTTAATAGGTGAAAGTGATGAACTGACCTCATTTCATGATGAATGCGGAGGAAAATGGCCACAGATGGGTATTTGGCTATAAAAAAAAAAAAAGTTGAGGGGCGCCTGGGTGGCTCAGTCGGTTGGGCAGCCGACTTCGGCTCAGGTCATGATCTCGCAGTCGGTGAGTTCGAGCCCCGCGTCGGGCTCTGTGCTGACAGCTCAGAGCCTGGAGCCTGTTTCGGATTCTGTGTCTCCCTCTCTCTGACCCTCCCCCATTCATGCTCTGTCTCTATCTCAAAAATTAAAAAAAAAAGTTGAGAGGGGGGAAAATATGACTCCTACCTTTATGTCTTTCCCTATGATATTTCTGACCTTAATGAAATTTATCCTAAAAAAGAGTAGTTTTGATTCAAATCAAGCAGAACTACATGCACCTTTGACCAATAATATGGTATTGTAGACAGAGAGAGGTAAAAGCCTCATTAAACCTAATTACAATGTAGTTCACAGACATGTTTTCTAACAAAGACCTTGGCTGTCCTTCCAATTAGTTCTTAAGGCCCTTTATTTTGGTTAACCACTACCTAGATGAGAGAATGTTTCAGACAGGAAATCACTGCTGCGTCTTCAGTCTAAGTGTAGAAGGCTCCATTTTGGGCCATGTGGCTCTGTCTGCTTGCATATTTCATTTGGAATTCATATAATCAGTCATTATGAGCACTTGCTGCATACAAAGAATTGAGTTATTGAGCCCAAATATACAATGATCAATAGGTTATTCTAAAAAGTTTTTAATTATTGTATAATAGAAAACATAATTCATTTTCAGGGTAGTAATTTGAACAATGCAGAGGGAATCATTCCCTCCACCCTACAAAATTCCTCTACTTTACCATTCTTGCCACAGCGTCATTCTCTGAATTACAGTTAGCAATTACTTCTCAATTAACAATTACTCCTCAATTTCCTCCACCCAAAAAATGTTTTTGCAACTGCTGTGTATATACATATGTATACTTATAATAAACTTATTTTATGTACATTAAACCATATTCTAATAATGTTCTGCATCTTTTCTCATTTAATGTAATAACAATAAATCTTGAAATACTCCAAAGCAGTACAGAGAGAATAAAATAGAACATAATAACCCGATGCATGAATGTGGCAAAATTACTTAATGAGTTTCTATTGAAGGATATTTAAATCCTTTATTGCAACATTGCAGTGAATATTTGTACCTATATCTTTGTACTTTCATGGAAAAATATCTGTATGATGAAGTTTTGTTAGTGGAATTACTGGGTCAAAGAGTATATGTATTTTAATTCTAATAGTTATTATTAAACTACCTACCAAACACATTTTTCCCTTTGTGCTATTTATGTGCGAGAATGTTTGGCAAGAAACTATATAAATAGCTTTTTAATAATCAAAATAAAATATGTGCATCATTAAAATATTTAATAATATTTTTATTATAATAAAATAATAAAGCCTCACAATAAAAACAAGCCTTTGTTTTTTGCATTCTCTGTTCTAAAAAGAAATGAAATTTTAACTCTTTTATCTCTGTGCTAAATTCTTCTGGTAATTACTTCCTATGTTTTTGTGATTTATGATAAGAAATCTATTTGGTCTTCATCCACGTTACTTTCACAAAGCTCCTAAAACTCTTGGAATTTCCAAAGTAAAGGAACTATAAAGGTGTCTTTTGTTATGTTAATGAGGTGACTTTTGGAAAGCCCCTAAGAAGAAGCTGGTTGCGAGTGAAGCCAACCATTTGATTAGAGGGTTGGGACTGAAAGTTCCTTGACTTCAGGGGAGGGGAAAGAGGTTGGAGTTTGAACCAATCACCAGTGGCCAATGAGTTCATCAGTTCTGCCTATGTAATAAAGCCTCCATAAATAAAATAGGAGAGGATTCAGAGATTCTGGGTTGGTGAACACACATAGGTTCTGGGAGAATGGCATGCCCAGAGAGGGCATTGAATCTCCACACACTTTCCCCACATCTTGCTTTATGCACCTCCCCCATCTGTTTGTTCCTGAGTTGTGATCATTTATAATAAAATAGTAATCTAGCAAGTACAATGTTTCTCTGAGTTCTGAGAGCCTCTTTAGCAAATTAATCAAACCCACGGAGAGTATCATAGGCACTTCTGATCTATAGTCAGTAAGTCAGAAGTACAGGTAATAATCTAAGTTTGTAATTGGTATCCTGAGTTGGAGGGAGTCATTCACTGGAACCTCCAGTCTATAGCCACAGGTGACCACCTAATCTTGTGACAGGCATCTGATAGGGGTTCAGGGAGAGTCTTATAGGTCTAAATCCTTAATCTGTGGAATCTGATACTGTCTCTGGGTGGAGAGTGTTGGAATTGTTTCAAATTCTGACAGCAGCAGGGTATCCAATTGCTTATTGGTGGTAGGAAACCCCTCCACTCTAAGAATTGGAATCAGGACCTCTATATCTCTAAGTTATGTTTTACTAAGATTATTGATTAACAAATTTTAGATATTATGTAATCCATTGCTATTATGACAAATGGGGATTTTCATACATTATTACATTCTTAGTCACTCAAATGATTGATTGCCAACTTCCTTTTCTCAACATAGTTGGTCACTACAATTAATAAGTATACC
Organism: Prionailurus viverrinus; assembly: GCF_022837055.1. NCBI lineage: Eukaryota > Metazoa > Chordata > Mammalia > Carnivora > Felidae > Prionailurus > Prionailurus viverrinus. Next base: position 71,510,407 of record NC_062563.1, read on the forward strand.
ATATATATCAATAACTTTACGCAGTATAAAAACCTTATTTCTAGTTCCATCACATAAAGACATCTTCTCTTGAATTCACCTTTATTAGTTGAAAATACTTCTCTCTTCCTTTCTTCTTATCTTTCCACTGCCCATATGCTGGCCTCTTTATTTTACTTCCATATAGTAAAGATACATAATATACACACATAACATACACATACATAAATATGTAAAGTATATATTCTGTCCTAAACCAGTTTAAGCCTTATATAATTTGTCCATGAGCTAATTTTAATGCTGAAAATCAACAAAGGTTTAAATTACTGTGAATATGAACATATAGTTTACTGTATAGCCAGAGTATATTGATTACAGTTCCTTTTGTATCAGTTTTAATTTTTTTTCTTTTTGAATATTATAGCTTGTATTATATTATATCATATATCTTGTATATGACACTTTAGGCCAAATATCCCATAGAAAATACAAAAAGAGCATGTACAAGGAACAATACAAAAGAAGCAATCTAGATGTCTAGGATGTGAACAGAGATATCTATAGATACAGATATAGATATAGATAGATATAGATACACACACACACACACACACACACACACGTTTCTAGCTTCTTTTTCTCATTATTATGGTTGTGAGATGAATCTGTGTTGTTACATGTAGCTACAGTTTGTTTTTATACCTGACTACAATTCCATTGTTTGAAAATTGAGGAATATAGCCGTTCTGTCATTGAACATTTAGGCTCTTTCCAGTGTTTGCCTGTCATGAATAAAATTGTTATGAACATTCTTGTATGTGTCCTTTGGTTGCACATGGATATCATAAATTACTTATATTTTTAGCCTGTTTAATAGATATGATCAAATTGTTATGCAAAGTCCTGTACCAATTTATAATTCTACTAGTAATGTATAAGAATCTCCATTGTTCTGGGGCACCTGGGTGGCTCAGTCAGTTAAGTGTCTGACGTTGACTGAGGTAATGATCTCACAGTCCATGAGTTTAAGTCCCACATTGGGCTCTGTGCTGACAGCTCAGGGCTTAGAGCCTGCTTTGGATTCTGTGTCTTCCTCTGTGCCCTTTCCCCACTATTGCTCTGCTTCTCTCTCTCTCTCTCTCTCAAAAATAAATAAACATTAATTAAAAAAAAAACTTGTGAGACATTCAGTGTTTTTTGCATATCTTCAAATGTATTTAGTATACCTTCATATCTGAATGAAAATTTTGAGTATAGATTTGAATATTAATTTCCTATAGTACTTTAAAGGGATTACTCTTGATTTCAGCATCGAGTGTTGCTGGTGATATGTTTGATGCTGGACTAATTCTTTTTGTTTTGTAGATTGCATTTTGGTTTTATTTATTTTATTTGTTTTGTTTGATTATTTATTGACAGAACTTTTTTTTTTTTAATTTTATACTCTAGAAGTTTGATTCCCAAAATACTATATCTAGGTATGGCTTTTGCATTACTGTCTGGGCATATGGTGGGCATGTCAATTGAACTTTAACTCTGCAATATTATATCTGTTTTTGTTTGTTTGTTTGTTTTGTTTGTTTATTTATTTATTTAGAGAGTGAGAGAGAGAGAGAGCATGAGCAGGGGTGGGGCAGCGGGAGAGGAAGAGACAGAATCCCAAGCAGACTCCACACCATCAGGGAAGAGCCCAACGTGGGGGTGGAACCCAGGAACTGTGAGATCACATCCTGAGCTAAGAACAAGAGTCAGGTGCTTAACCGGCTGAGCCATCCAGACATCCCTTGTATTATATGTTTGATAATGTTTTCCTATTTTCTTTCTTATTTGGGGAACTCACGTTTGTTATTTTGGACTTCAAGAACTGATGCTTTTTTTCTTTTCTTTTTTTCAAACTGCATATCTAGTTGTCTTTCACTTTTCCTGAGAGTAACTCACACAAGGAATGTTCTGTTTTATTCCATTTCATTTGATAATATGCTCTGATGATATGATCACATACTCAGTGTAATCATAATTATTAAGAGAGATAATATATGTGATTCAAATGGTATAGGTTAGGCACCTAATAAATGTTAATTGAATTTATGAACAAAAATATACACACATACCATATTTTTAAACTTTCCATATTTTCAAATCACATAAAATTCTATTTGTCTCTAAAGTAGTTCCAATAGTATTTAAATACATTCATCAAATGTCATGCATGTATATATGTATACATATATGTATAGGGATATCAATATAGACATATGAGAGATGAAGAGAGAGTATATATGCTTAAATGTATACACATGCACATGCCAGTAAAAGACAATACCAACACAGAATTTCCCCATGCTTTGATTGCAGTCTTACATTCTTAATTAGTTATAGTGAGCCCCGTAGACTATACTGTAAGCTCTAAACAAGTGAGAGTCAGTATTCTATGTTGAAATGTTCTCTGCCAACAGTGCTTTACCTCGATATCCTGAGTGTATTATTTTTTTAAATTTTTTGTAATGTTTATTTTTGAGAGAGAGAAAGAGAGAGCACAAGTGTGGTGGGGAGGGGCAGAGAGGGAGACACAGAATCAGGCTCCAGGCTCTGAGTTGTCAGCACAGAACCCAATGTCGGGCTCAAACTCACAACCATGAGATCATGACCTGAGCTGAAGTTGGATGCTTAACCGACTGAGCCACCCAAGTGTATTACTTTTTCTTTAATTTTTTAATGGATATTTATTTTTGAGAGGGAGAGAGACAGAGTGCAAGCAGAGGAGGGGCAGAGAGAGAGGGAGACACAGAATCTGAACCAGGCTCCTGGCTCTGAGCTGTCAGCACAGAGTTGGACGCTGGGCTCAAACTCACAAACTGTGAGATCATGACCTGAGCTGAAGTCGGATGCTCAACCAACTGAGCCATCCAGGCACCACCCTCCTTCCCCCCAGTGTATGCTTATGTGTGTAGCTTCTTCTATCGTGAGGTCTCATTCTGCTGTTTTCAGTGTCTTAGCAAAGACTTCTGACTCATCAAAACTGACAAAATACATAAAAAGAAACCCGGGAAAAATATCATTCTATATTTTCAAATGCAAATTCTAGAGCATCTTTAGGTAGATAAAAAAAAATACACTTTAGAAGCTAAGTATAGATTGTGGGAAGACATTTGACATTATAAAGTTATAAAGGCAGCTGTAAACTTCTCTGGAAACTGAAAGGAATGCCAATACTTGTGTGAATCACACTGGAATTAACTTGGCTGGTTCCCAAAAATAATTTTTTAAATGGAAGAGTAATTGCCAGTCTATGAGGTCAGAAACAGCTCCAAAGGAGTCATGCTTATCTTTGGTTCAGTTATTTCACTGCTAGTAGCTTTGCTCTTCTTGCTAAATAGGTGTTGTATATTGGTTTGGTATGGTTTCAAATCCACTTTTTACGACTCAGGTGAAGTTGTTTTCATCTAAGGGTGAATTTTACATTGAGGAAGGTGTGTTGGGATGTTGTTATCAACATCTGTTAATTGTCAAGAAGTACTCAGTAGCTCAACTGTTAACAGGTGCTGCTAAGAACGTATCAGTAAGAACATATGGAAGAGAAGCTATGACAAAATTGATATTTAAACTTTAAATATCAAGAATTTGCGAGGACTTACCAAGTGTTCAGTCTGGGCAAGACTACCCTTTGCTGATCTAAATAGCTTTCCAACAACTGTGGGCCATTTGTTTCTGCTACAGCAAGGCAACTTTTTTCCAGTAGTGGTGAAAATTGTGCAGCGGCCCCTTGAAGGAAATCATCCTGCCCACCAGAACTGGCAGCTTCATTTCCCTAGCAACCTGCTCCAGCAACAAGGGTCCTTTGCTCTGGCTCTTGCAGCACTTGGTTGGCAAAGCCGACTCTTCGGAGAACCAACTTGTTGAAAGGTACAACTAAATTTTGACTTTGTTTCTTCCATCTATCCTTCGCCTTGAACAAGAATGTAATTAATCTCTTATTGGTTTGGAGTATGTTATTTTTATTAGCTTATTAAAATATGTAATTGGCTTGGGAAATATTACTATAGGTTATAATTCCTGTAGTGAACCTATATTAAATTATTGGCAAAGACATTCTTAGTTTCTGAGCATAATTTGCCTCAAACAAAACAAGTTATATGTGAAAGAATCCTAATACAAAAGACAAAACATAGTTTATATGTAGGGGCCATTTTTCATGAACAGTAGTCATTTGAATCTTAGACTTATAGCAGGTAACACAAAGTTCTTTCGTGATTTATACAAACCCCCCCCCCACCGCCCGCGGCGCCCCGCCGTGTTAATTACTTAGGGGTGTGTGTTTGTGTGTGTGTGTGTGTGTGTGTGTGTGTGTTTACCATATACCACATTGGTCTTTTTTCTACTATGGATGATGTTATTCTATCCAGCAATTTAATTTTTTTATGATTGTTTATTTTTGAAAAGGAGAGACACAGAGTAAGAGTGGGGGAGGGGCAGAGAGAGAGGGAGACACAGAATGGAGAAAGGGAGACACAGAATGCAAAGCAGACTCCAGACTATGAGCTGTCAGCACGGAGCCTGATGTGGGGCTCAAACTCACAGACCATGAGATAATGACCTGAGCTGAAGTCGGCGGCTTAACCGACTTCGGTGGCTTAAGTCGGTGGCTTAACCGAGCCACCCAGGTGCCCCATATCAAACAACTTAATAGAGAATTTAAGTATAAAAGTTGTGAGCTGAAGTATCCATATGTTAATGAGCAAAAGGGTAAACTCCAATGTGTTTAAGTAGTAAAACAATAGTAAAACAATAAAGATAAGGGGAATAAACAAAGCAGAATTTGGGATAAGGGCAAAGGGGTACTTATAATAATAGAATTTAAAGTAATGCCAGAAAAAAAAATTCCAGTAGCAAAAAGAAAAAAAAAATTAGAGAAATGAGCAGTTTGAAGAAATGAAAAAAATTAGCTAATTCATGATTCATAGGAAACAAGAAGATAAAAACTGGAGACAGTATAACAACCTAAGAAGCAATGCTGGCAAAGAAAATGAAGTTAGCAGAATTGGAAAGAAATGAAAAAATAACTACTGACTAAAACTCACCGGGGAATACTTTTTTAAAAATGTGAACATACATAAACCAGCAGGACCAAGTAAAATGGGTCCCTGGGTGTTGAGGGAATTGACTAATGAACTTCCGAGCACAGTCACAATTGCAGCTGGAAAGTCATGGAGCACTACAGAGAACTAGAAAATTGGAAAACAACAAATGTGGCATCATTTACTGAAAAGGGGGAAGCATTGTTCTATCATGTACCTTCCAGTAAGCTGAATGCCAACACTTTAAAAGAACAAAATAGACTATTAGAGCTGCCCTACTTGAGTTCCTCCAGGGCAAGCACTTTAGTGTGCATGGTATATGACTCAATTTGCAGGACAAGGGGCAACTCAGTAAATAATGTTTGCCCGAGAGGGTAACTGAGTCACAGTCAATATGACCTACTTGGCCCGTTCACTTTTTTCCCACAAAATCATATACAGGATAACAGAAATTAAAAGCCACATAGCTAAACATTCTTGATACTCATAGCACAGAATTATTCACCAAGAATAACACTACTTTGCAATGCAATGGGATAGAAGACATGAGTGTTAATTTTATTTTATCATAGAGCTCTCAAGGGCTTAGATGTTTGGCTGGATTTCAGTCCCAGCTCCCACAATCTATTTTTTGACTACAGAAATTTATCATATCTCTGAGTTACAGATTGTTCATCAATAAAATGTCTAATAATAATGATTACTTATTTATGTGATGTTTTTCATAAAAAACAGGGCAGCTACTGTGAAAATTAAATAGATAACATGAGTAAACAAGCTCATTACATCAAACAGCACCTGGAAAAATACCAGGGGCTTCAATAAAATTTAGTTCTATTCCCTCTCTCCATCTCTAACACAAAAACATTCTTTAATTCTTTAGCATAACCATTAAGTTTTGAATATAATTAGATGGGAGATACCTTTCTATATTAACGTTAATTAGATTGAAATAGGGGGTCTCTACAGGAAAACCAAAGTTCAGCCTCTTGGTAAAACATTGCACAAACGTTTGTTAAGTCATCTCTTCATACAGAGAAACTAAATTTCTAATCGTGGCTTTGGCTTCTTGTGTACATTTGGACTTGAGAGGTATCAATAAGGTAATGTGGCATATCCCAATGGAAGCGGCAAAATATGATGATGGGCTGTTCATTACCGTGTAAATGATAAAAATACACTATGTGTATAGCTTTTTTTATTCTCTGTAAAAAGCTTTATTCATTCTTTTTTCATTCTATGTAAATGTGCTTTCTTTAAATTAATTTGAAGTTATTGCAGTTAATTCACAGCAAGGATAAATTATCAGAGATCTAAGAAACTTGACTATTGACTGTGCTCTCACACAGATTTGTTTACTATCTCCCTATCTGTAAACTAACCTGCAATCTCCTTTCCTCTGTTACTTCTATCATTTAGTATATCAGATAATGGAGATGCCTTTTTAATTATTTCAAAGGCATTCTTTTTTGTTATATTTAAAATAAAAAGTTTCTATCCTTTTATAGAAATATTTATCATTATTTGGCTTTAATAAAAAGAAACTTCTAAAACTGATTTTAAAACCCTCCCAATCAACCAATGAGAACCCACTGTCCCACAGATATCATCCCACCCTCTGAAAGTCAACCAGTTGGTGGCAGTAACAATTCTTTAACAGAGGCCAAAAGTCACCCGATTTCTAAACACTCCTGTTTCTACCAGCCTATCAGTTTTTGATACGCATATTTCCCAAAAACACATATGTAAGATCAGCAATGGTCTTTGTTCAGAGATACTGTGTCTTAGAAGCACAACTCTCCATTGCTGAACAAGAAATAAACAAGAGTTGGATTTCAAGTATTCAGTAGCAATTTCTTCTTTCCACATACTTAGTAGACAACAATCAGAAAAGTTGAAATTATGTCTCGAGTCATTTGTAAACAATTTCAATGTCTTTGAGTCACATTTTGGTACATTCTATTCACAATGATTTGAGACACTAAATCAAAGAAAACTAACTCTCCTGAGATAAGTAGGCAATTTTATAATTTATTCCTTGCTTAAACCACAAATAAATGATATTTCTATGTACTATCTGTGAATCAGCATTTACTTGAATTCAAAGAAAGATCCAAGAATTGTACTTTTTGCTATGTTAAAAGCTTTATCTAAAATGAAATCCTTAAGAAAAGGAACAGGAAATATATTTGTTCAGAAACGAATTATATGTGGTGCTGGTGCCTTTAGGGTTTTTACCCCCTAACTTTACTTGGTCTAAAGACAAATATTAGCATCTAATCCCATCTTCATAAGCTTTATATGCTCAATAGTATCCTAATTTCTCCCAGGTAATTAGGAACTCATTAGTTATCATTCAAACTGTTGGGAATAGACACTGCAAAATTCATTGTTCACTCGCCTAATTTATAGAGAAGCTTTTATACTGGTGGTCACTCCACACAATAGAAAAGCAAACACAGACCACAAAAATAATTCCTTTAGTATATAATTACAATGAAACTCTATTAAATTGTCTTAATGGCCCCTAAACCTCAGAGAACAACTTTCCAGTCATTGAACTCTTCTAAATTCCTACCTATTCAAATTCTGTCCATCACATTCTAAAATTATACATACTCTATTAAATTGATGTGGTGAGGAAAGTGGACACGTTTTGATCTTGTATGAAAGGACTGATTGCAGAATCCAAGAGAGATAATTTTAAGCTAGGATCAACCATTCCAGGTAAGTTAAGCAGAGTTAGTATTTCTTCAGGGTTTTTTTGTTTGTTTGCTTGTTTTTGTTTTTTCCCTCTCTCCAGCTCCATTTCCTCTCCCTTGGAGACATCTATTAATTATGTGTTAATTTTTTTCACCATGTCATGTCATAAAGGCGTTACTGGCTTTTCTACTTTTTTTCCTTCTCTGTATTTCACTTAGATATTTACTACTGACCATGATCAAGTTTCCTAATTGTGTGCTTTTTAATAATAGTTATTGGGGCATCTGGGTTGCTCAGTTGGTTAAGCAGCCAACTTTTGATTTCAACTCAGGTCATGATCCACTGTAGATCAACCTTCCTGTTGGGCTCCATGCTCACAATGCAGAGCCTACTTGGGATTCTCTCTTTCCCTCTCTCTCTGCCTGTCCTCAGCTCCCATTCTCTCTCTCTCTTTCTCAAAATAAATATATATTAAAAAATAATAATAGTTATTAATTCCATCTGCTGTATTCTTAAATTTTGTGTTTTTATGTTTTAGTGAGAATTTTTATTTATATCTAGAATAAGCATTTGATTTCTTATAGATTTCAGAACTTAACATTATCAATGTTTTCCTTTTTTTTGGAAAATAATAATCATAAAACTGTTCTGATAATGCCAAATCATCTGTATCACTATTGGTTAGTTTATTCTGCTTTTTATCTCTTAGCTTTGTGGTATTTGGTCCTGTTTCTTAAAATGCCTCATATGTCAGTTATCAGTATACTGCTTGTCAGCTCCAAATATACCCTTCATTGTTCTGGTTGTGATACTGAGAAATTTCTTCTTTGTTGGGTGGCATAATTTTAAGCTTTGTTAGTAGACACCACCAGAGGAATATGGGAAAGGGAAGGGGAACTCCTGGTTCCTCTGTGTACTGTCTTGATAGTCTCCTGCATCAAGTAGCAGTCATCAGTGCATGTCACCTCCCCATGGGAAGCATCCCCCCAAATCCCAAAGGGAATCTTCTCAAGGTACTGCTACTAATTCAGTGAGTTTTATGCTTGCCACTTTCCTGTGGACAATTCCCTTCAACACCCCAATAGTTGTCAGTGGATTCTAGGTACAGCAGCTCCCTACTGACAGCATTGTCTGGCACCCCAGAGGGTAGATTGCCAACCACTTCCATAGCACAGTACCTTTATGTGGTTGGTTTCCCCAAGCCCCAGCAGAGGGATTCCTAGAGATTTCTACCAGTGCTACAACTCAAAGGATGTCTTTACTATCTAGTGGATAATAGCTACACCATCTCTCAGAAGCTCTAAAGGGAGAGTATTCTTTCAGATTTGTTCCTTAAATGTTCACTCTGCTTTAACCCTAAGAGTAATGACTTCTTTTTATATCAGATATCCCTGTTTCCTTTAGAATTATCTTCACATCTTGCAGCTAACACTCCATTACTATAATTTCCTGTTACTGTTAATAATTCTTGATAAGAAATATTTCCACATTCAAATAGCTCTCTGGTTTGTGGCCCCTGATTGGCCCCAAACTTGGTACTGGGAAGATGGGATCTGAGGATTGATTTGATCTTGACTTTGGCTTTTAGTTTTGAAATCCTTGAAATGTGTTGCTGGTAACAAATGACATAAAGTGACATTACAAATAATAAAACTATAAACTATAGTTATAATGGAATGCCCATGAAGCAAGTTTCTTGGAAGCCCAGTTGGATGACAGACTTGACTTTTGTGGTAGTAGCAATGACTGCCAGGACTATGGTGTGCAGGGCAGGCATCAACTGAACACTTAGTGCCTAGGATCACTTACAGAAAGAAAATGACAAGATCCTTTAATCTCAATTTCAGAAACTGATAACAAGAGAACTTCCATGACTGTCCTAAATTAATCTCTTATTTCTTCCACCCATGAGGCTAATATTGCTGAAGAAACAAATGCAAAATCCAGTTGTACTGGTTGCTGAGTTACATTGTCAGTTGAATTCAGTCAGTTGAATTCAGAGTTTGTGTGTGAAGGTTAGCACATTAATTCTGAATGAGAGGGATCCTGAAAACATGAAACAATCTTGAACCCTCAAATCACTTTGGTCCTCTCTTACCGCTAGAAATGCCTTGTTTTCTCAGTTAACTAGCTTTCCTTTGCTCAAAAATCTGTAGTAATATCACCTGGGGCAGATGCCTATCTTAACATTTGTCCAACTCACCAGTTTGGCCTTTGCAGGGATTGGATAGGTCTCAGAATAACTGTAGATTATTAGAAACTTAATCAGATAGTGACTCCAATTGCAGCTGTTCTTACAAGTGTAAAACCTTTACTGGAATAAATAATACCTTTTCACCCATAACATTTTTCAAGGATTACCAAAAACAATTTACATTTACATTTGGTTGTCTACTTTGTCTGAATAAGAGATAGCCAGAAGCATGAATCTATGAATTCATAAGGAGTTGACAACTGTTTGGCTGAATGGTCAAAGATTTGAAAAGAACAGAATAGAAAATTAGTAATAAAGAAGTATTGAGAAGAGGACTGGATGATCCTTTCAGAATGGGCACACACTGTGAATAAATTTGCATATCACATTAAAGTCCAATAAAGAGTGTCTCCTGGAGGGTAGGCTCTTCATAATCAATTGGACAAAATGGCACACTCTGTGGATGTCAGTCATACTCTTTCCACAGTCTTCCTAGTGTTTGAACAATGAACCTATGAACAAAGAGCCATGTGGACAGGAATAGGGGCTATGCATAAGCTTAACAATGATGTGATTTCTTTCACCAAGAATGACCTGAGTAATGATCCTGCTGAATACCTTATTTTTCAACAGTTGAAATGAATATTGAGCTCTAAATTTGTCATCATTGCCTGGATATAAAAGCCAGTCACCTGTGGCAACTTATTTACATTTATTTCATCATGAATTAAGAAGCTCTTCTTCCTTCCTGGAATTGATACATATTCTAGATCTAGATTTTCGTTCCTTCTTGTAATGTTCTGACAACAGTACCATTCAAAACCTCAGAGAATGCTTTGCAAACACATCATGGAATTCCACAAAGCATTGCTTCTGACCAAGGAACTTACTTTACCAAATGAAGTATAGCAATGTGCTAAAATCAGTGGAATTAAATGACCCTAAAACATGCCACATCACTTGAAAGCAGTTGAACTAATTGGAAGGTGGTAAACAGCTTACTCGTGTCTGCTTTGTAGCATCAATTGGTAGAAAATACTCTGAGAAGATAGGGTTCTAATAGGATGCATTATAGGCTATGAATCAGATACTGTTATATGATGCTCTTTTCCAGTACTCAGGGTACAGAGGCCTGGTAATCGTGAAGCGGGAGTGGCTCTTCTCACTATCATATCCAGTAACTACTATCAGAATTGTTTATTTCCTGTATCAGAAATCTTTGCTGGTTCCCAAGGAGGGAATACATATTTACTGAACACAACAGTAGTTGTATATTAGAAAATCAGACTGATACCTAACCATTTTGGATCCTTGTGCCACTGAAATAACAGGCAGCACAGAAGCTTCCTCTTCTGGCTGAAGAGATCATTCCTAATTACAGAGGAAAAATAAGGTTGCTGCTATATAATGGAGAAAGAACAATATTTGCAATCCAGAGGATTCTCTAGGATCGCTGTTAGTACTCAAATGCCCAATAATAAAGGTTAAAGGAAAACCACAGCAACTGAAAGAAGAAGACATAGCAATTTAAGAAGATAAAACCTTTGGGAGTAAAGTTTTGAGTCGTTCAACCAAGTAAAGAAACTCAACCAACTAAGGTCCTGGCTAGGGTTGGGGGAAATAAGGAAAAGATAGTAGAGGAAGGAATCTTTAAATATCAACTATAATGTTCTGACTACACAAGTGAACACTGTAATAGTTTTGCATTCTTTCTCGATTAATATGTGTGTGCTTATTTGTATATGCCATTTTCTTTTTTGTCTTATTTACATTATAATCCAATATAAGGTTTTTGACAGCTTTACCAGTTAATGTTCAAAATATTCAGGGGTTCTGTGACTAAAGTTGTAAATACAGTGACTGTTGGGATTGTGCATTTGGGAAAAGTTGGATAACTTTTTCACTTGTACAAAAGGTAAATGTATCTTGCTGATAGAACTACCATGGTTTTGTTGTTTCTCAGAAATTCAGTTGTAGCAGAAGTGTGTGTATGAAGATAAGCAGCCAAAGGGTGCTTATTTAACAAATATATTGCCTCTAGGTTCCAAATTCCCTCTTAATTGTTGGGCTTGTAATACTGGAATATTTCTCTCCTGTCAATGGAAATAAAATTAACCATTGTCATCAAAGAGTATTCAATGGACCTGAAGAAAGAGGACCTCTTCTTCTTGCTTCCTGTTTGTTATGCTCTCTCTTAACTTCCTGTCTGTGGCAGTGTGCATTAGCTCCCCATGGCAGCTTCCCCCAGCATGCTAGATCATAGCCACTTAATGCACCACCACAGTGAATGTGGAGTTTTCTTTGTACTGCTTCCTTTTAGACAGTTTTCCCTTGAAATTTAGAGGGTGATTTCCATAGCACAACAACTCCCCATATATGGCATCTCCCACCATCCCCAAAGGTGGAGTACCAGAAAATTCAATAAGCATAGATCCTCCACAGAACTTCCCTTGCCTTTTTATTGGCTTTAACCTTTCTCTCTCTCCCTCCCTCCCCCACCCCCTCCTTCCTTCTTTGTCTCTCTCTGTCTCTCTGTGTCTCTTTCTCTCCATTGAGGTCTGGATGCCAAACATTGGAGGCAGGACCCCTCTCTCAGATTTGCTTCTTGCTTTCTTAGTCCTAAGGGCTCATGGTTGCTTGCAATATCTACTCTTCTTGTATTCTTCAGAGTTCTCTTTATAACTCAATAGCTAATCTCACATTATACTAATCTCCTGTTGTAGTTCTTAATTCTTTAATAATTAAAACATACATTTTGTTGTGTAGTTTATGTCTCTTGACTATATATATCCTGAGAAATTCACCTGGTACTTTCTTATTGACTACCAGATATTGTGTACCAAAAGTTGTAGAGATTTGGGATGCTGTTATCTTCTTCAGAGAGGTATTAATGTTCTCCCAGAAGACATATAGTATAGGGAAGGGTTGTGTAATAAACTTAGAAAAATGTATTACAAAATGTCAGTAATGCTGAGGGAGATGAAGGAAAATTAAGTAGAGCAAGGAGATAAAAATAAATAAAGTGTTTCGCTATTTGAATAGGCTTGTCAAGTTATGCTTCTCTGAGGAATGTCAAAAAAGCAGATATTTCAATGATGGAGCAATAAGGTTTCTGAAAAAAGAATAAATGGAAAAGCTCTAATGAAGAAAGTGGACAGATAATATAGGATACAATAAACAAAGAAGATAAATATAAACAATAAGATCAGAAAAGTGGTGAGCCCCAGAACATGCAGGACATATTAAGCCATATTGAAATCTCTCTTAACTATCTTAAGGTTCTGGCCAATCTCTCTGTAACCACCCTCCTGTTTTGTTTTGCTTTTTGTAATGTAAAATTAATATGTAATCAGAAAGAGTATTTGTGAGTAATTAGTGCTAGACCTTCTAGTACCAAAAACATACAGTAAAACTCTGCTACTACAGTGTCTTAGTTTGACTCTCTGCCAAGTCAGAGCATGAAACAAAGACTTGGGAGCAAGTACTTTATTTAAGCAGCTGGTACCTGGCAGCAAGAGTGAGAAAATTGGAGGCTAAAACAAAGAAGAAATAAGAGAAAATAAACTGTCATTACAGAGCTAGTTACTTATATGGACAACTGGGGTTCAGTTCCACTGGGGAGCAGAACAAGGGTTTACATTATGAGCTTTGCGGGGGAGGAGTGCCTCCCAACCCCCCACTCCCCTCTACCCTTCCATATACCCAATGGGTTAAATCTCATGAACTTCTGGATTGTCTTGCATGAATTTGAGCAATACCTAATGGTTTTGGGAAAACGCAGAGGCAAAAAAAAAAAAAAAATTGGAGGGGTTTGGCAGGTTTAAAATTTTTTTTTTTCAACGCTTATTTATTTTTGGGACAGAGAGAGACAGAGCATGAACGGGGGAGGGGGAGAGAGAGAGACACAGAATCGGAAACAGGCTCCAGGCTCTGAGCCATCAGCTCAGAGCCCAACGCGGGGCTCGAACTCACGGACCGCGAGATCGTGACCTGGCTGAAGTCGGAGGCTTAACCGACTGCGCCACCCAGGCGCCCTGGCAGGTTTTTAAAGTGCAATGCTCTCTCCCAGCATAGGAGTGACTCAACACAGCTGAAGTAAAATGAGAGTTGGGCTGGGGGACACAAAAATACATGACAAGTAGAGTTCATGAAGTACAAAGCTTAAACACAGAGTTTTATTATTGCAAAGGTAGGGAAATGCACCGGTGAAACTTCTATAAGCTGCTGGCTTAGCGTTTCCAGTCCAGGCTTTTGGTGGAGCTATTTAAATGGCAGCCCTACCTACATTTGGGAGCTATCTGGCAGTGGGTTTCTGTTTAACAGAGTTAACTGTGGAAGGAATGATAGTGAGTTTTCTTGCTGCCTGAGACTTGAAGGAGAGTAGCATCTATTGGAAATCTTAAAACTTGTTTCCAACCTTTGGCCTTATGTGGGCATATAAAGCCTAGAAAATATTGGATACAGGGCAATCCACATCCTATCTGTGGACTGTCTTCTCCCTGATCTCACCTCCCCTTCTCTGCCCACCCAACCTCCAACCCCACAACCCAAGGTATTTGGAAGAGCATTAGGTGGAGAATACCAATTATATCCAAGTTAGTACTGTTACAAGACATATTGTGTTGGTTTTCTACTAGAGCTTGCATTGAAATCTCTCTAAAAATTGCTTTGAAAATTGAGAACAGTAAATATTTTTTTTTTGCTTGATAATCTGAGATCATCACAATTAAATTCACATGCTATTGTTTTTGATGTCTTTCAATGACTGAATTATATAGTATCTGGCCTCAGACTTTTTTTTTAAGTTTTAAAATGTTTACATTTTATTTTCAAATTGATAATTTTTGTCTTCCCCATCAATTTCTAGTTTTTTCTTTTTGTTGCTCAAGCTGTATTCATCATTGTAAGACTCTTTAGTTTGTACTTCCTAAGTTTTCTAAGGCTGAGAAGCAGATGAACAATAATAGTACAATAGTACATGCTCTAGGGATCTAAATGAAAGCTTTTTAACAGATATCTTTCTCCCTAGCAAATTTCATTTTTGTTGATTTATTCTTACTGTTCCCTGATTCTTATCTTTTTGTTTGTTAACCAGGGTTCCTGAGAAAAATAAAATCTTGATACATTTCCATGGTTCAAACTTTTATTCTGTTAGCTTTTTTTAGATGTTTATTTATTTTTGAGAGAGAGGGAGAGAGAGAGAAAGAAAAGGGAGGAACGGAGGGAGAGAAAACAAGTGGGCGAGTGGCAAAGAGAGAGGGAGACACAGAATCTGAAGCAGGCTCCAGGCTCCGAGTTGTCAGCACAGAGCCCAATGAGGGGCACAAACTGGGAGATCATGACCTGAGCCAAAGTTGGATGCTTAACTAACTGAGCCACCCAGGCTGCCCCTGTTGGCTTTATTTTTTGTTTTCTTTTTAACTGTTACATTTTTTAACATGTCTTCATTTTTTAGTGTTTTCTAACACTGCCATCCTCCAAGAACATAAACATACACACACCTACTTACACACAATTTACTCCTACAAATACTATATGAACATACATAATCTTTCAGGTAAAAGTAGTATTATCAAAATTAATTACAAAAAATAATGTGCCCATCTATTGTTTCATGACCGAACATGTTAAAATTATTGTTCCCAGGGAAATAAGTTTCTATAATCCATCAGATAAAGAAAAATAAATTTATTTTTAGATCTAAGTAGGATAACACCAGCACCTCACATTTATAAAATGTTTCCACATATAGTACTTCCTTTTATATTCCACAAGACTGAAAAATCAAGGTTTAGAGAAGTTAAGTAACTTATTTATGTTGATATACTTATGTAGTGATGGGCATAGGAAAGTGTTTTGTTTTTTGTTTTTTGTTGTTGTTTTTTTACAGTTCCAGCCTCTTGAATTTGACTTGCAAAATAAGTATTTTGGAAGAGGGAAGCATTACCTTTTTACAATAATGTATAAAACATTGTGAATGGTCTCACTTGCAGGGAAAATTTAATTTTTTAGGCATACCTCCATTAGTTCCTTCATTTAATTACATCTGATATATAATACTTTATTTATTATTTAAGTCAATTCTGTTTCTAACAAGTACTAATATGTTCTATAAATTAAATTTTGAAAATAATGGCTGCTGGGTTAGATCCTTTAGCAAGGAAAAGCTAGGTCTACTCTTTTACACTCATGATGACCAACAAAATGAAAAAAAAAAATTAAACCACCTTTTTTTTGCTAATGTTAAAAGCAAAGTAATTGGACTAAATTTACTTTAATTCCTTTGAAATTCATCTGCATGTACTGAAAAGGTATACAAGCAAAAATCAGGAAACAACAGAGTTAATTGTCTCCAAAAAAAAACATTCTTAGCATCTATTTAAGGGCATGATTTTATATTTATATTATATACATAATATATAAATGCAAATTTAAAGACATTTGAAAAAGCACATACTTTTAAAATACTGTTTTGAAGGGTATATGATCAAAACTTTTTAAGGTAGCTGCCCTTCAGTACCCTACATGGGATTTTTTTGCCCAGTAAAACCAGACGGAATAAACAATCTATAACTATATTATCCATTAGCAAAATCCCTTATTTGAAATAAGGGACCAAAATAAATGGCATAAGCAAATATTCCTTTCTTTTGTTTTAAAGCCTTTTTTTAAAAAGTTTTATTTTGAAAGAGAGCATGCATGTGTGCAAGGGAAGGGCAAAGAGAAAGAGAGAATCCCAAGTCAGCTCCACACTGTCCGCGCTGAGTCCAAAGCTGAGTCAAACTTGGGGCTTGAACTCATGTACTGTGAAATCATGACCTGAGCCAAAATCAGGAATCAGATGCTTAACCGACTAAGCCACCCAGACACCCCACTAATACTCCTTTCTTAAATCATCATTTGAATAAAAATAATCTGTGCTTGATTTTTATTGCAATAAAACAGAAGAGGCTGTTAATTTGGAAATACTCACACATGAACAACTCATACCTTTACTAAACGATTCAAAGTGATGGAAAAATTAGCCTAGGCTTCAACAGAGACTTGATTACAAGGTACTAGGAATTCTGTGGATTCTTTTTTTAGGCCCAGGGCAGGAGTTGCTGGTAAAGTTCTTGCATTTGCATTTGCTAAGGGAGTATTGATTCTGAGACAACTTTGTACTTGTCAGCTGTCCCTGGTGTTCTAGAGTTGTTTCTATGTTGGTTTGATTTGTTATGAAATACTTGAAATACACAAAACATGAAAAGAGTAACATAATGAATTCCCATGTGCCTGTCACCCAGATTTAAGAAATGTTAACATTGTGCTGGTTTTTTTTTATATCATTCTTATAGAAATAAAAGATTTATCAACCCAACTTATACCTACTTTGTCTCCCTGCCCAAACATTGTCTTCCCTTTCTCCTCAGAGGAATTTGGTGGATATTTCTATATTAATACCTTTACTACATAGGTACATATGTATAAACAAAAAATACAGAATATTTTGGAGACTTTCAGGTTTTGCATAAATTGCATCATACTATGCTGTTTTTCCCTATTTTCTTTTCCTCTGTCAACAGTATACACTTAAGCTGTATTGTTTTAGAATTAGGTAACTGTTTGATTTTATCTACTGAATACTACTCCATTTTATGAATTAATAAACCACAATTTTTAATTCTTTTTCTTTGCAGATATTTAAGCTTTCTCCCCATCTTTATGTTTGTTATTATTTAGTTTTGGTATTACAAATTATGTTGCAATGAATACTGCCACCAAATAAAAACAAATCCAGACTTAGAAAGGAGTGTTATGATTGAGAAGAAAGACAATTACCATAGGAAGAACACTCTGGTCTCAGAAATCTTCAAGCATCTCACAGTCAAACAAACAAAGAAACAAAAACCTTTTCATTTTATAGGGTAAACAAAAAGAAAGCAGAGAGAAGCAGAATCTTTTTAGAGGAATCTGGACATGTAAGGAGAATGACCAGTAGGGTCTTTCTGTGGTCAGTAGAGTCCCAGGAGAAGCTGGAAAAGGGGGCAGATTTCCCTTTTTAGTGTTTGCATATGACTGGGGCATACAGAGCTCAGGGACCTGTAGGAAGGAGAGAAGTGTAACTAAAGTTTGGTTAAAACAAAGCAGAGGATAAGAGATGGGCAGTAGTGATTGTGTCAGTTCTCCCAACTGCTTTAGAGACAAAGTCTGTCCTTAGACACTATTAGGAATTGACTTGTGGACTAATAGGAAGAGCCCTTGTGAGATTGAGGTGGGTCCATACAGCTTTCAGGGGTTAGGCACCCCTCGCATTCTTATTGGCCATGAAGGACTAGCTGTGTTACATAGTGAGTATTTCATCAGATTGAGATCTGTTAGAGAGATATTTAATGAGAGATACATCTAGGAATAAAATAAAAAGATAACTGGTAGAGTTTGAACAATTTGGAGCAGCCAACTGAGAAGATCCCAAGATGTTGGGTCTGAAACATATTTATTCAGATGGTGGAATGAGGTTAACAGTGGCAATCTGACAAATTACCTGTTGACAGTCTGAATATTTTTGGTGATGGTATAGGACATCAGAGAGTATTCTAAAATATGCACAGCATTCTCTTTCAACCACTGTGTAAATGCCTCCTCAGAACACCAGGGTCATGTGTGATACCAGACAATTGTGCAGGACCACTAGCTGGAGTCAGCATAGTTGATTAGCAGTGATGTTGGAACTTCTGCTGATAGTGTAATGGATATTTCCTGGAGTAGAGCAAAGGAGATGAAAAAAAAAAAGGAAGTTTTGGCAAACTTCTCAAGTGGCCCACAAAACAATAGCTCCAGACACAAAGATTGTCCATCATGGTCTACGGTAACATTCAAGTCTTTTAGGTTTTCTCTAAATCTCTTAATCTCTTCTTCTGAGGCTTTTTGAGAACCTTGTAAGAAGTTCACAGCTTGGGGCACTTGGGTGGCTCAGTTGGTTAAGTGTCTGACTCTTGATTTGGATTCAGGTCATGATCTCAAGGTCAATAGATCAAGACCTGCCCCATACTCTGCAGTGGGCAGATATTCTCTCTCTCTCCCCCTGCCCTTCCCCCCTTGCAAGCATGACCTCTCTTTCTCTGAAATAAATAAATAAATAAATAAATAAATAAATAAATAAATAAATGGAAGGAAATTTCACAGCCTTCTTGTAGGACTGGTATATGTCTAAGTTTGTAGTTAACATGGTTGTGCAGACCTTTGGGCTCATCTAGTACCTAGAAAGCTTACAAGTACAGGTATTCTCACTTTTCAAAAGTTTGAATTATGCCACTACTCTTCTATGAAAGACCTACATTAGTACCTGTTTTCACAAACTGAAAGAAATCCAGAGGATTTTCACTTTTCAAAAAAAAGGCAAAAGCAAAGATAGAGTTTGGTGTGTCTGCTTTACTTTAAGCTGTTACAAAGGCAGCCAGCAGCTGGAGTGGCACCACCAAGCTCCTTCTCCAGGAACTGCATTCATCTTCTCCCTGCCATGGCTTAACTATGTCAGTGAGCATCTGTGCTTTATCTCGATTTATTTTGTGCACTTGTTAGCAAGATGTGTCCTAAGGTATCAGAAAAACCCAAAAGAGATTTTTTTTGGGGTCTGGGAATGCTAACAAATTTTCCATATAAATTAATGGTAATTACTTTTTCACTTTGCACTGTTCAGCTTATGAAAGATTTTATAGAAATGTTCTGTTTTCAGATAGAAGAAACCTGTAATGGAATAGTTAAGGTGAGAAAAGAAGGCAGTCTGGTTAAAATTTTGATAAGCACTAATTAGATTAGCTAGATAGCAGGATCCAGTTCAATTAGCAAGCAGATGCCAATAGGCACCACTATGCCTCATTAGGGGCTATCCAGGGTTCATGAAATAATTGTCCCATGGATTTTCACCCTGGGAGCCATGTGAACCCTTTTGATAGAGTTGTTGTCTCATCATGCTGGGAAGATGGAAGTGATCAGGTTGTTGCTTACAGATCAGACAGTCCCAAGCATACTGGGTAAAATTATGTTTAGGATCATCTAGGTGTATTAAATTCACATGATGAAGCAAGAAATGTGTATTTTTGCTTCCCATAATAATAATGTTGGTATTTGTGTTTATGGCAAAGTAGGTATGATTGCAAATACTTAGGCCCATGAAGGGCCCTTGGTTATATTGCATAGAAGCATTGATTGCCTTGTTTGAAAACTATTGAAATTGAAGGAAGTTCTGTTTAAAATCTAGAGTAGAAAGTGAAAGTTACCCAGAGTGATAAAACAAAGGATGCCCTTAAATCTGAGGCAGTGTAGAAATTTAGGGGAAGCCAGATATTTGCAAAGGAAAGGGAGTTTATAACCAGCAATCAAAAGTAGGGTTGCAACATTAAATATACTAGAAATTTAAAAAAAAAAAAAAGAAAAGTAAAGAAAAGTTTTGAGATCATGCTATAATTTGAGATAGTAGATTCTGCAGCCTTGCAGGAGAGGAGGAATTATTAAAGGGGGAACAGGTTGTGTGAGAGGGAAGAGATTGTACTATATAAAGCTCATTGTGGAAAGTTATGGTTGCAATGTGAGGAGGAACATGGAGAAAAGTGATGGAACTAGGGATAAAGAAGGAGAAGCCAAGGGGGACAATAAAAGTCATGAGAAGAAGAAGTAGATAAGGGAATGCTAGGAGGCCATATTTTGACATCTTGGGTGGAAACTGACCGCTTCATGATGTCATCAACTTGTCATAAAGATATCTACACCGTGGCTCTTTCTGCTTCTAGGGACCCTTGAGAAGCTTCGGTTTAAGGTTTCCATTAGACTAGACTTTCATTCAGAGTAGCATTTGTACCTTTTCAGTTAAAGAACATGAATCCAGGTTTGGACCACCTGAGTTTGGCAGCAGTATTAGTGGTAAAGAAGATAACATAAAGGCCCTTCCAATGGGGTGAAATAATAATTTTCAGTTGATGTGAGCTCCAGAGAACTAAATCCCTAATTTCTAAAATGGAGAGTGTTTTGGATAGAAGAACTTGAAAAATAGCAGCCTCATCCTATGGATGAACAGGGTGGATATATTTAATAAGTCCCTTGCAGTATATTAGGATAGAATATAATAGAATGTTTAGGATAGAATATTAGGATAAGAATAGAATATTTGAGAGCCCAGAGAGAATAATGAATGATCATAGGTCATCACTTATTACTTTATATTGGGACAGTTTCTGTGATCCAGCAGGAGAGACCCAGAAGGCAATCAGTGCTAAAGGTAAAACCTTAAGCCATAAGAGACCGAGTTATTTTATCAGTTTTTCAAGATTTAATTTTAATGATCCATTAACTATCTCTGCATTTCCAAATGACTGGGAATGATAGAGACAGTATCATTTTGGGGATAAGGAAAGAATTTGTTGGATAGCTTAGATGACTTTACCAATAAAATGGATCCCTTGATCCATGAACAAGGCAATGGAATTAGGATGCAGGAAATACTAGTTCCAAAGATAGTTTACTATCAATGTGGCAGTGGTGCTCTTACAGACAGAGCTTCAAACCAGTGAGAGAAGTGTATGATAATAAGCATAAGAATATAGTCATATCCATGAGATCTAGAGAACTAAGGAAATCTAATTGCAGTAAAGAGAAGGTCCTGCTGGAGGGGTTCTTTTCTTGCCCCACCTCTGCACCTTTATCAGGATTATATTTTTGAGAGATGGGGCAAGAAGCCACACTTGTTCCAGATGGGGAGTTGAAGTTTTCTCAGCAGTGAGGACAAAAGAGTTGATTTACTTTTATCCTTTCTTGGTGAGTAATTTTATGAAGGTCAGAAATTAAATTTCTGGTGAAGGACTGAGGAGAGGCCAAGCGATTATCCGGGTATTTCCAAGGTTCAACCTGGTTAGATAAGAGATCCAAATTGTTTCCCATTGGCCTTTTTAATATTCAAAGACTTTGAATTAGGAGCTTTTAAGCACTTCAATTAGAGGATCAGGTATAATGAGAGCAGATTTAGGATCTTATCTGATTGAAGTGAAAGTGTAATAGGTTTATGACAATTTAGTGTATCTATCAAACAGTGAATTTCCTTTTGCTTCAGGGGTTTGTGGCCCATAAGAGCCTCTATCTCAAGTATGGCTATCTTTTTGGCAGTAATAAAGTTTCTAGGAGGTCAGATCAATGTTTTCCATTTTCCCATTGGTGTCGCAGCTGTTGACTTAAATCCTCTGATTTTCCATAATATACCCAAATAATATACTATCCCCAAAACATATTTATTGTCTGTATATATGCCAAATTTCTTACCTGTAACCAAAGATCAGGCTGTCCTGAGAACCACAATGTAAGAGAGCTGAGCTGACTTTGCACCAAGTGGACACTTACACTCAATGGGATTTTGAAAATCTGGAATGACATATTCTGCCTGAAAATGTCCTTCTGAGTTATGAAGATAGGAACCATCAACAAAGAGGGTAAGATCTGGATTTGCAAGGGATGTCTAAGAGGTCAGCATGGGATAAGATTGAGGCTTGAGTGTCCATAACATTATCATGCAATTGTCCTTCAGCTGGGAGAGGGAGCAGAATAGGAAGACTGAGATTTTGACGTGGGTGGATGATAATGTGAGAAAAAGAAAGCAGAAAAATTTCACAACAGGTGAGCTTGAGAAATCAAAAGGTCAGGAGAAGGGCCCTAACTGCATAAGGGACATAAATGTTCAGGGTAAGACCAAGCACAGCGTCACCCGTGGTTTGAACTGATTTTCCACTTGCCACTACTGCCAGAAGCAAAGATGGACAAAAACCTTAAGCTGAAGGATCTAGACTAAACCTGCAGTATCTGAGTGACCACTGATTTCTATTGTTTTTCAGATAGAACTCCTAAGGCATGTCCTTCTCTTTCATGAACAAATAGAAAAGCAAAGATTAGTCAAGAAGCCCTAAGTGGGATAAAAGAAAGTGAGATCTTAGGGATTCAAATGATGTGACAGAAGGCAAGTCTCGTATTAGAAGTTCAGATATAATTTCTTTAGTCATGCCTTATAAAGAGGATGTTATAACAGAGAAATTAGGGATTTGCATGCTACGATGGCCAGTAAGACCCAGAAAGTCTTGAAGTTGTCTTTTGGTTTCAGATGGAAAGTTGTTAAATATGATTTTGATACAATCTGGAGATCAGTTTTTTTTTCCCTCCCCTCAGGGGGAATATCATGACCTAAATAATAGACTTGTGGGTAACAGAGCTGAACTTTATCTTTTGAAACCTTATGGCTCATTTGAACTAAGTCTTTTAGTATCAGATATCATGAAAAGAGTTGCTGAATGTCTTAGAACAAAGGAGATCATCTACATATTAAATGAAGGTTGAATTACAAGGAAAGATCAAATCTTCTAGATTTGTACTTCTTGTTCAGGAAAATTTTGTAAAGGATTCTGTGAATTCTTGGGGCATGACTAAGGGTATGGTTGATTTTCCCATGTAAAAAGTAAATAGATTTTGGGAGTTAGTATTAAAGGATATGCTGAAATATAAGAAAACAAGAATAAAATAAGTGGTATCAGAGACAGGATTGGAAGAAAAAATAATATTAGGGAGAGGCATAGCAGGGGTATACACCTACCATTAAGGACTCTGCCTCCCAGATATGTCCCAAGCCTTTTGTTCCTATAGCCTCAAGTGTATCAGGAATGTGAGTGAGCATGCCTTGAATGTGGGGATTGTCAATGGCTTGGGAGCTGTGAAAGGGGCAAGAAAATTGAGCTTATCTATTAGAACTATCGGAGAACAAAGATGAGTGAGAAGGGAATCCTGAACTTCAAGAATTAGTATCTCACATGAACATGAAATACTAACATTCTAATTAGAAAGTATGTCTTTGCCTATTAGATGAACTGATTTCTGGAACTTAATAAATAGCCATGCGAGTTATGATGAGGCCTGAGAGAGAAAGACTTTTTTTTTTTTTACATTTATTTATTTTTGAGAGAGTGAGACAAAGTGAGGAGTAGGGGAGGGGCAGAGAGAGAGAGGGAGGCACAGGATGGGAAGCAAGCTCCAGGCTCTGAGCTGTCAACACAGAGCCCGATGCAGGGCTCGAACTCACAAACCGTGAGATCTTGACCTGAGCTGAAGTTGGACGCTCAACGGACTGAGCCACCCAGGCACCCCGAGAAAGACGTTTAAAAAAGGGACAAAAGTAGTCCATTTTCTAACTGCAACATAGAGATTGTTTTTGCACTCTGAGGGTTTATTGTGGGAAATTGTGAGGTGTCACTATGATAAGAAAAAAAAAGCAGGATAAAATAGGCAGAGAGGGAAAGGATTAGGACCTGAGGCCCCTGGGTGAGGAAAGACATATTTTGGAACAATGCTGGGAGTGTCTGACCACAGCAATCCCCTTTAGGCTTAAGGCTCCTCTTAAGAATGGAACAGATACCATCTACTCCCCCTCAGGTTCCCTCAGAAATTTGACAAAAGACCTGACTAAAAATAAGTAGACCATAAATCATGACCCGCAGGAAATGGTATGGCCATAGACCACCCATCATACAATGGAAATGAGCCAATCAGGAATGGACAACCCAGCACCTAGAGTTTTCCAGCTAATAAGGATAGAACCTGAGAAGGAACAAGGGGAAAGGGTGGGAGGGTGGCTACCAGAACCTTATAAAAACAAGGCATTCACTTTTGAATGTCTTCTCTCTGTTAAGAGAACTTTCCTATTCTTCCTTTCTAATCTTATACTCTAATAAACTTCATTCTTTGAAGTGGCCAGACAACGAATCCTGGCTAAAAAATCCTGCAACATCACATGTGGAACAAGTGGCTCTGGTATCTACCAGAAAGGTGGTAGGGCGCCCATTGACTGGGAGTATTATTTTCCCAGTTTGGGACATACATGAGCTGATCTGTCATAAGAGAGTCATTGAGACCCTGAGGTCTTAAGGCATTTTTTAGCCCACTCTCCTTTCTCCTTGCAAAGTTAAAGGTGTCTCTACCAAAGACTTTGGTGAAGTTGAGGGGGCATTAAAGTCTTAGAATAATTTTCCTCAAGTTGTTTAATTTGGAGAGTCATGGGTTTGTATTTTGTATATATCATCCTGTATATCCTCATGGTGCTGTGTTAAAGCATGGACTTCAGAGACAGGGACATTTTTTCCAATTAATCTAATATTCTTGAATGGTCTCTCAGTTCTATGTGGAATCCATTAATAAAGCTGGTAACCAAAGCAGATGCCATGTGCCCATCAAGAGTTGGATCTAAATAATGTTTCCAGATATTATTTAGGAGTCTAAGAGTGTTTTTCCCATTTCCTTAGCTCTGTCTATATAGTCCTCAAGGTTATTTTCATTTATTTGTAGGTTCTTGTTAAGTCTGTCCAATTTAGATTTTTCTTTTATTCTTTTTTTTTCAATTTAGATTTTTCAAACTGCAGTAAGGTGTAGCCAGATTAAAAGGACTCGAGCCAATTGGTAGAGATCTGAGTCCCAGAGAATACGCCGCTAAGATTAATTTGAATTGTATAGAGACTCTTCTCCATTTTTACATGGATCAAGAAAGTTCTTCATTATAGCATGCAGAACAGCTTGAGACCAATGTTAAAAAATAATCTATTGGGACAGGGATAATTGGGTCCCTAGAGTTTCTTGTTCTTAGAGTCTTAACATTGTAGGAGCAGTACTCAGATCACAAGACACTATGTGGAATTGAGAAGCTGGTAAGGTTAAGGTAGGGTCAGGAAGTGGAGGACAAACAAAAAGTGAAGAAGAACAAGGTTGTGGGAGAGACTGGAACAAATCTGGAGGAACAGAAGTGAAAGGGGTGGAAAGTGATGGGTGCACAAGTATCTTAGAGAAGGATATAAGGAGTAACATTGGAGAAAACCACATGATCTCCAAGAGATGAGTAGCATAGCTTACAATAAAATAGATTGAGATTTTGAAGGGTGTGATTGAGATTTGATTGGGAGGACAGTTTTTTAGCTTCTTCATGCCAAAAAAACAAAACAAGACAAAACCAGAAACATTGTTTGAGGAGTATTTTAGACATCCAGGATTTGAGAACTCCTTGAGGGTGTACTAAGTTAGGGAGATCTCCAAAACCCCAATGTGGCTATTGCAGTTCCAAGTTATCCTTAGTAAAACTTTGCCATTTTTTTAAAGTATTGGCAAAATTAGTGCCTTAATGGTGAATGATACAGTCAGGTGGAGTTAATCTCTCAATTCCAGTAGATTGAGAGTTATCCATGGGAGAAACAGGATCAGGTAAATAAAGGAAGCAGGTAATAACAAAACAGTTCTGTGCACATTCCTCATCTGAGAGCCAAAGGGACCCCTCATGCAATCCTTGTTGAAAAGCTGAAAGACTTTGTGCAATCCCCGAACATGGAATTGGGAAAGGCAGAAGAAAATCACAAAAAAGCTGGAATTTCCCTCTGGAAAGTCAAGTTGTAAATCCTCACCCAAAAACAACCAAGAAAACCCCCATATAGTAAGATTCTCACTACAACAAAAAAGAGCCAGCAAAAATTGTCCTCAAACAGAAAAGAATGAGAAGTCCTACTCAAATAGAAAAGAACTGGGAAGAGCCCAATTTAATGGTTTAAAGCAAGTTCCTATTGTGCTACTATAGAAAAAATGCCTGGAGCACTGGATTAGGAGTTGTGACTCACCATAGATACTGATTTCCTTAGCTTCTCTTTGGAGAAGGCAGCATGAATGCCTGGGTTAAGACAGCAGAGGATGAGGGTCAGTCAGCACTCCATCCATGTCACGGCACCAGAAACTATCGAATTAAAAACAAATCCAGATTTAGAGGCTTTGTTCAGAACATATATATATACATATTCACACACACACACACACACACACACACACACACACACACACTACTACAATAGGGAGAATGATCCAGTTTCAGAAAATAACAAGCATTTCTCTACCTGGCAGAAAAAGCTTCTTTGTTTATAGGACTAGGGAGGGGCAGCAGAGATAAGGAGAATCTTTTAAGGGGCAGCTGGACAAACAAAGGGAAATGACTGCAGGGTCTGTCAAGAAAAGGATCTTATGATCACTTGATTCCATTGAGAAGCTGATAAGAGGGGGCACATTCCGGTTTTTTAGTGCTTGTTCATGTTTTGGAGCATGCAGACTTCCTTCTGTGGAAAGGAGAGAAGCCTGACTAAAGTTTGGTCAAGAAAAAGCAGAGGGTAAGAAATGGCCATTGCAAATTCTCTGTCCTCCAAAAACATTTCTCCTTTTGTATGTGTGTAAAAGGTTCTCTAGAGCAGGAATCAGAAAACATTTTTTATACAAAAGAAGATAGTAAATAATTCAGGCTTTGTAACTGTATGGTCTCTGTCACAACTCTGCCATTGTACCTTGAAAGCAGAAATAGATATATGGAAAGGAAAGGGTGAGACTGTGCTCTAGCATTACTTTATTTAAGAAACAGGTGCCTGACAATATGTGGCCTTTGGGCAATACTTTGCCACTATCATATCTTATCAGTTAGGAATTAAATGTCCTGAAATGTGGGGGAGAAAAACCAGAATAGTTGCTTCAACACTCTTCCTAATAACATCAGCTTATTTCTAACTGGCCAGTCCATTTCATAAAGCCACATCTATCCACATGGGAGCTTAAGAAATATAGATACTGAAAAAGATGTATCTCTCTCAAATCTTTTGTGATTAAGAAAGAAAAACAGGGGGGCATCTGGGTGACTTAGTTGGTTAAATGTTCAACTTTGGCTGAGGTCATGATCTCACAGTGAGTTCCAGCCCCACATCAGGCTCTGTGATAACAGTTCAAAGCCTGGAACCTGCTTTGGATTCTGTGTCTTCCTTTCTCTCTGCACACCCCCACCCCCTCCCCCCCCCCCCCCAGTTCACACTTTGTCTCTCTCTCTCTCTCTAAAATAAATAAACATATTATTTAAAAATTTTTTATTAAAAAAAAAAAGAAAGAAAACATCCAGGCGCATTTTGGTGTCTCAGTTGGTTAAGTGAACATCTCTTGGTTTTGGCTCAGGTCATGATCTCCTAGTTCATGAGTTCTAGCTCCTAATGGATCTCTGTGCTACTCAGTGCAGAGCCTGCTTGGGATTTTCTCTTTCCCTCTCTGTCCCTCCCTGGCTTGCTCTCTCTCTCTCAAAATAAATAAAATAAACTTAAAAAAAAAATAACCAATTTCTTACTTGAGTTTGTTTGTTTTGCCTTTTGTAGTACATCTTTGATGTGCAGTAAAAAAATGGGAACCTACTGTTTGAGAGTTGACCTAATTTTATAATGACCTGTATTATTTAATTTAGGGAAGATCAGGAGACAATATTATCTTAAAATATAAAAAACATATAATATTCCTTAAAGTCTTTTTTTTTTAATTTTGCTTTATTATTGTGGAGGCCACTTTTTAGGCAAACAGGCTTGAATAATGGGATGCAGAAAGGGTCACAATGACCACCTGGCTGAATACAGACAGGCCCATCAGGAGACCCACCCCAAAATATCCATAAAGCCTTAACTAACCAATGGGTTACTTACACCTGGGCACAATTACTAGAAAGGGGAAAATTCCATCCATTGCCATACTACCTCACTTTCCTTCCTTCAAAGCAGCCCCTCCCACTGCCTCCTGACACACTGACTCCTTTGCTGTCCTGCTCCAAAGCTCCCTTGTGGTGTATTCAATAAACTTTTATCTCCTTTGTTCTGCCTCTGGTGAATTCTTTCACCTCCAGCACCATTGGCTTCCACCTGATCTTCTGCCCACATTCGGGGGCCCCCATCTGATCAACAGACACTCCATTTAAGCACCACAATTATAACATTTGATGCCGAGTCTGAGAGTACTAGAGATGATTTATGATTAAAAAAAAATCTTTGGTCTTCCCCAAATTACAATGATCAAAGATAAGTAGGCCTAAAATATAAAGGGAGTTGTAAATCCTAAGGATTTTGCACGAAATACTAGAACTAAGATGGTCAGCATTTATAAACTGCCTGAGAACAAATTGATTTGGACTGAGAACATTCAAAGTTTCCATGAAATCATAATTCAGGGCATGAAAAGGGCAACATGTGTCCCTTTTCCTCACTAAGAATAAGGCTGTTTGGGTTATCCGTGGTTCACATCCTAAAGTCATCTCCCTTGCTCATTTACACATTTCTGCATGAAGTTCATTCATTCTCTGGATGTGAAAATTCCCAGTTCTTAGCTAGTTTTAGCCATTTGTATGCTGGGCAGCATCGGAATGAAAGAAATCCCCCTTGAGGGCTCCTCTAGTCTTTCCAAGGCCAATCTTATCTTTACAAACTTTCTTGATCTGCTTTATCATCCTGTCCTGGAGAAGATGGATTTGGTATATATATATTTTTAAGTTAAACATTGTGCTTGGTTTATAACAGCACACTAAGATAAGGCTATGCTGTTTAATCCTCTGTTCTTTTCACATTTTTAAGTCCTTTGAGTCCTTTCTCATTTTAATTTTTTGTATTGCTGCTTTTCCTATCTTATGACTTTGCTCCTTACCTCTTTAGTTAGCATAGTTAGTCTTTAGAACTTACACATCACTGATTGAGGAGATCTGTTTTGAACTAATTTTTAAAAATGTTTTAGTAATTACCAGCAGCCTTTTTTTTTTTCCTTTTAGCAATTATGTCTCTCATTGTATGCGTTTGTAGGTAGACTCATTTCTTTTAGCTTTCGTTATTTAAAACCATCCCAGGGGTGCCTGGGTGGCTTAGTTGGTTAAGCATCCAACTCTTGATTTTGGCTCAGGTTGTGATCTCATGGTTCCTGAGATCAGAGTCCTCCTGTGTGTCCCACATTGGGCCCTGCGTTCCACACTGCAGAGACTGCTTGGGATTCTCTTTCTCCTCTCTCTCTACTCTTCCTCCACTCTCTCTCTCTCTTAAATAAAATAAAATAAAATAAAATAAAATAAAATAAAATAAAATAAAATAAAATAAAATAGAAACAACCATACCATAGCTAATTGTCACCAATACCTGTTTAAATTACTATCTTAATGAAAATGTACTATCGGGGCAATAAGAATTACTCTTTACCCTCATTTTTTTGAGACTGAAAACCTCTTCCTCTGGCCACAGTCTATAGTGGAAATGAATAAATAAATACAGAGCATTGAGCTACAGCATGTTATATGTGTTCATACCCTTGATTTGTGTTGGTTGCCCAGTTTTCTTCAGCTTCTACAGAAGTCGTTCTAGGGGCGCCTGGGTGGCTCAGTCGGTTAAGCAGCAGACTTCTGCTCAGGTCATGATCTCACAGTCCGTGAGTTCAAGCCCCGCATCGGGCTCTGTGCTGACAGCTCAGAGCCTGGAGCCTGTTTCAGATTCTGTGTCTCCCTCTCTCTGACCCTCCCCTGTTCATGCTCTGTCTCTCCCTGTCTCAAAAATAAATAAAACGTTAAAAAAAAAAAGTCGTTCTATATAATGACTATAGAATGTCTTGGTGAC
Source organism: Prionailurus viverrinus (assembly GCF_022837055.1). Classification (NCBI taxonomy): domain Eukaryota; kingdom Metazoa; phylum Chordata; class Mammalia; order Carnivora; family Felidae; genus Prionailurus; species Prionailurus viverrinus. The sequence goes on from NC_062563.1 coordinate 71,540,823, forward strand.
ATTTCTGGAATTTCATATTTCTATTAGCATTATATGAAAGACTGAAAAAAAACCAAAATACTGCAAACTTCAAACAGGCCAACTACAAGAAAAAAAGAAAAAAATGTCCTCTTACATTTTCATTTACAAACACGATTTGGTTTTTACATGATAGCATCAAACAGTAAGATGCTAATTTATTTAAACACTTGGCATCATCCAAAAGTTCTCCAAAATATATCTCCCTCTATCTCATCTGTAATTCCATTTTCTTATACCTAAGCAATAATATATCTGAAGGGAAATAGAAATGCAAACGAGAATGTATAATAAGCAAGTAGTTGGTTTTTCAAAGCCTATTAATGTTATAGTTTTATTATTTTTATCAAATGACTCTAAGTTGGATTATTATAGTCATGTATTTATTGAATGATATGCATTACATCATTTACCTTAGACTATATAGAATGCAGTCTTGAATGCTATTGTTTTCAATCTTCAGAGTTTACCTAATTTCTTGGAAATTTAAAGTAAATTTCCATGGCCTTATGTGATATATTCTACTTGATGTGATTTCTTTCAACTAATTTCCAAATAATATAGAGGCTCATGATTATCTCTTTCTATCCTGTGTATTTTCTATTCTTTACAAAGATACATTTCTATAAACTGTTTGGCTAACACTTTTTCATGACTATTGGCTATTGCTGTTCAATCTTTGCATATATTCACCGTGTAATATTTTGTTATTGTGTTGTTTTTGCCTCTTCTCCTCTATCCAGATATTTTCTTGACCTTCATAATAATTTCCAACCTACCTCCATGACCCCTCCCTCCTCCACTGTTAGGAAACTTTCACTTTAGCTAATTTTTTTCAAATACTTTGATATTCAAAGGATGGAGATCTATCAGCTCTTTTCTTTTTGTCTTCCGTAATTCTCAATAAAATTTATCATAGCAGAGATTTTGTAATACATGTCTACCTTGAATAAAAAAAATAATTAGAAAAAAATCTAGTTGGGACTAATGTGAATTAAACAAGTTGTGTAAGAAGTATACAGTATACAGTAAAATTACATATTATAGACTAGAGACAATGTAAGGGTAAAAACAAATTTAAAAAGAAAAAAAATTCCTTGGCACTGAAAGGGAGACTCCTCCCACCCTCCCTTTCTTAGATCATTTACTTTAAAAAACTTGTAATTATAAGGATTTTCTCTGTCTCTTGGAAATGTATGTAAATTTTTTGGCAAACAAGGTAAATCTCTTACCAGCTTTAATATACATTAACATCTTTTTCAAGGATCTGAGAAGCATCTCTTTGAAAGGCAGTAATGAAGAAAGGTAAGCTCTTATCTTCCAGTCTGTGTAAAATGGTAGGTGGGTCACTTGCATGGACACCTAGTTCCAGTTGCAAAATGATCTCCTGCATAACAATAGGGGAAGTTTACTTTTTCCTTTTGATAAAGCCATTTAACTAACATAGATGGTCACCCGAATTACCATGTGAATTTAGGATAAACTGTGTGTGACAGATGGTATTGTCAAATCCTTTTACTTGAAGACTAGCTATTGTTTATCTTGAGAACATAGGTAATGGGTTGTAGCTGCTTAGCTCTAAAAGGGTGAGGTTTCTTCCTGTCTCTTAGCTGATTGCCTGTGAGATATACCATGTTCTGGTTTAATGTGTATTTAATAATAAAACTCTTTGCTTTCTAATCTACCTTAGTGGAGAGGTTTTCTGGGGTGATAGAAGCTTTTGTTTTTAGTTATACTTTTCCAACTATCAGAAACTATTTAACATAGTACAGACTAGAAGTACAAAATTAGCTTGAAAAAGGAGATCTCTCTCTGTGTTTTGTTTCTTTCTCATATATAAGTATATATATATGTATATATATAATATTTATTTATATAGAGAGATGAATATATGTGTGTGGTTATGTATTAAAAGTATACATACATAAAATATATACATATGTCTTTATATATATATGAGAGAGAAATTATTTTTTTGTTTTGTTTTTTGTATGTGTAAGGAAGATGTTTGTACTTACCTCCTAAAACTCTCCTGAAAATTGAAGAGATAAAAAAGGTGAAGTGTGAAACTTTGTGAACGCTTCTATTATACTAAATATACAGCATGGTTACAATTTATAGCAAGGCAAGGACATTACTAAGGTTCTTAGAATCAAGAGAACTGGATCTTCTCCCTGCTTTACTTTCTACAAGGTTTGAACAAATAAACATCACTGATTGGTTCCTCAACTGCACAATAAAGAGGAGAAGAGTAGCTACTCAGGAGTGAACATCACGTGAGATCAGAGTAATTGGTTTATGAGTACTTGTTCCCTTTATTTAAAACATTATTGGGGCGCCTGGGTGGCGCAGTCGGTTAAGCGTCCGACTTCAGCCAGGTCATGATCTCGCGGTCCATGAGTTCGAGCCCCGCGTCAGGCTCTGGGCTGATGGCTCGGAGCCTGGGAGCCTGTTTCCGATTCTGTGTCTCCCTCTCTCTCTGCCCCTCCCCCGTTCATGCTCTGTCTCTCTCTGTCCCAAAAATAAATAAAAAACGTTGAAAAAAAAAATGGTTCCAATGATCAGAGATTTGAAAAGCATTCCTAACACTTAAATATTAATGTGGAGTTGGTAATGGGAAGTATCTTCTCTCTAGTTCTCATATTCTGTACTGTGAAGTGTGTTTGAAGTTTTTGCCCTTTCTTCCATTAGATTTTTTTCTCTTTTCATTGATTTATAGGATTTATGGATTAATTTTAAGTCTTTATATAGACATTAAAAATTGGATTGCAAATTCTACATACAATGTGTTGTTTCACGAATACCTGTATTGTAAATATCTACTTTCACTTTGCAGCTGGCCTTTTTATTCTATTAATGAAATCTTTAGATGAACAAAAGTACTTCATTCTCCTAAACTTTTCAGTTTATCATTTTTTCCCACATGGATAGCACTTTTTACATCTTGTTTAAGAAATCTTTGCTGTTTCAAATTCACAAAGATCTTATGCTAGCTTTTGATAACGTTCTTATTTTTCATATTTAGATCTGAAATCCAACTGGAATTTATTTTTGTGTATGATGTGAAATAGGAGCTCAAATAGCTACTTTTCCTTTTTGGATTTTTATTTGATCCAGGAACATATGTTGAAATGCGCCCTTTAATTTCACTTTTAAAAAATAAATCATGTGCCTATATGTGACTGGGACTATTTCTGTAATTTACTTTGTTCCGAGGGTCAGTATGTCTAAACTTGGGCCAGTCAAAAACTCCTCCAATTCCTATAGCTTGATAATAGGTCTTGATACCTAACAGTGCGACTTAACTAACTTTGTTATTCTTTTTCAAAATTGCCTTCACTTTGCCTGACTGTTTGCATTTCCATAAATTTTAGATTAAACTTATTAGTTTCCATACCATAAAAAATCTACATAGATTTTTATTGAGATTGTACTTTTCTGTAGATCAATTGGTGAGATTTGGTATCTCTACGATATTGAGTCTTCCAATACATAAGTATAGTAGAAGCTGGTTTATTTAGGTGTTCTGTTTTGTTTCATTTTGTAGTTTTCTGAGTTGAGAACTGTCACAATGTGTCAATTTATAGAAAAGAGTTAAAATTTTCCTGCTACTTTAGTGGCATTATTCTAATCTTACTGTGCTACAAGAATAATTCTAAAAAGCCACACGCTGATTTTTAGCAACAGTAAACATAAATTATACCAAGATGTTTTAAAAATTCCCTAACCCACAGCCAGTAAATTTTGTCATATTCAAAATTTCTGTTTTTCATAGCATTTTGTTTTTGTTCCCTTGGTATTTTCTTTCCATAGCCTCATACTCAATATATAACCAAACATATAGAAATCCACCTGGCATTTAACAAATAGTGGAAAACCTATTACAACACCAAAACCCCTGGAGAAAATCAGAAAAAAAAACTCCAAATTTATTTACCAATGACAAATTTGATTTCTTTTTTAGGTCAATATAATGTATTTGTATATTACTTTTTAAAAATTCAAGTATAAATAATATCCAGTGTTATATTGGTTTCAGTTGTACAATATAATGGTTGAACAGTTGTATGCATTACTCAGTGCTCAGTCGTGATACATGTACTCTTAATACCCATCTCCTATTTCACCCATCCCCCTACCCAGATACCCTCTGGTAAACATCTGTTCTCTATAGTTAAAAGTTTGTTTTGTTTGTTCCTCTCTTTTTTTTTCTTTGTTTTATTTCTACCTACATTTAAGAAAAAAAAAATAAATGGAATTTCTGTTGAATAGTGATATGTCACTGATAACTACTGTTTTCAATTTCTAGGACTAGTTCATGAAAAATTACACTTTAACACCAATCTCTGTCTCTCTGTCTCTTTCTCTAATATATATATATGATATATATATATATGATATATATATATTATATATATCATATATATATATACACACACACACATATATATATGTATGTATATATACATATATACACACACACATATATATATACACACACATATATATATATGTATACACACACACACACACACACACATACATATATATATGTGTGTGTGTGTGTGTGTCTAATGTATATCTTATGATTATACACATGCATACACATATATATTTGTACTTACTCCTGAAACTACCCCAAACAAGAGACAGAATATTTCCAGTACTTAATAAATTGTCACAGTGCTGTTTGCCAGTTCACACTCCCCTTAGCGATAACTACTCATCTGACTTCCATGAACATCAGTTAATTTTATCTCTTGTTAAACTTTATGTTTGTTTATCCTTGTATCTGTTGATGGGCATCTGGTTGTATCTATTTTGGAGCTATTGTGAAGAAAGCTTTTGTGAACATTCTTCTGCTAATCTTTTACAAGATATGAACATTGATTTCTCTTGGGTATACACCTAGGAGTAGAAATACTGAAGAAAAGTGTAGACATGTATTTGTTTTTAGTGGGACTGCCAAGTTTAATGTCTACTAGAAATGTAGAAGGAACCCATCTATGGCTTCCCCAAAACTTGATATTGTCAATTATTGTTAAAACTTTGGTCCTTTGAGTAGATGTATATTGGTGTCTCCTTTTTAATTTGCATTTCTGAGGAAGAATAACTAGTTAAGCACTCATTTATTTGTAGTTTGGAGTGTAAACTGTTTTTGAGAATTGTTGTTCAAGTCTTTTGACCTTTTTTTTTTTTTTAACTGAGTGTCCTAAACATGCAGCCAATATTTTCCTCCCATTGATTTTCTCTCATAGGACTTTTGCTGTCTTCCTTAATGCTATATCCCTAGTGCCTCCAATACTGCTTGACACTTTAAAGGCACTCATTAAGTAACTATTGAATACAAAAATAGATACATGAATTAATTCACGGTTATCTCTTAATATTTGTTTTATTAAGTCTTATATAAATGTCCAGTTGTTTCAGCACCATGTGTTGAAATGACTGTCCTTTCTCCTTTGTATCATCTTTGCTCCTTTGTCAAAGATCAGCTGCCTATATTTGTGTGAGCCTATTTCTGAGCTATCTCTTCTGTTCCATCACTGTGTGTCTGTTTTTTCACAAATGGCATGCTATCTTGATTACTGTAACTTGACAGTAACCTTGAAGTACGGTTGAGTCAATCCTCCATCTTTGTTGTTCTTTAATTTTATTTTGACTCTTCTGGGTTTTGTGGCTTTCTGTATAAACTCCAGATCAATTCGTTGATATCCTCAAAATAACTTGCAAGAATTTTCAGTGGGGTTGCATTGAATTTATACGTCACATTGGGAAGAATTGACATCTTCAGTGCATTTACATGGACTATTTCTCCACTTTTTATAAGATTTTTAAAATTTATTTAATCAGAATTTTGTCAATTTCTTCCTATAGATCCTATACATATTTTGTGATATTTATACCTAAGTTTTTTATTTTTGTTGTTATTAATGTTGTTTTTCTTATTTCAAATGTATTTCTGATTTTTCATTGCCGGTGTATTGGAAAACAATTGAATTCTGTATATTAACCTTGTATCCTGCAACCTTGCTACGACGTACTAGTTCCAGGAGTATATTTCTCAATTCTTAGTGATTATCTACATATAATTATGTGTATATGAACAAAAATGGTTTTACTTCTTTCTTCCCAATATGTGTATTTTTATTTCCTTTTATTGTTTTATTGTATTAGATAGGACTTCGAGTGTGATATTGCCTATACCTGATGGTAGGGTACGTACTGCCTTGTTTCAGATCTTAGGGGAAAAACATCCATCTCACCATCTCAACCATATATCTCACCATTATGTATGGTATTAGCTGGAGGTATTTGTAGATATCTTTATCAAGTTGAGAACGTTCCCTTTATTCCTAGTCTGCTGAGAGATTATCATAAGTAGGTAGTAGGTTTTCTCAAACTCATTTTCTGCACATACTGGTATAAATATTTCCTTTTAGCCTATTGATGTGAGGATTACATTATATAACTGGACTAAGTCCCACTTTGTTATATTGCATAATTATTCTTAAACAGTTTTGGATTTGATTTGCTAATTTCTATTGAAGGGTTTTGCATCTATGTTCATGAGAGCTATTGGTTTTATAATGTTCCTTCTTGTATTGTCTTATCTTTATCTGATTTTGCTATTAGGATAATGCTTGCTTCATACAAAGAGTTAGTAAGTGCTTCCTCTGCTTCTGTTTTTTGGAAGAGATTATAGAAAATTATAGTTAATTTTACTCCCTTCCTTAAATGTTTGGTGGTATTCACCGCTGAAGCCATTTGGACATACTGCTTTCTTGTTTAGAGGGTTATTAATTATTGATTCAATTTCATTAATAAATACACATTTATTCAGATTATCTATTACTCCTTGTGTGAGTTTTGGTCATTTTGATATTTTAAGGAATTGGTTAATTTCATCTGAGTCATTGATTTTTAGTTTTCTCAGCTTTTTTCTTTTGGGGAGGACAGAATTGCTGACTTCCATCATCTTTATATATCAGAGCTAAAGCCAGAAATCAGTCCCCTCTTTTTTTTTTCAGATTGCATTGTTAATATTGATTAATCATCAACATTACTAACTCTCTTCGGATATCTCAATTTTACTCTATGATCCATCTACTGAATGCTTTATTTAGATAGTATATGCTTAAGTTCTAGAATTTTCATTTGGTTCTTTGTATATTTTCCTCTGATAAGGTTTTACTACAGCTCATTTATTATGACCAGACTTTTCTTTACTTCATTGAGTATCGTTATACTATTGCCTTAAAATTCTTGTCTGTTAATTCCAATATCTGCATCATCTTGGGATTGCTCTTCATTGATTGCCTTTCTCTTGTGAATAGTCATGTTCTCCTGTTTTACATATGTTGGGAAATTTCAGATTGCATTCTGTACACATGTTTTAGAAACTCTGAATTCTATTTGTTCTTCTGAAGATTACTTCCCTTTCTCTTGACTTTTTAATGTGTGCTTTTGTGGTGTGTTTTGTTTTGTTTTGTTCAACAGGCACGTAACTTGGATAACTCTGCAAACTTTCTGACCCTGCAGTAGGAAGCAGCTCAAAACACTTTAGCTTTTTTTTTCCCCCTCTCACCTGGACTGTTTGGTCTTTTTTGCTATGCATTTACAGTTTAAGTCTTAGTCATTAGTTTTGGCAGAATTTGTAGCAATAGTTGAGACTTCCTTTTTCTCCCTGCCTCCTTTCTTGAATTTTGTGGCCTCAATTTCAAGTTGCCATAGTTTCCATAACCACAGAACTTGAGTTCTCCAAGCCAGCATATTTTCTAATGGAATTCAACAGGCTGTCCTTAGAATAAAAGTTGTAAACACAAGAAATTCACTCAGTGCCATTTCCTTCTTCAAAATGTCAACTTCCCTCCACCCCACCAACACCTGCCTGCTATTGGTTACTCCCTGATGCTTTCTAGTAGATTTTTTTTAATTTTTTTTTGTCTAATGTTTTTACTTGTCAGAGAAAGTTGGTTTGATAGGAGGTAATTGGCCATACAAGAAGGAAAACTCCTAGAACAAAATTGATTTTTGGAATTTGATCTTGGCTAGAGTAACTGTTGAATTTATACAGCTGTGTATATAGTGATTTATATCTTTGCTAAGTAAAGGCAATCTTGACTCTATCATTTGGATTCTATACCTCTATTTTTTGTTTCTTCTGACTTATTACTTTGGCCAGGATTTTCATTATATGGTGAAAAATAGTGGTAATAATGTTCTTTTTTTTCCCTTAGAGGTAATGTGTCTTGTATTAATTATTTTTATCTTAAGTATTAGGCTTGTAGTTGATATGATACACATGCTCACACACAAAAGGTAGGTAAATTTAAATTTTTTTTTTCTTAACGTTTTATTTATTTTTGAGACAGAGAGAGACAGAGCATGAACGGGGGCGGGGCAGAGAGAGAGGGAGACACAGAATCGGAAGCAGGCTCCAGGCTCTGAGCCATCAGCCCAGAGCCCGACGCGGGGCTCGAACTCACGGACCGCGAGATCGTGACCTGAGCTGAAGTCGGACGCTTAACCGACTGCGCCACCCAGGCGCCCCAAAAGGTAGGTAAATTTAATAAAGCAAGTTGCTCAGTTTTGAATGATTTTTTCATTATGAGTTGGTGTTTGATTTTTTTTTCCTGTTACAGTTGGGAAAATTGTTACATGATTTTCCTCCTTCACACAACTATTGTGGCAAATTATATTACCAGATTTCTAAGACATCAAATCATGCTTGCATTCAAGCGATAAAACATAAGGGAATGTGATAAATTGTAATATACTTTTGAAGTCAAACAGTGTGGAAGTAAACATATCCTTTTGTGAAGAACAATATTCAATAAGAAATAGATTTATACAAATAACATTAAAAAGAAATTTAAAACTGAAGAAAGATCTTAGAGTAGCTGATTAATCACCTGAAGGGAGATTCCTTGTTCTATACTAAAGTAAAAACAAAAACTATTTCGTAAGTGTGTAAATTCTTTATATTCAATTTGTCAAAATACTTTCAATGTGTAGGCATCAAAAAGCACCTACAATGTCATCTTTATGTTTGAGAAGATGACCTAGATACTTGGCACACATTTTGTGCACAAAAGGTATCTTTAGCATGTAAACTATTTTTTCTTCTTTTTTTTTTTTTTTTAAATTTTTTTTTAACGTTTTTATTTATTTTTGGGACAGAGAGAGACAGAGCATGAACGGGGGAGGGGCAGAGAGAGAGGGAGACACAGAATCGGAAACAGGCTCCAGGCTCTGAGCCATCAGCCCAGAGCCTGACACGGGGCTCGAACTCATGGACCACGAGATCGTGACCTGGCTGAAGTCGGACGCTTAACCCACTGCGCCACCCAGGCGCCCTACTATTTTTTCTTCTGATGGTACATATTTGTTCTAGAATAAAGAAGTGATTCTGGAATTTTTCTAATTTTTTTTTATTTAAAAAAAATTTTTTTTTTCAACATTTATTTATTTTTGGGACAGAGAGAGACAGAGCATGAACGGGGGAGGGTCAGAGAGAAAGGGAGACACAGAATCGGAAACTGGCTCCAGGCTCTGAGCCATCAGCCCAGAGCCTGACGCGGGGCTCGAACTCCCGGACCGGGAGATCGTGACCTGGCTGAAGTCGGACGCTTAACCGACTGAGCCACCCAGGCGCCCCATGGAGTTTTTCTAATTTAAACACACATTAAACATTCTTAATACTGCTGAAAACTAATATTTTACTTGGAAATTTCACATTTATTTTCATAAATAAAAGGAGCCTGTGCTTTGCTGTTCCCATGCTATCTTCATAAGTTACAAATTGGAATTTTAAATGTGCTTTATAAATTAGGTGAATGTATTTTAATCTTTTGACTGAGAGCAGAGAGGGTGATGGACAGAAAGGATTGAAATATCAGAGGCTGCTTCCTTTACTCCATCTCTTCTTATTTGTCCTTCAGCACAGCCAGCTCTGTTATCCCCTAACTCCTCCCCCCTCTTTTCACTGAATATTCTCTTTTTTTTATCTTGTTGGTGATAGAATGGGTGAGCAGTGATGCCCTCAGGAAATTTGGGGAAGAGGAAACAAAGGAACAAAAATAATGCTCTTCTCTCAGTCCCCCTGTGGGGTCTCTGGCTTTCTAATACAGGACCAGAAACCTAGCACCTTTGTCTCTCTGGGAGGCCTCTCTCTTCCAGGTATTACTGTTCTGAGATCTGTCCACTTCCCTCTTGCTTTCATGGCATCTCCAAGGTTAAGCTCTGGGAAAGGATCCAGATTCCTATGCTCCTTTGCCAACTTGTCAGGAGCCAAAAGTCAAAGATACTTTTCTCCTGAGTTGTCGTTGTTGTTGTTGTTGTTGTTGTTGTTGTTGTTTGTTGTTCTTCTTCTTCTTCTTAAAACTCAAATATCCCACTCACCCACTGAAGCAGTTTAAAAGTTAAATCTGAAAAATAGAACATTTAGTATTAAAAACAAATGGAACTTTTTGAACAGGAACAGAAAGAGGAAAGTCTCCCTACCTTGAGAGGAGTTGATAAATATTTCTAAGACCAGAATTTGACTCTATTTCCTATGAGCTAATAAGATTGCAAAATTGGCTCTATTTCATAGATCTACATAAATCTTTCTGCAGGGACATTTTTCCCTAGAGATTCTCTGAATTTCTCTAGCACTGAATCCCCAGTGGTAATCATTAGATGAGCTCTTTCCTTTCTGGGGATTCTAGATGCTTAGAGTAATATGATCCTAGGTTCCTTTTGGGCCAGTTACTAAAGTAAGATATGACTTTTATTTATTCCATAATAAAAAGTATTTAAGATTTACTCTGAGTCTCTCATTCCCCCCCTATTATTTGCTAATGAACCCATAGTAGGATAGACGTAGCATTTTTGTAGTGGATATAGAAACAGATTCAATTTGCTAACATTTTATTTATTTACTTATTTATTTATTTATTTTTTTATTTATTTATTTATTTATTTATTATTTTTAATGTTTATTATTGAGAGACAGAGAGAGACAGAGCATGAGCATAGGAGGGGCACAGAGAGGAGGCAATGTGGAATCTGAAGCAGGCTCCGGCTCTGAGCTGTCAGCAGAGCCCGATGCGGGGCTTGAACTCACAAACTGTGATATCATGACCCGAACTGAGGTCTAACGCTTAACTAACTGAGCCACCCACGCGCCCCAATTTGCTGACATTTTAGACATGAGATGGTTTGCACCATAACTGGCCCTCCCACTTTATCCAGAACAGGATGGGTTTTCTGGGAAGTACTACATTCAGGTTTAAAATCAGGTAGTCCCAGGCAAAGCAGGAAGAATGAATCTCCACAAGTGTCTTTAAGACTCAGTTTTTATATTAAGAAAAAATTCTGGAAATATTTTCCTAACAATACTGAGATTTAGTGGAATCAACATAGATATTAGACTGAGAGCTAAACACATCCCAGCCTTCTGGCTAGTGGAATGTGGATAGAGTGATAAACATCATTTACAGACATGGATCACGATATTCCCCTGTAAGCCTTCCCCCACATTCTTTCTTCTCTGGTTTCCTGACTAGAGGCCAAAGATCCAATGTCCATAAGGGAACAACAGAGACAGACTCACCCAGCAGAAACGGACTGAATCATTGAGTCCTCTCCTACATGCCAATCTAGCCACAAAATATTCAACTGGACTGTGACATGAGTGAGAGATAGTCCTGTAGTTAGATAAGCCATTAACATTTGAGATTGTTGTAACAATTAGTTTAGGATGATGACATAGGTAACTACAGCAACATTATATTGATTTAACTTTTCCCTTCTCTTCTACTTTACCAATGTGCTAGTTAAATAAGATGGTTAACAAAAATAAGAGCATTTTCTCAGTACTTTGGGCCATGAAGAAATATGTTGCTCTTCTTAAAGAACTGCAGTGGCTTTTGAATGAAATATCTAATTGGGAGTGTTGAAAGTTTAAATCAAATTAAAATTAGAAAACTGGAAGTTGTGGCCTTAAGAAAGTGTGTTTAATTTTCTTGCCAATTGTGAAGTATGCTTTTTTATTGCTTAGAGTTTTTCATTTGCCCCAAACATTTATACTATATTTTGTTGATAGGTAGATGGGTTTGAAAACTCATTTGTCTACAAAACTTTCAGAGAATACAGCCTTTATCCAGCCACCATTTTCTTGCTCCATCCTCATGTTTCTACTAAACTCCACCTATTGTATATGTACAAAGTATATAAATACCAGTTGTGTGTTTCAATAGGTGACATATTACCATTAATCATAACTTGGGACTACATTCTCTCGCTAAAACAGAATAATACATACTCAAAGACTAGACAAAAAGAAAACTAGAATACACAGGGGGCTTCGGAGCAGTAAGTATCATTTAAAAGCAGAGAGTCATCTAGGAAGAAGAAGAAAAGGCAAATGATAAGTGACCTTACAGATCATACCACAGCTCATATCTTCTGAAGAAAAGAATAGCTAGGGTGATTGCATCAATGTTACATGAAAAGGATACTAGATTCACCAGCTTTAGGTTTTAAAGGTATCTTGGTATAGTTCTTAAATAATTCTAAATATACAGGAAAAGAAAACAATGCAAAATACGTTATAAACAAGACACTAAAGTTGAAGCATCTTAGAAAATATATGTTTAATATAAGTTCACATGTTTATATAAATTTAATCACAGTCTATGGGATTAAATGTCTTGTTACCAACAAGGTAAAATTGAGGGAAAGTGTGGATCTGCTCCTGCAGTTTAACAATAGAATGGGAAAACTATGAAAGTATTTCAATGGAATTACTGCCTGTGTCTAGACTTTGAACCAAAACAACTCTTAAATTGATAAAAATATTTTTAAAAGGTTTTGTTTAGTCATTGATAAGCCCTTCCTATTTACTTTTTTTCTGAAGAGGTTTAGAGAAATATGTAAAAAGTATAGACCATAAAGCCATTACAACATGTTAGCAGCAGATATTATTTAATTTTGGTCTTGACACATGTCTCATCTTTACGAGTAATTTTATAAATACCTTCATGAGAGCCAGACAATGTCTATAGTAGTCATTCTAGCAATTCATCTGTAGTCATTCTAGCTATTCATCTGTGGTCAATTCAGAAGGGAAAATAAAAATATGTCATGACACCATTGAGTAGCTTGAAAGATGAAAATAAGTATGAAAAGAAACCTAAAAATATAAAAAAATGAACTTTTCAATACAATGTAACTATGTTTTTCACCAACTTTCTAGGGCCCAGAAATGATTGTATAAAACCCTTATTTCAAATTAAAATTAATTATTTAACTAATTAATGAACAAATGAACCCTGCTGAAGTTCTTTATGGGAAATGTACACATAATATTATGACCAGCAGGACTGTAAGAATCACCTTCTCTAGGTCAGTCATTCAACAGATGAAAAAATAGGACCTGAAAGAGTAAGCAATTTATGCCACATTCCATATCCACTAATTTAGCAAAAATTGGATCAAAATCCAATTCTCTTCACTCTCAAACCTCTCTCTTCTCTGTGCAATGGACCTTTGATTACATAATAATCATTCAGATTTTTAACATTAATTTTGACAATATCATTTTAGTTCCTAAAAAGTAAGATAATAATTGAATCATTTTACATGAGCTTGTCAGAGATTGAGTTTGCTTCTATCAAACTGATGAGATCCTTGCCAAATACATAATACATAAATTCCAGAATGTTGTACTCCCTGAAAGGCATTTACTACATTGTAAACCCTGTGACTCCAAAGGTATTCATAACACATATACACATACACACAAACATATATTTTAGTTTTTACTTACACATCCATCATGTGATGAACTGGAAGATCAAGAGGGAAAAATTATGTGGGAATTATTAAGTTACTGTTTCTCAATTTCAGACCCATCAATCTACATTACAATTTGATGCTAGAGTTGATAACAAACCACTGTCTCCTTTACCGGCTGGTTTTACTGTCAATAGGGAGTACTGTAAAGAGACTAGGTAGCAGTCTTTTAGTTGTGTTGATTGTTTCCTTTTCTGTGCAGAAGCTTTTTATTTTGATGTAGTCCTAATAGTTTATTTTTGCTTTTATTGCCCTTCCCTCAGGAGACATAGCTAGAAAAATGTTGCTATGGCATTTTCCTGTATTTAACAGTTTTATTAAGGTATAATGGATAAATTTAAAGCATACAATTTGATGAGTTTGCACATATGTACACCCATGAAAGCAGTACCACTATCAAGGTAATAGACATATCTGTCACCTCCAAAGTGTTCTTGTACCTCTTTGGTGTTTTGTTTTGGTGTATGTATGTGTGTGTGTATGTGTGTTAAGAATACTTAATATGAAGGGCACCTGGGTGGCTCAGTCAGTTAAGCATCCAACTCTTGATTTGGGCCCAGTTATGATCTCATGATTCATGGGTTCGAGCCCCACATCGGGCTGCAAGCTGATGGTGTAGAGCCTAATTGGGACTTTCTCTCTCTCTCTTTCTCTCTCTCTCTCTCTTTCTCTCTCTCTCTCTCTCTCTCCTTGCCCCTCCCCTACTCATATATGCATGCTCTCTCTCCTCTCTCTCAAAATAAATAAATAAACTTAAAAAAAATACTTAAGACCTACCCTCTCAAACTTTTAAGTGCACAAACAGTACTGTAACTATAGGTACTAGATTGAACAACAGATACTATATACATATAATGGAGTACTATTCAGCCTTTACAAAGAAGGAAATCCTGCCATTTGTGACATCATAGATGAATATGGAGGAGTTTATGTAAGTTAAATAAGCCAGTCCCAGAAGGATAAGTGCTATATAAATCCACTTATGAGATATCTAAAATAACCATAATCATAAAAACAAAAAGTAGAATGGTGGTTGTTAGGGGCTAGGGGAAATAGGAAATGATAAGTTGTTCAAAGAGTAAAAGCTGTTATGTAAGATGAATAACTACATTCCCTTTTAATGGAGGAGTTTTAGGGTTATGGTTCTTGCTCTAGTCATAAATAAATGTGTGGAAGAGCCTGGAATGGGAAGATGACATGAAAATCTTAAGTCTCACTTTCTGCTAAAAACCTTGAAACCTATGAAATATTATTTGAGAAATGTTAATGATGATAGTCAACCATGAATGAATATTTACACTGATATAGTCACTCTTCTAGATGCCTAAAACATTATTAGTAGTAGTAATAGTAGTTAATGACACATATTGACTCATTTAAGCCTCAAACACCCCTATGAGATACTACTTTTATTATCCCCAGGTTGCAGATGAGAAAATTAATGCACAGAGATTCAAACATGGTAGTCTGGTCTTGTGTGTGTTCTTAATCACCAGTATGTTTTGTATTGGGAAGTAAGAGAGTAACAAATATATAAAAGGATAAGATTGTCAATGACACAAGTAGGAAGTGCAGATTCCCGCAAACTTTTTCTTTACGGTAAATAGCTTCCCATTATTTTTCTCCTTCAGTTTTTTTTTCTCCTATCCCCCCCGCCCATAGTCTAATATTCTTGAACCTCTCCTTCTCTCTATACTAATGAACCTAGAATTATTCCACATTTTACGTTTTTACTCAATCTTTAAAATCTAGGTCCAATTTTCCAAGTTCATTTCCACTGATTTACAGCAGAAACTATGCTAGCCTTTCTTCAAACATTATCTGTGTAAGCCTGCCCTTGTATTTGGCATTCCTTGTTCTCTTTGTTTGAAATGCCTTTCTCAAGCCCATTATTTCCTGATATAATGGCCAATCATAATTATCCTGATTAAGAAGTTATTCCTGATTGAACAGTACATACTGATTTCATTCAGATTTTGAATTCTTAAAGTATTTATTTCCTTTATTGTAGTAACTTATTGTAAGCTACCTTATATTTTTGCCTTTTTCTTTACATAGGTTTCATGTTATTTTTAACTAGATTGTTAACTCCACAAGGCCAGAGGTCATGTCATAGATTTATTTGCATTCTGTAATTAGTAAAGTGTCTTGCACACCAGAGTTGCCAAATAAATGTTTATTGTTGAAGTGATGATAAGAATCTTACCAAACATCTCAAGCCTTCTACTCTCCTGGAATAGGAATCCAAACTTGAAGAAGCAATGCTAGAAATGAAAAGCATAGAGATAATTCATCATATGTGTCCCTAAGAATATTATAAAGTCAATCAATCAAATCCATTAGCCTGCTCCTGAAAGAAAAAAATACAGAATTTTTTTTTTTAAGTTTAAAAATCCCAGGGGCACCTGGGTGGCTCAGTCAGTTGGGCGTCCGACTTTGGCTCAGGTCATGATCTCGCAGTCCGAGAGTTCGAGCCCCACGTCAGGCTCTGTGCTGACTGCTCAGAGCCTGGAGCCTGTTTCAGATTCTGTGTCTCCCTCTCTCTCTGACCCTCCCTGTTCATGCTCTGTCTCTGTCTCAAAAATAAATAAACGTTAAAAAAAAATTAAAAAAAAAATCCCAAAGATTAGAAGATCCTTTCATTTTCACAAGAGAATGAATGGGTGATCATATTAAGAACTCCTAGGGGGCACCTGGGTGGCTTAGTCGGTTAAGTGTCCGACTTCGGCTCAGGTCACGATCTCACAGTTCCTGAGTTCGAGCCCCACGTCGGGCTCTGTGCTGACAGCTCGGAGCCTGGAGCCTGCTTCAGATTCTGTGTCTCCCTCTCTCTCTGCCCCTCCTCTGCTCACACTTTGTCTCTCTCTGTCTCTCAAAAATAATGAAGGGTAAAAAAAAAAAAAATTATAAAAAAAAAAGAACTCCTAAAACATAGCACATGGGATCTTTTCTTAAGAAATATCATATAGGGGCACCTGGGTGGCTTGGTCAGTTAAGCGTCCGACTTCGGCTCAGGTCATGATCTCACAGTCTGTGAGTTCAATCCCCGCGTGGGGCTCTGTGCTGACAGCTCAGAGCCTGGAGCCTGTTTCAGATTCTGTGTCTCCCTCTCTCTCTGCTCCTCCCCTGTTCATGCTCTGTCTCTCTCTGTCTCAAAAATAAATAAAC